>NW_027555625.1:132243209-132843209 GCF_003287225.1 Phascolarctos cinereus | reverse complement strand
ACAGCTTTATTAGAGCACCAAGATTCAAACCTAGATCTTCTATTCCAAGTACAGTGGTCTTTCCACTACACAATGAATCAGTCTTCATTTTTTTTCCTTAAATGTTTGTAAAACCTTTCTGACAGGTAACTACTGATTTCTTACTTCCTAAAAGCATTTCTCCTAGAGAAGAAATAAATCTTCATCTCCTATCCAGCATATCTGTCCTTGGCCTAGTCACCTGATTGTTATCTCCTCTAACCAGCCAGAGATTCAAACATTAGTAATTCAGGCCTTTACATTAAGTATTGCTCTATCAATGTGATTTTCATTTCAAAGGCAAAAATTCCAGAAGGGTAAAATATTGAGTGTATACTTTAGTGTTTTACACACACATACACACACACACACACACATCAGGACTATATAATATGAATGAATAATAAACAAGCAAGTAAAAAAAAGGCCAAAGTACAGGAGGCAACAGATTCAAGCAAATATCCTAGTTGGTTTTTTTTTTGCTCCTAGTTCTACATATACAATTCAATTCAATTAAGTTGCTAAGCACCTCATAATTGAAAAGAGGAGGAGGAGGGAAAGAGAAAGAGAGAGAAATGGAGAGGCAAAGAAAGGGATGGAGACACAGAGACAGAGAGTGTAAATCAATATATCGGTTCTGGGGAGTTTCCCATATTTGTCGCATAGCGAGAGTTGAAGCATTGGGCTCAATCTACTTCAAATTCCAGACCAGTGCAAACTCCTAGCTTCTTAAGTGCTTTAGTTTGGCATTATTGATTACAGACCACATCTTGATGCCAACTAATGGCTGAGCAGAAAGGAATTCCCTTCCTCTGCCACTCTGCCCCTACTTTAGTGAGTAAATAACTGAATAACCGAATGAAGGAATTAAGGAATGAAAATATATGTTAAGTTTTTGCCATGTTCAAAGCATCATGGGAGTGCAAATAGAAAAGTAAGACAAAAATGGTAAAACAAGTGACTATAGAGGGAAAGGGTGTAGCATATGGGGGAGTACAATGAACAACCAGAATATTTACTTTGGTGTAGGTCTGTTCATTCCTTCATTCAACAAATATCTGATAAGTATGTACAAGACCCTGAGGTAGACCCTGGGAGAGATTCAGAAATAGCTAAGATGCAGCCACTTCTCTCAAAAGCTTAATATGAGAGCTGTCAGGGAGATCAAAAGAGTAGATGTATCCAGGACAGCACCAGAAAGCCAAGCAAGGGCTGAAGGCAGAAGGTCAACGGTGGAGGAAAGCAGTCAATCATTTTAATTTATCATAGCTGTGAAGTATGGGAGGACCACAGACTTCTCCTGAGCACCAGGAGTTCACTGTATAGTGGCGGCAAACAACAGCATTAGCCGAAATGAACTAATCCCTTTTACACGGTATCCTTTTGAAAGAACTTACATTTCTAGAACATTTTTAGTTTTCCAAAGCTCCTTCCTGAAAATAACCCTGGGAGGAAGTAGCACGCCATGATCCCCATTTTAAAGATGAGTTAATGGAGATTGATGGAAATTAAATGATTGGATCATGGATAAACAGTTAGCTGGTGTCAGATTTAAGCTCCACTTTCAGGCTGTAGAAGATAACTGTGATGCAAATACTAAGTGTAGAAGGATGTGATTCAAACACTAAGTGTAGAAGAGGAATAGTCAAGGGACAAATTACTTCCATCATGAGTGGATGATGGAAATTAAGAAAGGCTTCATTCACATAAGAGATGACATTTCAGCAAGCTCCCTATCACCTATAGGATCAAATATAAAATCCTCTGATACCCAAAGCCCTTCCCAACCTATATTTCCAATTTTTCTCTATTTTGTACTCTCACCCCCTCCCTACTACCATGTGTGCTGTGATCCAGAGATACTAGCTTCATTTCTGTTCTGGAAAAAGACACTCCATCTCCTGACTTGAGGGGATTTTTGCCATTCTGTTCCTCATGCTTGGAATGCTCTCCTCATCCCTGCCTCCTGACTTTAGTGCTGGTATTGATTCTATTCCAACTGAGATTTACCAAGCAGGGGGTCCACTGCTCATACAAAAGCTGGCTGAAATCTTCTGGATTGTGTGGCAAGAGGATGTTACCCCCACCCCAGGAGTTCAAGGATGTCTCCATTGTCCATCTTTATAAAGGAAAAGGAAATAGGTTGTCCTATGACAATCACAGGGGGGTCTCTCTCTTATGACTTCTTGCCAGAGTCCTCCCTGATAGGTTGATCCTTCACCTGCAAGATGTCCATCTACCTGAGAGCCAGTGTGGCTTCAGAAAGGGCCACAGAATAGTCAATATGGTGTTTGCTGCCCGACAACTCCAAGAGGAATGCCAGGAGCAGAATGGAGGTCTGTATACAACATTATTTAATCTGAACAAGACTTTTGATAATGTCAGTCATGAGGGCCTAGAGAAGATTATAACAGAATTTGGTTGCCCAAAGTAGTTCATTGGTATTGTATGCCAGTTCCACAGCAGCATGCTTGTACACATTCTGGATAATGGATGATTCTCTCATGCTTTCCCAGTCACTGATGGAGGGAAGCAATGCTGTATGCTTGCTTTCATGCTTTTTAGCATGATGTTTTCAGCAGTGTTGTCAAATGCCTTCAACAAGGGTGAAAATGGCATCAAGGTCTGCAACCACACTGACTGTAAATTATTTAACTTAAAAAGGATGCAAGCCAAGACTAAAGTGGAAGGAGAATTGGTGTGTGACTTTTTGTTCAGAGATGATTATGCCCTCAGTGCTGCTTCTGAGGCTGAGATGCAACAGAGTATGGGTCACCTCTCTGACAGTTGTGCTAATTTTGGCCTAACAATTAACACCGAGAAGACACAGGTGCTACACCAGCCAGCACCACATCATGCATGTATGGAGCCATTGGTTACAGCAAATAGAGAGACTTTGAATGCCATGAATAAGTTCATTTATTTTCCAGGGATGTTCACATAGATGATGATGTTAACATAGGCATTAACAGAGCTAGCTCAGTGTTTTGGAGGCTCCAAAGGAAAGTATGGGAAAGAAGAGGGGTTAGGCTGCCTACAAAACTGGAGATCTTCAGAACTGTTGAACTGACCTTATTGTTGTATGCCTATGAAAACTGGACAATATACCAAAACCATGCCAGGAAACTCAATCACTTCCATTTGAGTAGTCTTAGGAAGATTCTGACAACCACATGGACACGGAGTCCTTTCTCAAGCTGAACTGCCAAGTATTCAGACTCTACTGCAGAGAACATGACTCCAATTAGCTGGCCACATTGTTCAAATGCCAAGTGTATGTTTGTCTAAAAGACTATTTTACTAAGAATTCATACAAGGCAAGCTCCTACATGGAGGTCAGTAGAAGCCATACAAAGATACTCTCCAGGTCTCTCTAAACTTTGGAATCAATTGTGAGACATGAGACACATTGGCACAGGACCAACCAGCATGGCATGCCCTCATTAAAGAAGGCACTGTGCTCTATGAACAAAGTAGAAACATGAGATGCTCAAATGGAAAGACATCTCCACTCCAAATGTTCATACGGACTATTTGTGCCTAACCTGTGGTACAGCCTTCCAAGCTCAGGTTGGTCTGATCAGCCACAGTTGGACACACCATACCTTGAGCCCAACATAGTGCTATGGTTTTAGTCTTCTTTGAGCACAAAGAACAGCAACCAACCAACCGAGTGCTGATGCTTAATGAATATTTATTGATTGACTGACTGACAGTGTAGGAAGAACATTAACAGTGACTGACATCTGTATGGTGTTCTTAATTGTACAGACTGTTGTAGTGACATTTTCTTATTCAGTCTTCACAACAACCCTAAGAAGGGAGTATCAGAGCTATTAAATCCATTTTACAGATGAGAAAACTGAGCGTAAGGGATATTAAGCAACTTGCCAGTGGGTAGGCAGTGTTAGAAGCAGGCTTTGAACCCAGGTTTTCCTGACTCCAAGTCCAAGATAATAGAAAGATAATCTGACATAGGAGTCAAAAGATTACAAAGATTTGTACTGGAGCCCCAGCTCGACTTCTTACTGAATTTGAGCAAGACACTTCCCCTCTCTGGGCCTCAGTGTCCTATGTAAAAGAAGGGATTTCAGCTAGATGACTTTAACAGTCCCTTCCAGCCCCCAAGTCCTGTGATTTTCATCTGGAAAGTTGAAAATACAGTTGACTTCAAGTCAGGAGACCAGCTAACTGTTTATCCATGATCCAATCATTTAATTTCCATCAATCTCCATTAACTCATCTTTAAAATAGGGATCATGGCATGCTACTTCTTCCCAGGGTTATTTTCAGGAAGGAGCTTTGGAAAACTAAAAATGTCCTAGGAGTGTACGTTCTTTCAAAAGGATACCATGTAAAAGGGATAAGTTCATTTCGGCTAATGCTGTTGTTTGCCACCACTATAAAGTAAACTCCTGGTGCTCAGGAGAAGTCTGTGGTCCTCCCATACTTCACAGCTATGATAAATTAAAATGACAGACTGCTCTCCTCCATCGTTGACCTTCTGCCTTCAGCCCTTGCTTGGCTTTCTGGTGCTGTCCTGGATACATCTACTCTTTTGATCTCCCTCACAGCTCTCATAAGCACATCATGAGTGAAAGGGATTACAACTGTCCACCCTGTTATGTATTTCTACCTGGGGAAGAGGTCTTTTTATACTCATAGCCAGTCTGGGGAGGTTATTTGCAGGTAATTGTTCAGTACTGTGGCATTCTGCTCTTCTCTAATAAGTACACAAAGTGCTTTTTATTAGCCATCCTTCCTAGCGTGGGCTATTTAGGAGACATTTTATGGGAAAACCGTTCTTACGAGGAACTGAAACACAAGTCAAATTTATGTTTTTCTTTCAAGGTGGAGCAAAGGTGATTTCCTTTAAGTGGATTATCCACTACTTATCTAAAATTAATCATAACTCAAGGTCACAGATGAAAAAAGGCTGCATTCTCCTCACTCTGATTCCTCCAGCAGCCAAAAGCAGTGTGTTTGGTAGTTTATTTTTAGTACCACTCTAAACTCAGTATAGCAGGAACGTTTGATTGCTCTCTCCTAATATTGATCCTGACCCAGGGGAAATATAGACAGACAGTGTGGCACCTTGAGCCAAGAAGCCCGTGTTTTGATTCTTGTTATGCCATTGATAATAATAACATTAATAATAATAATATTATCAAATAACTTTAAGGTTTATAAAGTATGTTGCAATTATTATTTCTTTTTATCTTCCCAATAACCCTTGGAGGTAAGTGCTATTATTATCCTCATTTTACAATTGAGGAAACTCAGGCAGAAAGAGAAAAAAGTGACTTGCCCAAGGTCACACAGCTTGTACCTTTCCTGAGACCAGATTTATACTCAAGTCTTCCTGCATCCAGGTCAAGTGCTCTATCCACTGCACCACCTAGCTGGTCCTAGTTCTACTGATTACTATACTTAAACTCAGGAGAACTAATGGCCAAAGGTTTTCAGAACTGAAAATCAACCTAGAGGTCATCTGGATTAATCTTCAACACCTGCATTTGACTGATGAAGAAAATGAGGTCCAGAGAGGTGAAGGGATGTATCTGTACATATCAGGTGCTAGAACCAAGGTATGAACCTAGGAATCAGGATTACAACTCTAGTATTCTTCCCTCTATACTAACTATCTTGGTTGGCACCATATTTTTAGAACCACTGTAGACTATCTGTGGTATAGGGTGCTAGTTCAAGGGTTGGAAGGGAATTTACAAGATCATCTAGTCCAACCATCCTCACTTTACAGATAAGAGAAACTAAGCCTAAACAGGGGGAGTGACTTGCCCAAGGTATTATGGGGAACAAATGGCAGAGTAGGGATTTGAACTAAGGTTCCATCCCATCTAAGTTATCCCATCCCATCTAAGTTGCTGCACTCCAAGGTCAACACTCCAAGCTTGGTTCTTTGAGCGTTAACATTTAATTTCTTATCACCCTCCCCCATTCCCCTGTGTTAGGGAAATCACTGAGCTTAGAGCCAGGAGACTTGGGCTCTTTTCTGAGTTTTGCTATAATCAGTTGTGACCTCAAATAAATTATCTCATCCCTCTTGACCCCAGTTCCTTCATCTTCAAAACAATACATTCAGAAAAGATAATTCCTAAGTCTCCTTTCAGCTCTAAAAACAAATATTCTGTAGAGCATTTCTTTAGGTCAAATGTGGAGTTTATATGAAATTCATTGCACACTATAGGCACTCATGTGACCTCCCATTTTATCTACTATTCAAAGAAAGTATTGGAAGGAAAATATTTTCCTACATAACTCTCCTCCCCATACATATTGTATTTTCTATTCAGGAGCAGCAATTGCCATTGGACAAAGAGAGGTTTCTTTAAATTAAGCATACTTTGTCCTGGCCAAGGTTAGACACCTTTGTGGGTCAGGACTCTTTTCTACATGCTGTGGATCCTATTCTGGCTTCACCCCACACGCTTCATTATTATGTGCTGTATTTGACCCTGTGGTACAAGATAAGTTGAAGTTAGTATCTCCTAAAAATTCTTGTTCATCTATTCCACAGATATTTATTAAATATTTACCTTCTGTTGGAAATTATTGTGTATGCAAAGAAGACAAAGACATAGGTCCAGCTCCAAGAGCTTAAAACCTAGTAACAGAGATGTACACAAAATATTATCACATAAAATATACATGCAAATAAAAATGCTATGCTATGCTATGCTATGTTTGGGATAGCTGCTGCATTAGTATTGAAAATGGGAAGATAGTATTACACAGAGGACAGAAAGCTTCCAAGATTTACTTGTCCATTCAGATGGACTCATATAGAGTGGTGGGTGTGCAATTTTTTTTACACATTTTTAAATCAGGAGGGTTGAAACTAGATGGACCATTTTTAGGAGGTTAGTTGTAAATATTAAGTTGCTGGGTTTGATTTTTGCAAAGCTAGCATTTTAGAAGTTATTTTTTCCTTAGGCATTGTATCTGTTATTCATGCAGACATGACAGGGTTAATAGTGGCACCTTGGTTTGTGGCTGCATGAATGAGCCTATTGGGCTTTACCCAGGAATAAAAAGGAAGGAAAAAACAGGCATTTAGAAAGCATTTACTAATGTGACAGATAGAGTGCTAAATTCTGGGTAAATCAATACAAGCAAATACAAAAACAGCCCCTGCCTTCAAGGAGCTCACCTTCTAATGAAGGAAGACAACACAAAAGGGAGCCGAAAATCAGGGAAGAAGGAGAAAAGGAGAACTCAGGTCATGATTTTGAAATCCAGAAAAGTCTAGATAACTTAGAACATAGTTAAGCATATAGTTAAGTCAAGAAACTATTAAAGTAGCAAGTATAAGTTAGTATTTAACCTTTACCTATGCAATCTAAAAAAGTGATACTTTTTTTAGTGATATTTTTAAAAATGAAACTATACTGGTATGAATTAAGTACTTTTCCTGATAAAACTTCAACTGTTATCTATCACTGCTTAATCTGACTCCAGTTTTTTTCAGCTCACTATCCTAGAAATGATGATTTAGGAGATAGAACATTTGGGTATATTAGGCATCCTCAAATAGTGGTTTTATGAAAGCAACTAATTTGGCTAACCAATGACGCTCAAAAGTTCTTCACATTCCAAGATAACTGAGGTTTACTGAAGCAATTCAAAGCAACCTTAGTTTTTATAGAAACTACTTAACTGAGATGACAGCAAGGCTGTAATGTATCTATAAATAAATCCATAAGAAGCAACAATGCATGTAGGGCACTCAGTTGTGAAAAGACTAAAAGCAGTAGGTATGGAGAATTGGATACTAAATAGTTAGGTTACCAAAATTTCTCAAGAATCAAGACCTTTTGATCTCGATTTCTTTGGTGTCAGTGATAAGCATTCTTTTCTTGATGCCAGTATCACTGATGGTGAGGATGTTCCAGTCTTTTTTCCCTCTCTATTCAACTCTCTGTAATTTTTTTATGAAAAGCAGCTCAATTATGGATAAGTGACAGAGAGATCACTTATACCATTTATCTCTTGGGTGAAGTACAATAATTTAATACTAAACATTTGTCGTCATTTCATACATTTGTCATTTTTTACACATTAAAGTAACATTAAGGGACATCCCACCCTGCATTCAGCCTAACTGGCTAGAGATGCTTGCTGGACACTTTGCTTCTCTAAAACCCATTTCCTGACTTCTGCTATTTGGGAACTCTCATACTTGAGTCACAGAAGGAAAAAAACCCTCTCCATTTGCCAATAACTGAAAATAAATTTAACAGATGGCTATGCCTTCAATAGGTTATGCAACCTTGAGAAAGAAATTATTCCTTACCTTATTTTGCAATAACCTATTTTATAGTCAAATGAAAAGCCAAAGTGAAAAGCCAAAGAAATCCAATAATATATAAGCTCCTTGAGGGCAGGGGCATTCTTTTTTTGGTCTTCTTATCCTCAGTGCCTAGGATAGTATCTTTTACATTATAAATGCAATACTAAATATAGCTTGAATTGACTTGAAACATGGCACAGTAGACAGAGTACTAGTTTTGGAATCAAGGAACCTGGGTTCAAATCCTGACACACCCCTTACTCCCTATGTAACATTGGGTGAGTGACAGCCTCTCTGGGCTCTTATTCCTATGATACGCAAAATAAAAGCATTGGACTAGATGCCATCTAAAGTATCTTTCAGCTGTAAATCTAATATTTCATGAAATTGCCTATTGTTCATCTGAACTTATATGTGTTAGCAAAATCATAGATCATCTAGAGGAATCCCCTAATTTTACAGAGCAGTCAAATTAATCAACAAGCACTTTGAAGCACCTAATGAGTGCCAGGCATTGTCCTAGGTGCTGGAAAACCAAGACAAAAGTGAGACAGTCACTTATCTCAAGGGAGTGACTTCATGCATTCAGAAACCATTTCTCAAGTGGCTTCCAAGTACCAATAGCTGTGCTCAGTGCTGGGGATCCAAAGATAAAAGAAAATAAAACAGTTCCTGACCTCATGGAGTTTATATTCTGCTGGAGTACAGCAGAGATACCATGTATATGGCACACCAAGACATCTAACCACTACAAACAATAATTTCAGGAGGGCAGAGACTATCAAAAGAAGGGATCAAGGTGGGCTCCCTGTGAGATATGACACATGATCCTGAGCTTCAAAGGAATCTAGGAATTCTCAAAGGTATAGAAAGAAATGTGCTCCAGGTAGGAAGAAAAGTCTATACCAATGAACAGAGAAGGGAAAGGGAGTGTTATGGACTAATGAATATAAAACAGAACAGTTTACCTTGAATGAAAAATGCCCTCTGATCATTACGTGGGTCCAATCAGATCACCTGGTCAGCTCTGCCCCAGGTTTCCTTCCAATGTTATTTAGATTATGGGTGGTGGGGACTCTTTGGAGGGTGTTTGGTGGTCCTGGATCAAATTGTAGAGGGGCAAGTAGGTGGTACTGTGGATACAGCACTGGGCCTGAAGTCAGGAATACCTGAGTTCAAATATGACCTCAGACACTTATTAGCTGTGTGACCCTGGGCAAGTCACTAAACCCTGTTTGCCTCAGTTTCCTCATCTGTCAAATGAGCTGGAGAAGGAAATGGCAAACCACGTTTCTTTGCCAAGAAAACCCCAAATGGGGATACAAAGAGTAAGACATGACTGAAAAATGACTCAACAACAAATTGTAGTGGGGGGGGGGAATGTGACAGATGGCAAGTCTCTGGTGCTGCCTGATGGTCAAGGCAGGAATTGGTTATTACTGAGGAGCTAAAGTTATTTGGGGTTAGAGTATTGGGTTGGAGGCAGGAAGAACTGAATCCAAATCCAAATCCAACTTCAGACACTTCCTAGCTGGGTAACCCTGAGCAAGTCATTAAACTTCCCAACCTCATTTTCCTCATCAACAAAACGGAGATAATAATAACACCTACCTCATAGGACTGTGGTGAGGATCAAATAAGAAAAATAAACCTTAGAGTGTTATAGAAATTCTTGGTATTATTATTATTACCCAACCTCCAATCCCCATTTGGGTCAGTTCTACATCAGGGCTTACTCTAATAGTAAATATGTTTTTGAATAGGAGCGGGCTCTCTGGTCTAAGACTGGTTGCTGTGTGTTCCCACATAGTTCCTGTAATAAGTGGCAAAGTCTCAACTTGAACCTAGATCGTCCAACATTCTATCCACCACATTACAGTGACTCTCACTACCTTTCCTACTGTGGTTTAGAAATTAGAAGCAGTAGGAAAAGGGGAAAAAGTATAACCAGAGTCCATTTGCAGCCATCTCTCGGTGTTTATTTTTATACATAAGATTTGGCAGCTGCTGCTACTTTTGACTTTTTGCAGCCTAGAATAGATTTTCTTAATTATAGTAGAGTCATCACCCTGTTGGAATTTCTATCTGATGCAAGAAAGAGACAGACCCATCAATAATCATGAGGGATTTATGAAGTTTGGATTAAAAAGCCTGAAAGCAACCTTATTAAGTAGTTAATTACTTTGTCTTCTGTGGATTGATTTAAGAACCAGGGTGTTGACATGAATAATTTAGCTATCACCCCATCCCACCCCCATCCTTGTAACATGATACTGTGTCTCAGCATGCTGAGGCTAAGTAAAAGTTTATGGTATAGCCCTGCATCAGGGGCTTTCCCAAACCCCAATCACCAGCATAGTGACTGTGGTAAGTCATTTCCCTTTTCCAAACTTCTGTTTCCTAAAAATAAGAGGTTGAGACAAGACATCCTTCAAAGTCCCTTCAAGCTCTAACACCCTGTGACGTTTGTCATCTCCCCAGCATGAATATTATTATTGCTTCTAGGAAGAAGTCCAACACAAAGAAATCTATCTATAATATCCTCCTAATTCACTGTCGAGAAACACTAACCGAGGGGGAAATGAAGCTATTTAAGAGCAAATGGAAGGGCTTTTAATCAAGGCGAAGCCAGTCTCTGAAATGCACACTCTAATAAAACCCCCTATTTCCTTCTCCCAGCCTCACTCCAAGAAGAGAGATAAAGCATATTGTCTGAACTGCCCTTTGTGGATCATATGTAAAACCTGAGTAGAGTGTGGGTTGTATTGTGGGTACACATCAAACCCTCCCTCACCACCATAATAAGCAAGCATTTTAGGTACCTTTTCATCAGAGATGTTTTGTTTTGTTTTCCCTTAAAGGGGTACAGGGACTGCAGTAGCCAGTTCTGTCTTTCCTTCCTCCCATTTTATTCAGGTAACGGTACCTCAAGGATAATGACTGAGGTCGATCAAGGATGAGTTATATGGACCCAAGCCATTTCTTAACCATAACTACCTACTCAGTTTGGACCTTCTAATCAATTTAATCTTTTACCTGTCATAAGACCACAAAACACTCTAAAACACCAACACTACAAATTGAAAGGTGAATTCTGAAGCAGACAAATTTGCCAGAGCTGTATTGTTAAGGTCTTCATATGAAACATATCACACCAACCTCTATCCTCTTGCACTGGCTCCCCAATCCTTATCATCCAGTCTCTCCACCTTAGGCATAAACAGTGAATTAATTTTGCCTCATTTTGAATGTGTATCCCTATTATTATTGGCCTTACTTTTTCCAGTCCTGGCCCAATCCTATCCAGTTTGTCCACCATTTTCATTGTCCTAGCACCTTTTGCTGGGCCCTCTGGAACACCCAATATTTGATCCACAAAATCAACAAGGATATATGATGTCCTTGAATATTTGCTTAAGCAATATTCTTTCTCTCTTTGCTTTAATAAAACCTGTCTCTCCCCTGAGGGCATCATATCTCTTGCAATACTCTCCATTGGAAGCCACGTTTCCCACTCCCTCTACTTAGAGTGTCAGGAATAGTAGTAGGCATATAGTTTATTTCCCATTGCTCCTTTTGTACTCTTCCTATTATCAACCAATGAAGTCAAGGAGAATACTACTTCAGAGGCTTACTAGCTATATTACCTTGAACAAGTCACTTAACCTCTATGCCTCAGCTTCCTGATCTATAGAATGAAGGATTGGACATGGTAAGCTCATAAGATTTCTTTCAGCTCTAAATCTATGGTCCTATAATCTGTCAGACATTGAAGGCCATTGAAGACCATTTAATCTGTGTTTGCTACTCTTTTGCCATCCAGTTAGATCCAATGAGCATTTATTAAGCACCTACTACATAAAAGGCACTATATGTACATTATAAGGGGGAAACATAATATGGTACTGGAATCAAAGAATCTGGTTGCAAATCACATCTCTGATACTTATTGCTAATGTAACCTTGGGCAACTAATAGCTTTCCTGGGCCTCAGTTTTCTCATCTGTAAAATGAGGGGATTAGACTAAATGATCTCCAAGATCACTTTAAGCTCTAGATTTGTAACCCTATGGTCCGTCCTTGTTGCTTTCAGAAATTTTTGAATCAGAAAAAAATATCCACTGCAATTGCCTTTAATTGAAAACAAATAAAATTGGGCAGCTAGGTGGCACAATGGTTAGAGCACCAGCCCTGAAGCCAGGAGGACCTGAGTTCAAATCCGGCCTCAGACCAAACACTTGACACTTACTAGCTGTGTGACCCTGGGCAATTCACTTAACCCCAATCGCCTAAAAACAAAAAAACAAAAACAAAAAATAAAACAAAATAAATAAAATCAGTGGCCATTGATTCAGCAGATTAGGAAAGATAACCTTGAGAAAGAAATTATTTCCTACTTCATTTTGCTACAACTAATGTTTTACTCAAGTTAAATCAATGAAGAGTAAAAGAAACCCAGTAAAATACAAGCTCTTGAAGGGCAAAGATTTTTTTTCTTTGTATAACTGGTACCTAGAATATTTTAATTCTTGAATTTAATTGAAGCATGTTACAGCAGACAGAGCACTGGACCTATAGTCAAGGACTTGAGTTCGGACTCTGTCACTTACTCCTTGTATGACCTTGATCTACAAGTCAATCTCCATACTTTCTCAATGATTTAGGTATTTGGCTCAATATTCCTGCTCTCCCCCACTCCTGACATTACTTTACCCCTGGGGAGTATACCTTCATATTTGTAATACATCCAATAACTTGACTCCTTACACCTAGAGCTCTGAACTTCCACTCTCTGGCCATAACCTCCTATTCTCCAGCTTCCTTCTTTCTCTCTGTGAGTCTCTTTCTCTCTCTCTCTCTTTCTCTCTCTCTCTCTCTCTCTCTCTCTCTCTCTCTCTCTCTCTCTCTGTGTATGTGTGTGTCTCTGTCTCTGTCTCTTTCTGTGTCTCTGTCTCTGTCTTTTACACACACACACACACACACACACACACACACACACACACACATCCTCCGCATTTCACCCTTTGAGCTATCTTTAGTCTGTTTCCCCATACATAGCTTTGACCACATGATTGGCCCCTCAATAATTATTTATTAAACTATTACTATGTACTATACATTGTCGTATTTAGTGAGAAATTGCATTAAATAGCATAGCGTAGAGGATGGGGGCTGCCCTTGGAGTCAGATAAACCTGGGTTTAATCTTGTCCTTAACATACAGTTTTTTGTTCATGGGCATTTTTTTTGCAAGGCAATCTGGGTTGAGTGACTTACCCAGGGTCACACAGCTAGTGTCAAGAGTCTGAGGCAGGATTCAAACAAAGGTCCTTCTGACTCCGAGGGCAGTGCTCTATCCACTGTGCCACCTAGCTGCTATGGTGTTTAATAAGGTCCCATATTTATTATTCATCTATTTACTACATAAATTTTACACTATGCAATGAGCATTGATTGAGCACCTACTACATTTTTTGACTAGATAAAGAGGTCATTCTCTGCCTAATTTCTTGCCTAAACTTAATCACTAAATAGGTATTGTCTCAGTCAAACTGAGACCAGTTAAAAACTCTTAGCTTAAAAAGGCCAAAGACTGCATCCAGGGCCATTTCCATCTCCCTGATCTATACCTTGCCACTGAACCCAGACGGCTTTGGAGGACAGAGTGAGGCTGGTGACTTTACACAGACCTCACTTAAATCCAATTCACTTACATGTCATGGCATCACTTCCCTGATCTTATGGTCTTCCAAGAATGAAGTACAAACAACAACAACAACATATAGTGGCTGTGTCACCATGGACAAGTCCCAATATCATAGGCAATCTTTAAGTGTGTTAGCTACAGACAAGTTGCTGATATGTATTGCTGTATTTCCATGCCAGTTCCTTACACAGGTAAAATTAAAAGACCAAGATGCCACTCTTCCTACCCCAAAGTCCACTCACCTAGCATCCATAGGCCCCAGACCTTACTTCTCATTATCCCCAGCCTTGAAATTCTCATTCTTAGGAAACCCTCACCATCCAATTTATCAAGTACTGCTGCAGGGCTGCTGAGCATTGATGGAGAAAATCATGAAACTGAGCTGACTTCACCATTATGAATTTATGTTACATAACCCTCATCTGTGCCAGAGAGAGAGAGAGAGAGAGAGAGAGAGAGAGAGAGAGAGAGAGAGAGAGAGAGCACTAGCCTGATCTTAAGCTGCATTGAGAGATGTATGAATAGATGAATAGTGTCCAGAAAGGCAGAAGATAGTAGCACTGTATCCAGCACTCCACAGAGGACAATCAAATGTCATATTCGTTTTTGGGTACCACATTTCATGAAAGGCATAAACAAGTGGCAGTGCTTCTGAAGGGCTGACATTAGACAGGAAAAACAAAGAATAAACAAATAAGTTGAAGCAATCAGGGTATTCAGAGAAGGTAAAACATTAGGGGGAGACACAAGAGCTATTTTCAAGTATTTGAAGAATTATCATATAGAAGAGGAATTTGAGTTGCTTTACTTAGCATCAAGGGATGGAATAGAGGACAGCAGGTAGAGACTTTGCTAAAGGAGCAGATTTGGGCTCAGGAGATGGGGAAATGCCTTATTTAAAAGTGGAATGGGATGCTTAGGAGATTAGTGGCTTCACCTTCATCACAAGTCTTCAGGTGAAGGCTAGAGGATCACATTTTAAGAATGTAGAAGGGATTCTTATTTAGGGATTGGTTAGATAGCTTCTGAATTCCCTTTCAATGCTGAGATTTGTGTTTTTGTTATCCTGCTTGCCAATTATTCTACCTTACCTTTAATTGGTTTACTATCTCACTATGGTATCTCCTCTCTCCCTTCTTCCCACCATCCTATTCTCCAACCCACAATGATAATGGCCTAGCTTCCTATCTCACCAGGATAAGTAAGGCCATCCAATGAGCACTCTTCCCTCCCAATTCTACTCCACCATTCTAGCATCATTACCCACTCTCCTTTCCTCTCTAGTCAAGAGGTATGCATATTCCTCATGAAGATTAATCCCTCTACCTGTACCCTGTATCAGAGACCATCCCCCTCTTCAAAGTCCTTGATCCAGAAATTATCCCCTCCTTTCCCATGCATCTTTTCCTACCTACTGGCTCCTTTCCAAAAAAATTAGGTCTCTTTAATCCCAAAAACAAGCTTTCCCTTGAGCATTCCACTACATCTAGGTACCACCTTATCTTTTTCCTTCTCATTCTTCTAAACTTCTTGAACAAGTTGCATTATTTTATATTCTCCACTTGTATGTACATTATCTCCCCAACTCCTGTCAATCTGACTTCTGTGATTAATAATAAAGCTGAAATTCATGTTTCAGTTTACATACATGGTCTGTCTCATTTGATCCTTACAGTGCCAGATGCTAAGTACTACAAGTGCTATTGTTCCCATTTTACAGATGGTAAAACTAAGGTTTAAAGAGGCTTAGAGACTTGCCAATAGCTGGACACGACTGTATGTCAGAAGTGGAATTCAATCCCATACTTCTCTAACTCTAAAGCTACCATTTTCCCTCACTATAACTATATGCTGCCTCTCATTACCTCTGCTTTACTAAAATCTCTCTCAAAAAGTCATCAGTTGACAAGGTCACTAATTGCTAAATCCAATGGCTTCTTCAATCTTTGTCTTTATCCTATTTGATCTATATTCTGCTTTTGTAATAGGTTCACTATCTCCTACTATAGATTTACTCATTCATTGGCTTTAGAGATACCATGCTTTCTTAATTCTCTTCCTGTCTCTCTAATGGCCTCAGGAAAACTGAGACCTGGGAAAGACCTTAGCTTAAAAAGGTCAAGGTTTCCCACTCCATCTGGAGCCATCTCCAGTTGTCCTGACCTATGTCTTGCCACTAGCCTGTGAGGACTCTGGAAGAAAGAGTGAGGCCGATGCCATTGCACAGCTCTGCTTCACTTAAATCCAATTCACTTGCAAGTCAAGACATCACACTCCTGATGTCATTGGTCCTCTTTGACAATGAAGGGCAAACAACAACAAATTTCTCTAATAGTTCCTACTCTCTCACACTCATTGAATCTTCGTGACCTCTTTTTTTAAAAGTGAATATTTTGTTAATGCCTTAAAATAAATATTTCATTGATTTCTTTTACATTATTCTTACTTCCTGTTGCCCTCCAAAGAATCATCCTTTGAAACAATAGCAAGACAAACTAATGCATGGCTTTGTCTAACACCATATGCCTAATCTTGGACTTATAGTCCACCAGATGATAATGCTCTTCCAACTGTCTTCTGATATTGTGATTGGTCACTGCATGGATCAAAATTATGTAGTCTTTCAATGTTGTATTATTTTACATTATTTTTATTGTGTATATTGTTTCCCTGGTTCAGCCTACTTCACTTTACAGCAATTCATACAAGTTCTTTTTTTTCTGAATTGTTCAAATTTGTTTCTGACATCATAAAGTAGATGTTTTCCAGGGATTGTTCTTTAGCCCTCTTCCCTTCCCTTCCTTTCACAGTCTCTCTTGTAGAAGAATATAAGCTCTTTGAAGGCAGAAATTGGTGTGCTGTTGTCTTTGTATTCACATTGTCTAACATTATGTTTTACACATAGTAAATGCTTAATAAATGATTCTTGAGTCTGATTAGATTTAGTTGAACTCTGCTTTGGTACTCAACCATTGTTATAAACTTAAAATGACATAATCTTCTGACTCTACTATCTTCCCAACCTCAGAATTTTGTCTAAGTCTAAACATGAGTTACCTTTTATTTGCCTCCTCTTGTTCCACTCATCAATTTCTTTCAAATCTTCCTTCACTATTTCTCAAAAATTAAACTTCTAGTCCATTCCCAATGCCACCACCCTAATCAAGAGAGATACTTATCCTCTCACATCCTGATTATTGCTGCAATTTCCTGGCTGTGATCTCTCTGCCCTCCCATTTACTTTATTCTTCACTAGTCTCGAAAATACAGCTATAATATTTGTCATTACCCTTTTTATGCAGAACTTTTAATAGATGTTTTCTCACTTGCCTTCATAGGATGCTAGGACTTAAAGCTCTTTGATATCTTGTAAATACAGGCTCTTTATTTTACAGAAGAGAAAACCTAAGTCCAAAATGCCAAGTTGGCTAAGGCCACTATTAACAGGACTTGGATTCAATCCCAGGGTTCTAATGGCAAAACTAATACTCTTTCTACTGTACAATACTCCTTTTGCTTAAGCTTCCCCAAAATGTCCTTCCTGAGCTATGGGTCCTTTGACTAAATCTTCTATTTTCTTGAAAGTCAGGTACAAGTAACATTCTTATTCAGGAAGCCTTCTCTGAATATACTAGTCCACAAAGATCTTTCACTTTATTGTATTTGTGTAGAACTGATATTCTGTACCACACAGTATAGGAGTTCTCACTAAACAAATAGGTAGGATGGTTCAATGGAGTGAAAACTGACTTTGGAGTTAGAAGTCCTGGGTTCAGATGCTGAAATTGCCACTCATTACCCATGTGACCTTGGCTATACTACTTACCATATTAGGGCCTCCATTTTCTCATCTATAGAATAAGGAAATTGGAGTAGATGGGTTATAAGGCCCCTTCCAACTGTAAATCCTCTTATGTTTATTTTTCATATTTTAATGACTAATAATTACTGATACCTATATAGTATATAGCATTTACAAAGTGTTTTACTTTTGTTTTTGAGACTTGAAACAGCTTAGTGAAGCAGATACTACATGTGTTATTGTCCCAACTTCACAGGTGAGGAAAATGAGCTTCAGAGAGGTGACATGACTGGCTTGGTCACACAGATAATAAGTTTCAGAGGCAGCCATGTTGCCTCAAATCCTAACCCAGATTCAGGTATATCTTGTTTGACTGTGCTTTGCTTTACTGTGCTTCTCAGATATTGAATTGTTTCTACAAATTGAAGATTTGCAGCACTCCTGCCTCTTGGCACCATTTTTCCAACAGCATGTGCTCAAATCATGTCTCTCTGTCACATTTTTGTAATTCTCACAAAATTCAAACTTTTTCATTAGTATTATATCTGCTATGTTTATCCTCAACTAATAATTTTTGATGTTACTATTACAATTGTTTTGGGGTCCCGCAAACAATGCCCACATATGACTGTGAATTTAATCAGTAAATATGTGTTCTGACTGCTCCACTGACCAGCTATTCCCATCTCTCCCCCTCCTTCAGTCTCCTTATTTTCTGAGACACAATATTGAAATTCAGCTAATTAATAACCCTACAATGACCTCTAAGTATTCAAGTGAAAGGAAGAGTCAATCAATGTGGCAAACTTCATTGTTGTCTTATTTTAAGAAATTGCCAGCCACCTCAACCTTCAGGAACCACCCCTCTTATCATTCAGCACCCATCAGCATCAAGGCAAGATGCTCTGCCAGCCAAAAGATTACAACTCGCTAGAGTCACAGATAGTGGCTAGCATTTTTTAGCAATAAAGTTTGGTGTTTTTAATTAAGGTATGTACATTGTTTGTTTGGAATTTTTTGACATAATACTATTGCATACTTCATAGACTGCAGTATAATATAAGCATAACTTTTATATGCACTGGGAAACCCAAAAATTCATGTGACTCGCTTTATTGCAATATTCACTTTATTGTAGTAGTCTGGAACCAAACCCCCAATATATCCAAGCTATGCCTGTAAGCACTGGCTATGTGGCCCCAGACAAGAAACTTACCCTCTAAGCTTCAATACCTCCATCTGTAAAATAGGAATGACAATAGCACCTGCCTTATAGGTATTGTTGTGAGGATCTAGTAAAGTATTATTTATAGAGTGCTTTTGTAAGCCTTAAAATTCTATGCAAATAGCAATTGTTTTTTTCTCAGTTGGGGAACCTAAGTGGCAAAGTGGATAGAATGCCACGTGGAAAGTCAGAGAGACTCATCTTCCTAAGTTCAAATCTGGCCTCAGATTCATACTTGCTGTGAGACCCTGGGAAAGTACATATAACTCTGTTTGCCTCAGTTCCTCATCCATAAAATGAGCTGCAAAAGGAAATGGCAAACCACGCTAGTATCTTTGCCAAGAAAATACCAAATGGGGTCAGGAAGAGTCAGATACAACTGAACAACAATTATCTCACTTTAATGGATGAGGAAAATGAGGATCAGAGAAGTGATGTGAGATAAGATTTAAATCCAGGTATTCATGACTAGAGTCTACCATGCTGCTTACTGTACACCACTGCCTTTCTGGATAGTCAGTTATAGCTGCTTTATTTCAGAAAACCACTGGTGGGGGTGGGGAGGATGGACACAGGACACACATTTAAGCTTAATCTTCATTCATCATTAACATCTTCCCCATCACTTTCTCAAGTCTAGACGATCAACAAAACAATACAAGATCTGATTCCCACTGTTTGCCAATTTCAGAGGTATAAATGCTCACACTGATAATTTAACAATTAGTCTTTCATGATCTGGTTCAAGTTGGCTCCAGCAGTTTAAGGAACTTAGGATGTTCAGCATGGAAAAGAGAAACTTTAGCTGGGATATGAGGACTGTCTCCTGCATCTAGAAGGCTATTTTGTCCCAGGAGACAGAACAAGAAATAGCATAAAAGTTGTAGAGACAAAGACTTCAGTTCCATATAAGACAGATTTTGAGTTGGAAGGGATCTGAGTCCATAAAAAATTCCCTAACCATTAGATCTGCAGCAATAGATAGTGAATTCCCTATCCTTGGAGGTCCTTAATAAAGGACAATTTTTCAAGTATGTTAGGGATTCCTCCCTGTATGGGACCTCTGAGTTTCTCTGCCAGTGCTGTGATCCTATGATCACTAATGTTCTTTGATCATTTCGTTTTTGTCTTTCTATCTAACCCCAGAGCCTAGCACTGGCAGTCAGGCAGATGACGAGCAACTATTAAATACTTACTATGTTCCAGGCACTGTGTCAACTGCTGGAGACATAAAGACAAACAAAAAGAAAGACAGCTTCTGCCCTCAAGGAGCTTACATTCTCATAGGGGAAGTTAATATATGGTTGTTGTCCTTTGTTCTCGAAGAGGACCAAAATGACATCACTATATTGCAGTTAAGGTATAATGTGTCCGACTGTGGCTGATCAGACCAACGTGAGCTCAGAAGGCTCTACCACAGGTTGGGCACTAATAGCCCACATGAACATTTGGGGTGGTGATGGCTCTAAATTTGTGCATCTCCCACTTTTTTTAACTATTGCAATTCTATTTTGGTCATAGACCACAGCACCTTCTTTGATGTGGGGGTGCCATGCTGGGCAGTCCTATGCCAGTGTCTCCCATGTCATCCAATTAATTCCAAAGTTCTTCAGAGAGACCTTGAGAGTGTCCTTGTAATGCTTCTTCTGACCACCATTTGAGCACCTTTCTTTCCATGAGGTCTTCACCTGGCACAATAGTGATTGCTTGGTTGATTGTTGCTATAAATAAGGACCTGAGATAACTAAGTGTCAAATGTATAGTACTAACATGTACTTTAAATACTTCCTTGTATTTTCTCTAGTTGTTTCGTGTGCATCCAAATGGATCTCTTTAAGAGAAAAAAAAATTCATCTTCCTAAGTTCCCACTCCTTAGTGCTGAATATAATTCTCAACACATCTTGGGAATTTTAAGTATTTGTTAACGTGCTTTCAATGTAATATCATAGAAAGAACATTGGATTTGAAGTCCATAGGACCCTGGTTAAAATTCTGGCATAGTTCCATAAAACCTGTGTGATCTTAGGCAATTCACTTAAGCTCCCTGGGTCTCTGATGCTTCATCTAGAAAAGTAATGGGTTGAGGAGATGAGCTAGAAGGCCCTTTCCAATTCTAGATCCTATAATCATGAATGCAGACAAGCAGACTCTAGGTATTCTGGTTAAATGTCTGCATCTAGTGGGTGAAGTTCATTTGTGAAAGGTCTAGAAGGTTTCTGGTTATTTTCAAGTAAGAAACCCTAACTCAGTTGCTAGTGAGAGACTTTGTCCCTCACAAAACTATTTCAAGCATGCAGTGAAAAGTAGATTAAATTGTGTTTGACTGACAGGTTTAAATTGAACCTACTTAAAAAAAAAACCTCAACCTCTGAGCTTTTAACAGGAGCCTTGGGATTGAGGCCATTAAATTACTTAGTTTATTGGAAAAAGAAAGTATCAAGAAAGGGAGATGATGAAAAGAGATAGAAAAACAAATGGAAGAAGTTCTCAAAAATGATTAGGCTAAGGAAGCCAATGAAATAAGGCAGCTCTAAAAACAGATGACGCCAAAGAAATTCTTTTGGTAGGGAGGTAGCAAGAAGTCAGAGAGGCCATTAAAACACAGGAGTGTGAAGTCAAAGACAGATGAGTTTGATATTTCTGAGAGCGTGAATGAGTGCCTGGCTGAAGGTCACATCCTGTTTTCTAGATACAGAAGGAATCACTCCTTCCAGGGGAGGAAATCTGCCTGCTACAGTATGACCAGTATGGACCAAACCACTTTGCAATTAGGATTCCTGCATCAAGAGATAACTCAGTCCTACTGCGGATGAGTGAATTACTTCTTAGCTTGGGGAAGGCTGAGTCATCAGGGAAATAAAGGAGACGATGTGGGCACGCAGATTTGTTATGGTTTAGAGAGACAGGAGACCACAGGGCAGCTTCTTTTCCAGGGACCCTGACAGGTTCCTGATTAAAAACTGGCAAAACTTTGAATAGATGGTTGGGGTGTGTTTTTTCTCCTTGATCTGTATTTAGCGGTTTGGGTAGAGAGGTGCATTTGTTTCCTCTGTGTTTTATTATTAACCTTCTGTGGATTGGGAACTGCAAGTGCTTAGATTGGAAAGTTCTCTACTGGGGTTTAGATTGAACTTTCAATCAGCCTACTACCTGAAGCTAAAGCACGGGGAGGCTTTCTTATTATGCTGCTACTTTTGGCCCTGTGGCACCAACCTGTAGCTATTGTAAACTGAGAAAAGTTGTGTTAGTTGGGGCTGTTGCTGAAGACAGCTCCCTGTATTAGGCCTCCCCTAAAACCACAATCTGTCAGTCTCAGCATAGGGCCCCACTACTTCTATAAGAAAAAAATTCACTTTTGGGGGGGGAAGGGGCAGGGCATAGGAAGGTGAATTTTTCTTCTTTGTCTTCCTATCAAAGGACCCTACTGTCCAGTCCTGTTCTATGTCCTAAAAGAAATAGAACTGCCTCTGACATTCAAGACCCTAAATAACTCTTTCCTCCTCCAAATATCTCACACCTTGTCAACACCATTTCTGCCTTGCTTTGTATTGTCAGCTTTCTCTGCCCCCAACCCCCAAGACTATAAGCTCTTTGAGGACAAAGAACATATCTCATACTCCTTCTCTGTCAGTTGGGGGATAATAATGCTGATGCTACATACCTTATAGGGTTATTTGGAAGAAAGTACTTTTGGAACCTTAGAACATCATAGAACAGTAAAGTGGTAGCAGGGGTATGTAAATATTTAAAACTAGTTCTCCAAGAAAATGTATGGAAGATACGCTTTAAAGTTTAATCTCTCCATTATCACATTTCTCCATGACTTTCTTAAGTCTAGACAATCAACAAGGCAATAAATCAATCCCTGATCTGTATCATTTGCTCATTTCCAAGGAGTAAATGCTCACAATGAAAATTTAACAATGGTCTCTCTACAGCTTGATGTTAGCACACTTCTGAGTCGTGGTCTTGGGAAAAGGACTGTGGGGGCAAGGGGGTGAGGAGGCAAAAAAGGAAGGAGGAAGAGGAGGAAGAGGAAAAGAGGGAGAAGGAAAAGAAGAAAGGAGGAGAAGAAGCAGAGGAGGAGGAGGAAGAGGAAAAGAGGGAGAAGAAGAAGAAAGAGGAGGAGGAGGGGAAGAGCAAGTGGGAAGGAGAAGGAGGAGGAGGATGAGGAGGAGACCTAGATTCTAGTCCTGCCTCTCACACACAGGGTTGTGTGACCCTGGGTAAATCATTTAACCTCTCAATAACTTGAATAATGATCTAACATTATAAGCTGCAGAGCTGGTGCTGATTTCAATTAATTGTGGGAAATTTCTCCCAGAGAAACTCCCCTATGCTTGTGAAATCCCAGGTTTGTTTGTTTGTTTAAAGAAATAGCTAGCTTTGTATAGCATTTTAAGGTTTGCAAGCACTTTACATATATTATCTCATTTGAAGAAAGTACTATTATTATCTTTATTATTATTAGGAAACTGAGACTAAGAGATATTAACTTGCCAAGGTTCACATAACTATTAAGCACCTGACTCCATGTCCAGTACTCTATCCACAATGCCAGCAGGAGCTGGTGGTGGTATACTACCTGCTACTGCCACCCCTTGTGTCCCAAGACTTAGCACAGTGCCTCGCCCTTAGAAAAAAAGTCAAGTCAACCAGCATTTGTTAAGTGCCTGCTACGTGCCAGGCACTGTGCTAACCTCCGAGGATACAAAGAAAAAGGGATTAGAGGAGTCCCTGCCCCCAAAGAGCTCACAATCACAAGGGGGGAAACAACACGCAAGTGAATATGGGAGAAGGAAATCCATAAATACCTGCTGATTTATTGATTTATGATTGGGGAAGGTTGGTACTCTTTTTGCTAATAGAATAGGGAATGGAGGCTATGCTATGGAGTGGGGTGAATGTTTATCATCTTGTCCTCAAATCTGCTTTCTTCACACAAGGGTATTAATTTCCCCCTGGGTAGAGTAGTGAAGGAATGAGGATAAGGGGGGTAACTGAAACAAAAATGAAAGAGCCAGGAAAAGAGACAAAGAGACAGAGAGTTGGTTTAGTAAGAGGTTAAGTGACTTGCCTTGGATCACGCAGCTAGCAAGTGTCTGAGGCTAGATTTGAACTTAAGCCTTCCTGACTCCTGCTGCCTTCATTACACAAATACAAGCAAGGAAGGACATCTCTACTAGCAAGGAATTTACATTCTAATGGGGGGGAGATAAAAGTTATCTGGAAAGGTTTGGGGTTACCAGTGATAGAGGCTGTGTTTTGGAGCTAATGACCAGATGCTACTGTTTCATCTATCAGAGCACTGAGTAGTTCCAAGGATGGAGTTCAAGTGCAAGGTAGTTAGGAGATAGAGATGATAGCAGTATGTTTTGGAGCTGGTGATTGAGAATTAGTCTAGTATGGGCCAATTCTCATCTCATCAATGATTCTCTCACTTAATCTTACAAAGTAAAATCAGCTTTCCAGTGCCCTTCTACTACCCACACATAGACAGACAATCTGGTACCATTCTAGGCATCCCTACTGTCCTCCAAAAACACAGTGGTGGGATCCTGCTCCCCAGACTCAGATCCCATTGAATAGGTTCTGAAAGAGACTGGAAATGATCATAGTAAACTTTGTAGTATAGTGCCTGACACATAGTAAGTACTACATAAAATACTAGCTATTATTTATCGTTCAAGAATGACTCCAAAATGTGGCATATGATCCCAACAGAACACTATGATGAGAAAATAGGAAATGAGGAAACTACCTACACTTGGGGCCACCCTGCTTGTAGCTGGAGACACCAGAAGGGTAGATTCCAGGTCCATGGTATTCTGGAGACCTAAATCCACTTAAATCAAAATTCCTAATTCTCCCTCTCCCTCCGGGTGGAATTACTTTAATCTCTAGTCAGCCAAAGGGCAAAATTTGTTTAAAGTTAGTCATTTAATGAATACAATAATAAGAATGTTTTCCCTGTAAATCTGGGACACAGTCTACCACAAATGCACATACCATCAGTGGGGAGTATGAACAGACACAGGGATTGTGCATTAGAGGCACATACTTAGGGAAGATATTTGGTCAGGGCATGTGCTTGGAGAGGCAACTCATGCCTTTAACACTGAAGGACTGCCAATGGTCTTCTTGCGTTATCATAAACTGTTCCTCCTGAGCTTTCTCCTTGCTAGTGGTAGCATCTACCCTGGGTGAATGCCTCTGCTGATCACCTAGGCAACTAGGTGGCTCACTGGATAGTGTGCTGGCCTAGGAGTCAGGAGGACCTGAGTTCAAATGTGACCAGATGCTTCTTAGTTGTGTGACCCTGGGCAGCAATCTACCTCTGTTTCCTCATCTGTAAAATGGGGATAATAACAGCACCTATCTCCCAAGGCTGCTGTAAGGATTGGATGAGATAATAATTGTAAAGTGTTAAAACATAGTACCTGGTACATGGTAGATGTTATATAAATGGTTATTCCTTTCCTTTACTCCTGTGACCTCGTAGCAGCTACTCGGCATGCAGTTTCCTCTGGGCATTATTTTTCTGGTCTCAGATGATCCTGTGGTGGCTTCTCATATATAGTATCTGCCGGAGAATTGCTCCTTGCTACCAGCTTCTAGGCTTCATGTTTTTGTGACACCTATCTGCCATCTCAGCTCCTGTCTACTAGAACCTCTCTCTGAGAATGGTTAACTGACAGTGTTATCAGACCAAAGTAACAAAAGCCACTTGAAGTGCCCAAAGGCTAAAGTTAAGCCCTATCACAGCTCTCTGTTCTAGACAACTATCCCATTTAGGACTAATCACTCCCAAGAATCTGTGGGACTTAACATGCAAATACATTTGAATGTAATCAAAAAGCTTAGGAAGCAAGGTCATTGTTCACCAATCACATGGTCCTGCCTTAATTATGTATATCTGTCAGCAGCAGAGTCCCAGCTGTTCTTTGATGCTATACTTTGGCCAGAAAAAGTCCTTCCTCTCTCTCCTCTCCTTCTCTCTCTCTCTTCTCTCTCTCTTCTCTCCTCTCTCTCTCTCTCTCTCTCTCTCTCTCTCTCTCTCTCTCTCTCTCTCTCTGTCTTTGTGTCTCTCTTTCTCTCCCCTCATTTTACAGATTGGAAAACTGAGGTACAGAGATAGTTAAGTGACTTCCCCAAGGATAACACAGTTAGTAAGTATTGTGGGCAGCATTCAAACCCATGTTTTCTTGACTGGAAATCCAGTACTCTATCCATTACACTAAGCTGCAGTTTATGTGAGAACGGAGACCAAGTAAAGTAAGCAGAACAAGAATAAGAATACCATGACTTCAATAATAAAAACAAAACCAACACAAGGCAACCCAAGTCTTATTAATGATAATGACCACTTTTCTTTTCATAGAAGAATTGGTAAGGAAACATGTCTCATTTGTCTTGATAGGAAGAAAGAAAACAAAACATTTACTACGTGCCTACTATTTGACAGATAGTGTGGTAAGGATTTTACAAATATTATTTCATTTTATCTTCATGACAACCCTGAAAAGTAGGTGCTATTATTATCCCCATTTTAGAGTTGATGAAACTGAGGCAGAGGTTAAGTGACTTGCACAGGGTCCCACAGCCAGTCAGGTCATATTGGAACTCAGGTGTTCCTGACTCCAGGTCCAGCATGTTATCCACTCTGCCACCTAGCCACTTTGACAGAGATGATGGGGGTTATAAATATAGAATGCCGCACATGCCAAAACACATGCTAAGTTTATCCATTTACTTAGTTTAACCATTTTAATTTGTTCAATGGCAGGAGTTGGGGGGGGGGAGGCACAAGGAAATGACTGTGATTTTTGGAAAGACAAAGGGATTAATTTTTTTAAAAAATCTTTCCTAATGCAATATTATTATAAAGCTTTTTGTATTTTTATCCTATAAACCATTTTTAAAAGGACTCTTCTCTCCGTTCACTAATGTGTAAGTGGTATAGACCCCAAAGCAAATCTTGAGTTTGGTAGACCCCCTTAGAGGTAGAGGAATCATAGGAGGTAAGGAAGAGAAGAAAAACATTAACTGAAAACCCAATTTTAAAGCACAAATCTGAGAGCCTCATTTAAAAAATGCTCTCTGGATTTATAAAAAAGAACAATCTTTGTGAAAAATTTTCTTGACACTTCCTTGCATATACTTCTCAAATTAGCAGCAAAGCCCCAAATACACTTAGTCAAAATTTTCGGGAAGCTTTAGAATGAGCATTGTAAAGAACAATAAAGTCTGACCTTCATTATTTTCTAAGGGATAATCTTAGCAGCAAACCTCCTGGAATGGATAAATAAAATGGTCCTGAGTACAGAGAACAAAAGGGATTAAGGTCAGGCTAGAGAGGAGGACAGAGCAAAAAGAGCCTCACAGAGCCACAAGAAACCCAACCGAAGGAACGCCAGAAATAGGGGCAACATCAGCTCTTAAACAGAATAATTTAAAGGATGAGGTTTTGCTTATAAATCAGTGAAGTGGTTTATGCAAATCAAACGCAAATTAACGCTGAAGTTACATTTGAAAGGAGGGCCGAACATACTTCAAAGAGCCCTGGTTTCATTAGCATATATTCTTCTTCTGCAGAGGCAGATCCCAGTGCAGGGAGAAAAGCATTTGGGGTAAGGATTCAGAGAACCTTAGTTCTCTGAATTAGTTCGAATACTAACCCCATTATTTACTTACTAACAATGTGACCTTGAGCAAGTCACCTTACCCCTGGGTTACAGTTTTCCCTTCTGTAAAATAGGGAAAAAGCAGCAGTTTGATGTACTGGCTGTAGAGGTGACATTGGAATCAGGGAAGCCTGGGCTCAAGCTTGGCCTCTAGTATGTCCTGACTATGTAACCCTGGGTAAGCCATTTATTTACCTGTTAGTCTATATAGTTCCAACCCTAAAGCTATGATGCCTCCATGACTTAATGAATGGTCATCATATGTTTCTGTGCTTCCCCTCAGGAAGAAAAAAATAGTTACTTGGTGGCCAACCCTTTTATGCTAAGCCAGAATCAGATGGGCTAGTTCTGGGACAATAACCACCCATTGGGTTGCTAAATCCATAGCCGAAAGCTCTCCAGTTCATTGGGATCTCCCAGAGCATCTGCTTTGCTAGTGAGCCCAGCTTTGGAGAACACAGGGATATCTCTCATGATGCAGTAATAGGAAGGAAGTCTTTAGTTGAGGAGAATGATACAGAGCTGTATGGGGGCACATGTTTAACAACCAGCTGTCTGGGAAGAGATGGGGAGGAATATATGTGTGATATACACTTTTAAGTTTTTAAGTTTAATCTGCATTGTTAATAATTTCTCCATTACTTTTTTAAGTCTAGAAATCAACAAAACAATAAATCAAGCCCTGATTTACACTGCTCACCATTTTTCTGAAGCACAAAAGTTCACACTGAAAATTTGGCAACTGGCTCTCGGAAGACAGTTCAAGCTGACTCTAGCACACCCCTGATCTGATACACTACACCAAATAGGAAAAATGGTAGATGGCATTGTGGAGAGACTGCTGAATTTGGGGAAAGGAAGACCAGAGTTTGAATCCTAGCAATGTGACCCTGAGCAAGCCACTTACTTAACCTTTCTCAGCTTAGTTTCAACATCTGTAAAATGGGAAGAATATTAGTACCCACTTCCCAGCACTGTTGGAAACATCAACTGAGATGATACATGTAAAATGTTCTACAAGCCTCAAAGTGCTGAATATATCCTAGCTTTTATTGTGATGGGGCACCAGAAAGAAGATTTTAGTAAAGGAGGATGGTAACACTATACCAAATGAGAATATTATGAAGATTTTCAGAAAAATCTATAACTCATTTTAAATAGTATTATAATAGTTATTATAATTCATTTTAAATTATACCATCTCACAATTTTAGAGGAAAGCCCAGAATCTAATAAACCAGGAAATATACACTGCCATTTTTAAAGCATTTCCTTTAAGAAGTTTATGGGAGTCAGTATTCTAGAGTGGAAAGAGCACTATCTCTGAAGACAGAGGACCTGTGTTCAAATCCTAGCTCTGACATTGACTATGACCTTGGACATGTCACTTTACCTCCTTGGGCCTCAGTTTCCTTACCTGTAAAATGAGGCAATTGAACCAGATAGCCTCTGTGGTGCCTTCTACCTCTAGATCTGTGATCTTATGATCCTGGGAGAACCAAAAGAGTTCTCCCTCAAAGCCCCATCCCCACCCCATGCACTACAGGAATTTATAAGCTTCCAAAATCTAGTGTTCTGTGAACTTGGAGACTGGATTTATTTCTATTGCAGTGGCATCATAACGCAGGAGTGCCACATGGCAAGCGGAGAGAAAGCTGAACCTGGAGTGAGGACGAATACTAGCCATGTGAACCTTGGTAAGACACATCCCTCCAGGTCTTATCTACTAAGTCAGCCATAGGCAGGCTGTCATCACCATTGGTGGGTGACAAAAATCATTAACTCACTGTGTAGCCATTAAAGCTAGAAGGAACTTTAGAGGTCACCTACCTCAACCCCATTCATTTTATAGAGGAAACATTGGAGGCCAAGTGAGAGAAACTAACTTGCACAAAGCCACATATGTAATAAGTCGCAAAGCCAGAATTTGAACCCAAATCTTCTAAACCTGAATCCAGTGATCTTTCTATTATAAAGTTCTCTGAGATGATTTTTCCTTTTTCCTCTGCAAAACATGTGCATAACAGAATGCCCCCAGTGCAATAAGAAATGGGCCTTTCAATAGCTAGTTCTTGCTAGATTAATGTATGACGTGATTGTGGCCTTGATATAACAAATTTCATAAATGTGTCACATCTTTTTGAGGGGGCCTTTTGGTCAAGCCCACAGAATTACAATCAACTGCTTCTCTCTACGGGCCTATACAACTGACTGTGAATAATAATGGTTATTTCATAAAACGATTCTGGGCCTTCTCATAATTGTTCTTTTCAATCACCCTGGATCAGTAGATTACAGGTTTCTTCCAAACCAATACTTACATGCATTGCCCCCAAGCAGAGCCCAAATGCCACCATCTCTGCTGAATCATTGAAACTGCCTTTATAACACTCCTGAGTCTCTTTAGAAGAAACAAATTAAAACTCTGAAGCCACACGGTCACAGGTGAAAAAGCTCCCGATGAAATATCTTGTAGTTTGCAACTGATATTAAATGGGAGTAATGAAACATTGCTGAGAGATTGATCTTAGGTGGGGTCTTGGGAAATTCAGCCTCTCCACAATAGGCTGCCTGGAGAATATGGTGGATCCCGTGTCTTGTCAGTAAGGATTCATGGTAATTGAGAAGAGCAAGCAGCAGATAGAAAGCTTCTTCTGAGCCCCAAAACAAAAGAGGCTGGCATAAGAGATACTATGTGCAGCAATGTGCAAGATTTTTCCTCTCCCAGGACCGTTAATCATCATTGCATTTGTTTGTTGCTTCTTTCCAACATGGGCACATAAGTTGAGCTGTGATGATAGAGCCCTGAGCGATCTGCTCTCCTTCCGCCTTTTGTTTTACGTTGCTTGTTGTAAGGGTCATCAATTCATTGGAAGCTGTGAAACATAGTCCTAAGTCCACCAAGTGCACCCCTTTGGGCTTAATATGGCTTATGTTTTGACAACTCTCACTAATTAGAAACAGCTCACATTATAATAAACTTGGCTCAAACAGTAACTAGGTAGGAAAAAAAAAAGAAAAACTAACGTTTTATCTAGTATACTCATTTACTGTGAAGAAATATGAACTCTTTCCAGGCTAGCCAGCCAAGGATGTGACATTTCAACACCCTCCAGGAATACTTAACCCGTGACCATGAGATTTAGAGTTTGAGGGGGCTTTAGAGCTATAGATCCTCACCACCTTTTGTCTAGGTTAATGTTATATGTTCCTAAATGTTCTTTCAGCTTTTAGTCTCTCACCTCTCCAATTTGCCCCCCACACAGCTGCCAAAAAGATATCATTGCATACAAGTTGTATCTCCAGTCAGCCCCACTTCCAGTAAAATATGAGGTCCTTGATGGTATAGATCATTTTTTGGTTTTGTATCAAAAGAATTAGCATATGTGACATGACTTGCAAATAAATCTTAAAGTGTTTACATAGATGCTATTTGTTATTATTATTGTTTATTGTTGTTGTTGTCTTCATTGACTACAATAGGGCTCTGTATTTAGCAAGTACTTAATAATGGTTGATTACCTGCATTGATCCAAACCTTTCAATTCTAGAAATGATCTTACTTAGAATATAGCATATTAAAATATAGACAGGATCTTAGATATCATTTAATTGAATCTTCCTTCTCCCCCTCTCTCCTTCCCTCCATCTCTTCTTGTTCTCCTCCTTCTCCTCCTCTTTCTCCTCCTCCTCCTCTTCCTCCTCCTCCTCCACTTCCTTCTCCCCCTCCTCCTCCTCCTCCTCCTCCTCCTCCTCCTCCTCCTTCTTCTCTTCTTCTTCTTCTTCTTCTTCTTCTTCTTCTTCTTCTTCTTCTTCTCCTACTCCTTCTTCTACTCCTCCCCCTACTCCTCCCCCTCCTCTTCTTTCACCTCTTTTTTCTCTTTCTCTTCCTCTTCATCTTCTTCCTCCTCCCCCTCCTTCTTTTTTTGGGAGGAAAGAGAGAGGAAGGGAATGCAGCAGGTTTAGATTTTTACTATCTCTGGTATAAAGAGGCTCAGAAAAGCCAAGCTTTACTTACCATAACCCTAGCAACACATCTGGCAAGCAGAAGACTGGGTCTTGAATTCAGGTCGGTCATCTTGCTCCAAATCTATTGCTCCTCCATTACAACCAAATGCAACCAGTTATGGGAAATTCTCCTCCATCATAGGGCTTCGTACATAACATGTTTCAATTGTAATTAGTGGCTATGACTTCTAAGTAAATGCCCCCCTTTAAAAACAACAACAATGACAACATCAACAACAACCCACAATCACTGCACTATGGTGCATTATGGTACAGCATAGCATTAGTCAGATATCCCAATTGTAGTCACAGGCTAGAGATATTCCAGTTCTATGGGAAGAGGACAGTCCTAGGCTTGGTCTTCTTCCCTCTAAGGTGTTTGAAAACCACACTGAAGTATTTTTCTGCTCTTGCAGTACAGGATTTTGCAGGGAAATGAAGATCTGCAGTGTAAATGTCCTGAAGAAAACAGGTGAGAGGCTAGCTAAAACGCCAGCCAATTGAGATCAGATGGGTGTGGTGGGAGCCTTCAGCTGGAGGTGGCCCCCCCTTATCCTTGTTGACTCAAAGGCATCCCATATCAGAAGTGTCAAACATGAGGCTAGTGGGTTCACATGCAGCCCACAACAATCCCAGGTGCTGTAAAACCCAGAGTAAAAAGTAATTGGAAAATATTTCACAATATTTTAAACTTTGTTTAGCCACTTAAAAAAAAATATATATATATATTATATGTGTGTGTGTGTGTTTATATATATATGCCTATGGAATAATTTGCCTCAAATCCATTCCAAGTTGTGTATTTGTTTTCCAATTAAAAAAACTATACTTTAAAAAAAAGAAAAAAAGAAAAAATAATATCACATTTTGAAACTAAATATGCATGCAGGGATCCTTTTATATAAATTGGTGGCCCCCATTTCTATTTGAGTTTGACACCACTATCCTAGAGTTGACACACATGAAATCTATGAATTTGCCTGTGACCTTGTGGTCACAAAAGGATACTGAAGTTTTATCTCCTGAATGGTCTTAGTGACTCCACCCTGTGACTCAGCTTTATAACTGAGCCTTGGCCAACAAAATCTGAATAATCATCAGAATGTTGTCAATACTATGGTCAAATCTTGAGGAAGGAAGCAAGTCTCCTCTACCATGATCAGATTAGGGGGTGTTTTGAACAGTTAGAATTTCAGTTAGAATTAATCAGTCACATATGAAATGCCTACTATGTGCCAGGGTGATGGAGATACAAAGGTAAAAGTAAAAGTTCCTGCCCTCAAAGAGTTTGCCTATCAGGGAGACAACAGGCACATCTATAGGGGTACACAAAATAAATACAAATAATTTTCATTTTTTTGTTTGGGGACAATAAATTGAGGGATCAGGAAAGGCTTCCTGAAGAATATGACAAGAGTTGAGTCTTGATGGGAAATGAGAATTTCTAAGAGGTAGAAGAGCAGGAGGAGAGTAATAGTGTGGTGGAAATTCTCTAAAAAATATGTTTATGTGCGATGGTATATAGTAGCCTATGCGTGGAATTAATTGTCAATCTGTCATCCACCTAAAGCATATCTATGAAATTCTAATTTTAGGGATTCATGATTTTGAGTTAATAGGCCATCTTTTGAAATGCAGAGACTGCTGGGAGGGAGAATGAAGTGTTAACAGTCACACCTTCATATGGACTTAAGGAGGTTTTATTTCTAACACTTGAGATCTTCTTTCCAAAAGTATATTATTTATGGGGAAGGATTAGAGGAACAATTCTGGAACAACCGGGTAGGATGCCAAAGAAGGAATCAGAGAATGTAAAATGCAAAACTGAGAGAGTCCTTAGGAAAATAGAATGACAGAGCTAGAAATGACCTTAGAACAAGGGAAATAGCTTGTTAGAGCTGGAAAGGAAGACGAGGTCTAGGAACAACAAATGGCAGTGTTATATGGGATTGATCATAGAATACAATCTATTAAAGCTGAAAGAGACTTTAGATATCATTTAATCCCATACCTTTATCATCATCATCATCATCATCATCATCATCATCATCATCATCATCATCATCATCTTTTTTCCAGACCTGTGAATTCTTTAATGTAGAGTGTTCCCCAATGTACAAACTCTCCACCAGTATCTAAGCAAAATGAGTCTGAAACTTATCCTTAAGCAGTAGCCTGGAGCATGAAGAAGTTAAATAATTTCCTGCAGTCACAAAGCTAGTATATGCCAGAGGTAGTTCTTGTACCTAGGACTGTCTGACTCTTGAGTATTGTTCTCTATCCATTCCATGATCATACCTTTCATTTTACACATGAACAAATTAAAACACAATGAAGAGAAATGGCTATCCCAGTTGACCCATCTAGTTAGAGGTGGAACCCAGATGAGAACCTCAAGGACCTCAGACCTTATCTCTACTTTTTCTAATATGCCATAACATCTCTTCTCTCTAGATAGAAAGGAGGCAGCATGGACATCCATAGGAAGGATAAAGGAGGTGATGGGAGTTATGACATATGGCACAAAGAGAGATGAGAAACCACACGAACCACCGTTCTTTACCTTACAATTTTGCCAAAGACCCTCCAGGTGCACATGTATGTGGGTGTGTTCAGCTAAAAGGTACTTAAGACAAAAACTTGTAAAATCTTTGAAATGGAAGCAGAATTTGGTCCCTATGCCACCACATTCTAGAAAATATTTCATTAGTCACTATATGACATTGTAATGTTGCTTATATTCAACTAAAAATCATCCTCCGGCATTGAAGGGTTTTCCTAGGCAGTCAAATAGCTTGATCCATCTAGCAGAGACATCATGCTCTGAGAAGAGCTCATTGGCCAAGCATTTAGCCCAGCCCAGCCTGGCATCAGCAATGAAGCATTAGAGCAACCAGCCTGGCCCAGTACAGCAGCAATTGCCCTTTGGCAAAGTGACCTGTTTGGCTCAGTCTTGAAGCAGGATCCCAGCAGATGAGTAGCTTCCTTGGCCTAATCCAGCAACAGCCTTGAAGCTAAGTGGCCTGCCCAGTTCATTACAGTCACAGGTAAACCTGATAAAAAGGAAACTGAGAAGCCAAGTGACCTGCTTAAGATTGGTTTGAACTGAAGCAATTCTATGACCTGTGAGGAGCCAGCTCCACTTAGCAATAAGATAGTTTGTCTATAACCAACTCCACATCATACAGAATACTTTGCGAGGACACACCTGAGAAGGAAAGGACATTGAAGCCCTGTAGTTCTGGAGTTGCAAGTTGCCTTAATTCACCTGGATATGTGCCATGCTACTACTATGTTTTAAATTTATGTTCATTCTTTCCCCCAACTAACCCTGTGTACATTTATGGTTAACTGCAATGCAAGTTTTGAGCAGAGATGTTTTTTAACCAATGTTTTTTGTTTTGGTTTGGTTTTGTTTTTGTTTTTTGTTTTGCTGTGCCGTTTAAGTAAATGTCTTAACTAAAGAATTAATTGAGCCTACTGGCTGATCGTTAAAGGGAAGCACACTGATGGGGTCTCATGAGTTATAATGTTAGGAGGATAGCCACCCATAGGGTTACCCCCTAGAAACCTTGTATAAATAGTAGCCACCCTCTGGGGACCAACCTGCCAGTGCCAATGGGGGAGTGAGCACAAAGGGGATGCTAGAGATGCAATTCTATGTCCGATCAATTTTTTTTTTTCATTTGTGCCTTGTAATAACAGTCCTCAAACTTTTCAGAAACTCAAAAATGTCCAGAAAATCTCCTCACCTCTCTCTGGAAAGTTAAGGGGTCATAAACTCTCCTCTTGGACCATATGGTTGAGAATACAGACAGCTGTCCTATATCTCTACCTCAGGGCAGCGCCTATAATTTCCTGAGGCAGAGGAGAAAGCACTTTCATGTGCAGGCTTCTCATCCCCATGCAGTTTTACTTTTAACTTTGCTTCCTCTAAAAAAAGAAATGGGCTTCACACTGCAAATGAGCTTTTATAGAACCACCACAAGGGGATGGCTCTGACCTTAACAGTCAACAAAGTAACCAATTTATCTTCAAAAAATGATACTAAGGAGATGCTATCATCTCTAATGAGCTATATTGGGAATGCCCCAGCAATAGAACCCTTTTGAAACTGTCAGCAAGCATATCCATAGCCATATTGGAAGAAATAAGTCTCAAAGGCTCACTAGTCTGCAAACCATCAGGCTGATTAGGGAACTCCCTTCATCAACCCCCTACAACTCTGTGGGTTCCCATGGCGTGGTGGAAAACATGTCACGTGATTTCAAATTTTGTTAGCTGTGCATATATGGGCAAATCACTTAAATTCTCTGTACCTCAGTTTCCTCATCTGCAAAATAAAGATAATAATACCTGTTGCCCGCTTTACATTCATTGTGAGGAAATCACTTTGTAAAACTGAAAGTATTGCTGAAATATGTTTTTAGTAGGAATTCAAGTCATTTGTAACCTCTACCATCAAGTTCCACCATCCTCCAATAAAAACCTTTCTATCTTACTTGGACTTTCAACATCAATTTTGACTTTTCTCTTTCACTCAATTGTTTTTCACATACAGTGAAAAATTCAACTGATTTTTTTCAAGAAAGAAAGCCTACCAGGTTCAAGGTATCCTGAAATGTTGGCTTCTTAAGAGCTAATGTCATTAATTCCAACAGAGGCTAAATCCTTTGAGCCATTATTGTTGCTCTGGTCCCAGTTGCGTTTTGCTGCTGATTAACTGGAATTAGCATTATATAAGAGAGAATTTGCATGAAGTTGGGGAAGAGATGTTGGAAGGTTACCGACCAAGCTGAAAGGGCAAAAAAAACATCTTACCTGGGAGAAACTGAAATTATGAAACAAAGGCCAGAGCAGGGGTCTGAAACTGGGAAGGGACAACCCAAAGTAAGTCAGGAAGATACTACAAAGAAGTGTTACAGGATGCTGGCGTGTTTATCTCCCACAAAGTCTCTGGCTAAACAGGCATGTTTGACAGTCTGTTTGCTAGCCTCAGCCTTCTGCTTCCTGTGCATCAACTCAGCTGTGCCCGGATACCTGCTAGCCTAGGATACAACACCTAGGGAAAATGGGCCTCACTCTGCAAATGAGCTTTTTATAGGACCAGGACCAGGGAATGGCTCTGGTCTTACAGTAGGCAAAGTAACCAATTCATCTTCAAAAGATATTTGAAGAGCCCTGCTTGACTGTCAGCTTCAGTTGTTGGACCTCTTCTTCTACTTGATGTCCCAGCAACGTATCTTAGCCCTGACCTTCTGGAATCCATCACTTCCCTCACACCATTGCTTTTCTTTGTTCAGACTAACCAACAGAACAGAGAACTGTAGAATCCTGTTCACCCTTTCTGGAAACCAGAATTCCCTTTCTGTGGATAGGATTACTGGCCCAGCTTGGCTGGGGTTCTGCTGCCCTCTGCTGGTCGCTTTGGATTAGTCCTATGGATTGTAAATGCCCAGTACTGTTTTTAAAAACCTGGTTTTCCTCTGGAGCCCTATAGACTGACTTCGGGTTGCTGAGACTTCCCCCTTTACTTTGTCTTTGAATGTGGAAATTGTCTGAACACCTGATCTTTTACAACAACTTCTTACACTTAACTTTTGTGGCTATGTGTCAAACATAAGTAGAATAAAAATGGGGGAGGAAAAAGGGGAGACCATAGTTTAAATAGTACGAAAAAGATCTGGAGATATTTGAAGCCTCCAACCATGTCCTGTTGAAACCAGGAGTTTATTAGCATTAATCAAAACTGTGATTAAAAACTAAAGTTCCTTTCTCTTAGGACAGCTAGGTGGTACAGTGGGTAGTATGTTATACTTCTGGAAGAAGGAAGACTTGCATTTGAGTCTTGCCTCAGACATTTGCTGACTGTGTAATCCTAGGCAAGTCAGGCCTCGGTCTTCTCATCTCTAAAATGGGCATGATAGCAACTACTTCACAAGTTTGTAAGGATTAAATGAGATGACATCTGTAAAACACTTTGCAAACCTTATTGCACTATACCAGAGGAAAGAAAGGGAAAGGGAATAAGCATTTACAGAGTGCCAACTAAGCATCAGGCACTGTGCTAAATGCTTTACAAATATTATGTCATTAGATCGACACAGGTTAAAAGGAGAAAATGCTAGCCAATTAGAGATCACACACAAAGAATGTCAGAAGTCCAAGGGTTCTAAGTCTTTTTTGTGGGTCATGGGCCCATTTAGCAATCTAGTGAAACTTACGTCATCATCATCATCATCTAACATTTATATGGTGTTTTAAAATTTGCAAAGCTATTTGCATATATTATTTCATTTGGTCCTCACAGTGAAGTAAGTGCTATTATTATCAATACTTTACACATTTGGAAACTGAGGCTGAGAGAGCATGTCCAAAATCACATAGCTAGCAAGTATCTAAGGTAGAATTTGGACTCTAGTTTCCCTGACCCCAAGTCCAATACTCTTTACACTGTTACCTAGATGCCTCAGAATATTTTTAAATATGTAAAATAAATATCTAGGACTATGAAGTAAATCAATTATGCTGAAATTCATTGAAAAAGTTTAAGAACCTTTAATTCAACTTTTCATTTTGCAGATGATTAAACCAAGATCTGCAGAGGTTAAGTGAGTTACCCAAAGTCACCCACACAACACCAGGACTCAAAATCAAGGCTCCTGTCTCCGAGCCCCACCCTTCTTGCCCATTATAAATGTTTGCACTGGGACCAAAGTCTAGCCGTTCTGATGTCACGCCGTCCATCCTCCCCCTGCCTGCTGATAGCTTCCTAATCAGTAATAGTCAAGAGCTATTCTCAAATTAAAGAAATCCTAATGGAGTATAATCAGAAGCCCTATCTCTGAGAATTGGAATTGCTTTTCCATGAATGTTCCCAAGAATTCAAAGATGAATGAAACCCTTTCATTTGGCATAGGATTATCACAGAAACAGCAAGCACAAAAATCTGATTTAATTTGAAAAATGACAAAATTATATTTCTCTACTGGTTTTTCCAGGTGGCACAAGTAGATGAGGACTTTTTTGTCCTCCACCAGTTCTAAGTTAATTTGATAGCAATGGCGTTTCCAACAAGATAATATTCGATAGGCACTGCATCAAGGATAATGAAAATGTCAACCACGTGCAAAGGCATAATTGGGGCAGCATGTTTGCTCTTCTCTGAAGTTCTGGTGGATCTGACAAACCAGGATGCCCGTGTCTGCAGTGAAAATATGCTTCTGTGTCATTCTTGGAGAGGAATGCCCTCTGGCTTCTGAATCTAATTAAAAGCAACAGGGATCGTTTTATAAACAAAACTTCTTAATAGCTTTTAGGAAGACAAATTTCCATAGACAGTAGACTGATTGATTTTTCTACTTGCCCTTTTTTAAAAATTGGGGAGAGGGTGGAAGACTAAGTAGAGCTGTGACTTGGACTTGTTTATTTATCTACCTTGACTTGAATTAAATTTAAGATTTTTCATATCAATCTTTGGGAAAATGATATGGTTTTAAGTACTACAATAAAATAGGAGTGGATGGATAAAAAAATGTTCTACCCTCACTTTTGTCAGGTACTGTGCTAGGCACTGGGGATATAAACATAAAAACTGAGGAGTCCCTTCTCTCAAGAAGCTTACAACATATATAGATGACACACAGCAAAAAATTGTGATGGGGTAGAGGAGATCCAAGAAAAATGTTCCAAGAAATTGAAAGAGGGAAACATCATTTTTTACCTGCAGGCTCAGCAAAGGAGGAAGTAGCATGTAAGGCGGGCCTCCATGAAGAAGTAAATTCAGAAGTAGGAGAAGGCAAGAAAAAACCAGAAGGAAACTTAGGGGCAGGGAATAAGGAAGGAGAGTAGTACCGCCTGGATCAGGTATAGAAATATATGAAGGAGATTAATATAAAATGAGGCTTGACGGGCAGGTTGGCACCTGATGGTAGAGAGACTTGCTAATCATTATCAAGACTCCAAGCTTCAGTAGGCAATGGAGAACCAATGAAGAGGTGTAGGTGTGTGTGTGTGTGTGTGTAGAGACAGACAGCCAAACAGAGACAGAGAAAAGGAGCAAAGAGAAAAAGTACTGAATCCTTTTCCACTGCATAAAAACACATCCATCTCCCCAGTCCTTGAAACAAATACACACACACACACACACACACACAAGAATTCTTAATCTGAGTTCCATGACAGACAGACAGACAGATAGATAGATAGATAGATAGATAGATAGATAGGTGGATGGATGGATAGATGAATAGATTTATATCTGGGTTTATATCTTTATCTCTAAAGATATCATAGAAATATTTATAGATATAAGCTCTAAGATAAATGTATATGTCTGTAGATATTTACATCACATGTAAGACAGGCATAGATACTTAGGTTTATGGATACAAGTATAAGTATATAGACATACATATATATATAGATAACTACATTTCAATATAATTGGTTTCTCTTGTATTCTCATGTGCATTATTTTATGCATTTAAAAACATTGTCAGATTGTCCCCAAAACAAAGAAAGCTAAAAGTTCCTGCATTATAATCTCTGAAAATCATTCTATAGCTCTCCTCCCTTTTACAGGCAAACTCCTTCAAAAAAGCTTCCAGTACTCATTGCCTTCATTTCTCCTCTTCCCAATTCCCTCCTAAATCCTCTGTTACAAGACTTTTGACGTCAGTGCCTAACAAAGTCACTATTGAACTTTTAATTCATAAATCTTCTGACCTTTTCTTCATCCGCACCCTTCTGGACATCTCTGCAGCATTTGACACTCTTAACCATCTTCTCCTATATACTCTCTTCTCTTTATTTTTTTCATTCAAGTTTTTATGGCCCTGTTCCCTTTTGGTTGTCCTTTTTGTCTCACCGATCCTTCTCAATTTCCTTTTTTGGTTCATCATCCACAGCTGCCCCACAACTGTGGGGAAGAGACCTGCCCCACACGTGCTGTGGAACATGTAGAGCTTGGTCAGACATCAAAGACACCAAGGTCATCCAGCGCATCCCAGGCCATCACCGGTTTTCCTGACTCTTGTCTTGCCACTGGACTTGGATGACTCTGGAAGAGAGGGTGAGGCTGATGCCTTTGTGCAACTCTGCCTCAAGATTCCAATTCATGAGCAAGTCAAGACATCAGCCCCTGATATCACTGGTCCTCTTCAGAAATGAAGAACAAACAGCAACAGCAGCAACAACAACGTAACTGTGGACGCCCTCCAAGTCTCTGCCCTCTTCTCTCTCCGCACTCTCTGTCTTAGTGGGATCAGGCTCTGCTTTCTATTTGTATCCCTAGCTCTTAGCAGAGTGCTTTGCATTTAGAAAAGCTTAACTAGTGCTTTTTCATTCATGCATGAATTGGTGGCCGCATAAGCTCTGATAGGCTTAATTATCATCTTTATATGGATGGCTCCTCAAACTACATTTCTAGCCTAGTCACTTTCCTAACCTTCAATCCTCCATCACCAGCTGCTCACTGGACATTTTATACCATCCTACAGACACCTGAAAATAAACTTATCTTTTCCCCCCCAAACTCAACCCTCATCTGAGCTTCCTTATTTCTGTTGAGAGCACTGCCATCCTTCTGGTCACCCAAGTTCACAACCTTCATATCATCCTACACTCTTCATTTTCATTCACTGCTCATATTCCATTAATTTCTCTAAGTCTGTCACTGCTACATCCATAACAACTCACCTAAATCCCTTTCTCTCCTCTCACACATATCCAGCACCATCGTTCAGGCCGTCATATCCTCCTATCTGTACAATTGCAATTACTTCCTAATGGCCTCCCTCCCCCAATCACTATGTATTTGGTATATTCTCATAAAAGTGTATATATGCTCTGTAACCAGGCTAGACCATAAACTATGTAGGGGCAAAGGCTATTTTTTACTTTTGTCTTTGTATCCTTAACCTGGTGTGGTGCCTGGCACCTAATGAATTTCTGTTGATTTAGTATCCTGATTAATACTGTAATTCAAACTCAACCTCTGTTAGGACTGAACAGATGTCTTATTTGTCAGCTTCTCTTTCTTATTTCCATTAGACATTAATCACAATATAACAACAACAGACTAAAGTGCATGAATGTCTGGATAGGATGGAATCTTGATTACAGGTTTTTGTTTTTAAATAGGCGTGGTAAACTTCGTTTGCTGGGGACTCATGTGTGTGCAGCTCGGCCTTGGTTAACCTTTTCTGGTGTTAAGACCTACAATTGTTTTGGCTATGGAAATGATACATAGTTGCCCTTTCTTTCTAAGGGGAACTGGGGACAGGAAGGGCAAAGGAAGAACTTGATGATGACGGACTCCGCTTTTATCTTCTAAGTGTGAGTCTGATTGCCCAGAGCATGCTGGGATCCCTGTGCTCCTATGACACTTCCTAGCTCACAGTTCAGGATCACCTAGTGGGCAGAGAAGTGACATGGACAGTGGGGAGCCCGTTCCCCAAAGAGCATCATTAGGAACATCAAAGTACTGGCTGTAGCTATGTTTAGAGTCATGCCAGCTTTGGCCATTCTCCATCTTCTGGTAGGCACAGTCCTCTGCACAGCTCAGTTTTCTTTCTTTCTTCCCTCTACCCCACTGCCCCACTCCCCTCCCCTGCTCTGAACCCCATTCAGGAAACATCATTTCTCAAGGACCCTCCTTTGAAAGCACTTCAATTCTGGTCAGTTTTAGCTAGAATGAAAATACTTCCATGACAGAGATCCCAAAGGCTCCTGGGGAAGATTTACTGGCTTTGAGCAGATTTGACACCTCACTGTTTACAACTCTGTCTAATGAGTATTTTCAGAAAATCGGCATTGTGAAACCTGATGAAATCCCACCCCTCTCTCACAACATTCAACTATTCTCAGGAGGTAGTGTAGGAGATAGAGATGAAAAACAGCCATCCATCTCTCTGGATTTGTTAAATTCACCTAAGTAAACACCTGCTTTGGTGGGAATATATGGTCCATTAACATCAAACCAAAGAATTCACCAAACTTCCTCTGTCAACATCCTCCCATCACCATAAACTCCCACTAATCTCTATTACAATCCACATGGCAAGTGAGGTATATGAAGGTTACAGCACACCAAAATTCTAATTAGAAATTTAGAGTTCATTTATTACAGAAGCTTTTGCTGTTTTCCTTTCCCTATGACTGGCAAATCCTAAACTCCTGCTCCCCTAAGTCCCATCATCCAGAAGTACTGCCTATCTACATGAAAATCTTTCCTCTGTAATCTCTCTCCATATACTCATTCTTTCCTTTCTCTTCATTTCCTCTCTCTTTCTTCTTTCACTGTGCCCTCTGTCACCTCTATTCTGTTGTTAAAAGACTTCCCATAATCCTAAATTTCTTCTTATTTCTACCCCCTAGTACAGACTAGAAACTACTTTTCCCCTGAGGGCACCGCATTCTTCTCCACTTACTACAATTTTGGAAGCTCTTTCTCTCATGGAGCCTGAATTCATAGGGGCCAAGGTCGGGAAATGGTATACTCTTTATTCCTCATTGCCACTTCCAGACCCTTGCCCTGTCTCCATTTTTTATCAACCTCTTCTTGTTTAAAGTATATAGGGTATGAAATAAGGACTAGATACATGATTGTATTAGTATAGGGACCTCTTGGGAAATGGAACTCCTTCTATGAGAGCAGGGCAGCACCTTCTCTTGCTTTTTTTTTTTCTTCAATTTCTCCAGTGTCTATATTACAATCTTCCTGTCCACCCCAACCCCTTCCATCACTCTGTATAATTTCAATATTCATGTTGCTATTTCTTCAAATACTCTAGACTCCCAGTTTATTAGCTTCACATGACTCCTAACTCCATGCTAACCACAGTCATATATTAGAACTCAACATTACTTCAGACTAGTACATCTCCTAGTTTCATAATTCTGCAACTTCTCTCTCAGATTATAGCTACCAAAAGAGACTTGAGTTTCGGAGAAACAAATCAGTTCAGGTAATTAATCAGCTTTCCTTCATTCCCTACACCTTAACTCCTGATCCAGTGTATATTCCTTTTTTTCTCTTTATTTTAAAATTTCATTTCATTTTTAATTTATGGAATGAAACAAGCATTTCCATAACATAATTTTTTTTAAAAGATTGCACATGGAACTACAAATCCATTATATACAACTTACCATTCCTTTTAAATATGTGATAAAGTTATCATGTAATTTTTTTTCCTTTTTTCTTCCACCTCCCAGCCCTAGAGATGGCTACCATTAGACACAAATATGTATATGTATGTAAAATCATTCTATACATACTTCTATTTTTTAATTTCTTTCTGTGGATGCAGATGGCATCTTCCTTCATATGTCCTTTGTAGTTAATTTGGATATTTATAATAGTCCAAATGACTTATTTGCTCAAAGTTGTTCTTAAAACAATATTGCTGTTACCATATACAACATTCTCCTGGTTGCAGTGTTTATTTCATTGACCATACCTCTACTTCTCCTACCATTCTCCCATTTGTGTCTCAGCTTCTTGGATTTCAGTGCTCTAAAGAAACCACGGCAAAGATCTATGCTGGTTTTTCTAATTTTTTTTCCTTTTCTGTTTTGACTAAAAATTTGCTCCCTGAATTGCTCCACTGCCTGTTTCATGTGTTTTTGGTCTCTCCCACTCTATTGTTTTCCTTCTTCCCAGCCTAGGAACCAGCAGTCTCCCCTTTCCTTAAAAACAAAAGAAAATAAGAAAACAAACAAAACTAGCCTCAAATTATTTTCCAATCTTTCACTTTCCTCACACTGTAAATATTTCATGAGGAATAGTCTAGAGTCACTACAACCATTTCTTCACCATCTGCTGACTCCTCAATCCACTGTAACCTGGACTGGAAGTCAAAAATGCCTGAGTTCAAATTCTGTCTTAGACACTTACTAGTTGTGTTACTCTGGGCAAGTAATTTAACTTTTGCTTGCCTCAGTTTCCATATCTCTAAAATGGGTAAAATAATGGCATCTACTCACATGGTTGTTCTGAGAATAAAATGGGATCATATTTGTAAAGTGCTTTGCAAACCTTAAAATGCTCTATAAACTGTTATTGCTAATTATTATTATTATTTGTCTATTCCTGTCACTCTAGTAAAAACTATTTTCTCCAAATTCATTAATGGCTTTTGAATCTCCTGCAGTACAATGGTTTTTATTAGTCCTCATCCTTCTTGACATTTCCATAGCATCTGACTGTTTAATACCCTCCTCTTTGAAACTATCACCTATTTTGGCTACCATGACACTGCTTTTTCCTGGCACTGCTCCTATCTGACTTAGTCAAGTGTGTGCCAGATGTCACATTCACATCTCAAACTTTCCATGGAAAATTTTGGATAACTAAAGGAACTTGGCAGTTTCACAAAGACTAGTCTCAATCTGTGGTCTATCTCTGTTGTCTGTCCCAGGAATACATGAGAGAGAGAGAGAGAGAGAGAGAGAGAGAGAGAGAGAAAATCTACAGATTTTCCATCCAAGTGTATGTCAAAATCTGAACAGTAGAAATACTTAATCCACTTGGTCTTTCCTGTGTGGATAGCAAGGCCACCCTTTTGAGTGACTATAAATCTCTTCTAGAAGATTCTAATGTGTTTCAGGGCTTGATTCAGTCAGCACAATGTCATTTGTAAACAGGAGAAACTGGATGGCCTTACCATTTGCAGGAAAAACTCTCTTCAACGAATCTCCTCCATCATAGAATAGAATATCTTGATGAGCCTATATCTCCCTATTTTATATTTCACCTGATATTTATGATCAGAAGATTGAACAGTATTATTTCTGTTATATCTTTCAAAGAATACAGGATGACTTTAATGTATGGACAGTATATGCCTTGGTGGAAAAGTGACTTTAAGATGTCAGTTTTCTCTGTCGAATTTAATACTTTTCCATTTTCTACAACTTTCAGTCAATTCATAAATGGTAAAGAAATGGTTCATTATTGAATACTGCCTATGAACAGCTGCTCATTGTCACAAATGCACTCAATTTGTGTAGAGAAAATTTATATAGTTTTTATAAAGATAGAGACTAGGTATACAGATAGGCAGCGTTTGATTGTCTTTTTTTTTTTGCTATTAATTAGGTCTAGGATTTTTTCAATATTTTTGGAATTTTCCTCTTTCATATATCTTCCATTTCAGTCCCTCAGTGCTTTCCCAATTATGTCTTATCCAGCATACATTTCCTCTATATAGATTTGGTCCATTTTGGCTGCTTCTCTCATCTGTTCTCTATAGTTGAATTTTTACCTCCCCTTTAAGCATTTCCAGGATAGTGATGTGAGGATCTAAACGTTATGCTTCTTCTGTCTTTAATGGTGAAAATAGTTTACCATAGTAATTTTTATAAATTTTTTCACTTTTCTTCTATAGCTTGTTCTCTTGCCATTTTTATCCTTAAATATCCTCAGGATTACTTTATTTAGTTGGATTTTTTAAACACGATTTCTTTAAAATTTTTCTCCTCCATTAATTTTCTCTGCTTTATGCAATAACACAACTCATAATCATCCATCATACTTCTTTGTATAATTTTACCCCCCAAAAATGTTAATATTCTAAATTGGCACAGCCTTGGCCACCATATACCTTTGTTTATCAAGTAAATGTAGTGCTTTCTGAGCTCTTTTAGATCTTTTAGTCTACAAAGAGATTTATAACAGTTAAATGTCTTATGAAATTATTGTAATCATTAACAATGTCATTTCTAATATTCATTTCTCATTTCTCATTGCTGATTGCTTTTCCCCATGTTGAACCCCTGGTGTAACAATTCAACTATACACTTTCCTCATCTCTTGAATCCCTGGCCTTCTTATCATTTTACTGACTGAGCCTTGGCAAGCTTTAACCTTAGATCACTCCTACCATAAGCTATTTTCAATCCTACATGTGTACTGCTAAACAAAAGTGGAGAAAATCATACTAACCCCTGTACTTGTTCAAGTAATCTCATTCCATCATGTCTCCACCAACAGATTGCCCCCTCTGTCATCCATACTCTTATCACTTATTTTCAATATACTATCTAGTGCCTCATTTACTATTGTTTATAAACATTCCTATGTCTCCCCAACCTGAAAATACATTGACTGATTGTTTCTATAGGTCAAGATTAAGTTGTTTCCATCTTATATCATATATTCAATATCAACCTTTCTTCTTACATATCACTAAATCTGATTTTTATCCTGGCAAGCCAATGACTTGGCTGTACATAAACAACTGCATCAAAGATAACTAGTTTTATCCTGCCTGTTCAAATGCAAATATGTTTAATACATCTGACGTTATTTGGTTCTTACTATGTCTAGTTACTACCAATTCTTTTCTCAAAGAAAATTTTCATGATTTAAAGGTGTTGGACTTTGCATAGCCTTTGACCTCTCTCCTTTCTTTGCCTTGAACCATGTTTTTTCCATGTATTTCTTTCCAAACCCAGCTGTCCCCATTCATGGAAGTTATCAAATAACTGAGTAAATTTTTATGCAATTTGGAAGATCTCATCAAATTGTTCATCAAGCTTCCTACCTCTTAAGGAGGGACAGAGTGAAAAAGAGGGAGAAGATAAACAACAAAATAGTATGAAGGGAAATACACAGTTGGAAATCTAACTGTAAATGTGAATGGGATGAACTCACCCATAAAATAGAAGCAGATAGCAAAATATATTAGAAACCAGAATCCAACAATAGGTCATTTACAAGAGCCACACTTGAAAAACAAAGACACACACATAGTTAAAATACAGACCTAGAGCAGAATCTATTACACTCCAACAGAACTGAAAAAGGCCAGGGTATCAATCATGATCTTAGACAAAGCAAAGGCAAAAATGGACCTAATAAAAGAGAAAATCAAGGAAACTACATTTTGATAAAAAGGCAATAAACAATGAAGTAATATAAAAAAATTTATGCAAGTTTTTCTGGCAAAAAAAACCACTTCTCACATATGTAGGGAACTGAGTCAAATTTATAAATGTAAGAGCCATTCCCCAATTAATAAATGGTCAAAGGATATGAACAGAAGTTTTCAGAAGAAGAAATCAAAGCTACCTAGAGTCATGTGAAAAAAAATTCTCTAAATCACTATTGATAAGAGATAAGCACATTAAAACAACTCTGAGTACCACCTCACAATATCAGAAATGGTATGCTGGAGGACATGTGAGAAAATAGGTACACTCATGAAGTGTTGGTGGAGTTGTGAAATGATCTAACCATTCTGGAGAACAATTTAGAACAGTCAAAAACCAAAGGGCTATAAAACTGTGCATACCCTTTGACCCATCAGTACTATTACTGGGCTATATCCCAAAGAGATCAAAGAAAAAGTAAAAGAACCTATGTGTTCAAAAATATTTATAGCAGCTCTTTTTGTGGTAGCAAAGAATTGGAAATTGAGGGAATTCCCATCAATTGGGGGGAGAGATGAATGAGTTATGGTATATAATAGTGATGGAACACCATCATGCTATAAGAAATGATGAGAGGAATGGTTTCAGGAAAACCTAGAATTAGGAGATCATTGTACATCATAACTGCAAAATTATAATGATAACTGTCAAAGACTTTGCTACTCTGATCAATAGAATAATACAAGACAATTCAGAAGGACTCATAATGGAAATTGCAATGCACCTCCAGAGAGAGAACTTGGTAAACTCTGAATGCAAATTGAAGCATAATTTTCCACTTTATTTTCCTTGCCTTTTTGTGCAATGGCTAATATGCAAACATGTTTTGCATGATTTCACATGTACAATGAGCATCATATTGCTTGCCTTCTCAGTAGGAGAGGGAGGGATTGGAAGGAGGGAGAGAATTTGGAATTCAAATTTTTTAATGTTGAAAATAAGTATTTCCTTTTAAAAAATTATGTTTTAAGAATAACAAATAATAGCTGGCAGTTTAACTCCTTGAAATCCATTGATGGACATTTCTTATTTTCACAAGGCCAGGTTGGGAGGTGAAGATGGTGTGGAGAAAGAGAGGAAACCAAAGAAAGACCAGAACCTACTTTTAAAACTTGGGCTTCATTCAGTGCATATTTCTTTTCTTTAAGCCCCTGCTGAACATCTGGCTATAAAACATTTCCTCTCTTGGACTGTGACATGCATTACCTATGGGGTAATTCTCACCCAAGCAAACTACTTGGCAGTTCTTGGTTAAGGTATTTATTTGCTAAAGCAGGAACATTGTCCAATTTGTTCTCCACAGAACATAGCCTTCTGTAGCTTTGTTTATATACCCTGCTATACTCTCTCACTTTACTATGGAAAGTGGAGTGTCAGATAATCTGTCTTGGCCACTAGGATTAGCCCTATCCCTTGGCCATAGAAACCAATTAATTGATGTTTATTGAATTAAATTGAATTCCAGGGCTCCCTGATGCCTCAAAAAAAAAAAAAAAAAGGAAATCAGAAGGCTCAGAATGTTCCTACCTAGTGAAGCCTCAGAAATCATTACTCATTTTCTCAGTGCCGAGGACAAGTGTGAGAAAACAGACCCAAGAGTAGTGACTTGCTCAAGGTAACATGATTTGTGAGTGCTGCAGCCAGTAGCACAGGTCTGGGTTTTAAGAACAAGGCATTTTGATTTGGAATTAAGGTATTAACTTTCAAGTGCAGCAGCTAGTCGTTAGCATCTGACTGTACTGCTCTGCAAGGGTGAGATCAGGGGCAGGTCCCAGCCAGCGGCTATGGCAGGGATCTGTCCATGGGTAGAGGACAGGTGTTAATGGCAGGTTGTTTTTCAGAGAGTCAAAAGCAAGCAAGAGTTCACACACACACACACACACACACACGCGCACACACACACACACACAAGGTACTAGATATCACCAGGAGAGAGGAATGAAATGTGTCTGAGGTTTACAAATATACATTCACCATCTGGTACAAGGAGATCAAAGAGGCAAAACATGCAGACAGGGTGGAGAGTCAGCCAAATGTCCAGGAAACTTGGTACCTGGTATTGGAATTGAACTCATCCAAAAGTTAGTTGGTTTATTAAGCCTGTTGTCACTCTTTAAGCTCCTATATTTGAATGGAACACCCCATCCTTTTGTCTCTTCTGCTATGGACTCCAGCAATGGACAGCACCCTGTCGTATTGTGCTGGAGAAAAGTGTTTGATTTGGAGTCAGAGGACCTGAGTTCTAGTTCTAGCTTTGTTATTTGCTGTTAGTGTGCACCCCTCTATACCTCAGTGAGCAAGCCACTCCAACTCACTGGACCTCAATCTAGGAAATGAGAGTAGGATTAGATAATTTCATTTTAGCTTTTAAGCCTATTGTCTCCCTGACTGCAAACCTGAACTGGAAATAACTAAGTTAATCAGGGTGGCTGGACACGGTGCTTCAATCCAATTTGATCTGGTTCCTGAAAATTAAGTACATTGGTGTGCATGTGCATGGGGAAACAGGCAAGGGCAGTATTGGAGATAGGAATAACACCTTATTGGAAAAATCTGCTGAAGAAAAGCATCTCATTTGTTTCTTCTCCTACAAAGATAAAGACATCTTTAGGAGCATAGGAGTCAAGCAAAATCATAATGCCGACTCTTTCCCTGAAACATTTCTGTATAGGTGAATTGTGGATAAAATGAACATCAAGGGCATCCTTGAAGGAGAAAAGAAAGGGAGGAGATGTCACAAAAGGGCAAGATGCAGCCTAGAAGAGCAGGAAAGGAAGAAGGGGCATTGTTGCCAGGCAACCAACCCTAGTTCTGCCCATGTTGCCTTGGTGATGGGGTCTAGGCTGGGAGGAGGGGAGGAATGATATATAAGTAAGTGCCAGCTGGCACATACCATGCCTTTTTTCTCCTTCCTCTGCATCTCTGAGTTACAGTGGAACTCCAGCCCTACAGCAGTTGGAGGCCCAAGAACAATTGCCCCAATTTTCCCTATCCTTGACATGGTTCCATACCCAGGAGGATTTCAGGGTCCCTGATAGAGTTATGGTTTTCTTGATTGTAGGTAACAAAGCACATACCAACCAGACCAGCAAGTCTAACCATTTACCCACCGTTTTCTAGTCATTATCAGAAATAGCTTACAAAACAGGAAGTCTTTTCTTGTTCCAGTCAATTTCTCAGGGTTATTTGCCATGAAATGTCACCTTCTCAGAAGAGAGAGAAGAATTTATCACAATTAAAGAAAGATTTGACGTGCAGCTATAAGTGGTTAAAGTAAGTTTTTAACTTCCGATCTATGCGGCCCGTGCATTGTTGATGGGATACATGTATATGGGCAATTTATTATGGTCATAAAAGTTATCCGTTCTTCAAGAATGATTGCATAATTTTTTATTGCTTTCAGCAATGTACCCAGCAAGAAAACTTGCTTGTCTTTGGGAAGCTAATGAAGCATGTTTATGATCTACAAATGTGTACAGAGCAGGGGAGGAAATGCCAGCTGCCTGGCTGGCCCATTGGCTTCCCACCTTGTGCTGCATTATTGCACAGAGTGAGCAAAACAAATTAAGATAATTATTTAAGAGAGAGACACATGATGCTTCTCAGTATTATTTTCTCCACTAACTGACAAGGTGTAAAGACATTAACATCTAATTAGACCAGAAGAGAAACGGACTACAATTCAGTCCCACTGCAGCCTCTGTAATATGCTTTTCACCTGCTCCCTCTGCTTCCCCCTTTTTCTTGATAATAATTTGGTAGCTTTTATTACTTTCTTTTATAGGCACCAGCTATAAGAGTTGATTCTGTTAAACCTGTGTCTTCTCTGGCAAAACCACTTTTCTGCAGTTTTCATTATTGGCTTTCCTTCTCATTCCTCTTGAACCTATCATTCCATACAGCTACCAAAATAATCTTTCAAAAATACCCCTCTGACCATGTCACTCGTCTACTTAGAGATCTTCTGTAGCTCCCTATTTCTTTTATGATAAAAGACAAAATCTGCAGTCTGGTTTTTAAAACCCTTCACATTCTATCTATAGGCTATCTTTCGGGAGTTATTTCCCATTATTCACACACACACACACACACACACACACACACACACACACACACTCCAGTCAAATTGTCCTTTTTGGTTTTCATTAGCACTTCATTTCTTGATTCTGTGCCTCTGCCAGGCTTTCTCACATTCATGGAAAACACTTTCTGCTCAGATCCACCCTTTAGGATCCTTTCCTGCCCAAGTAAGGTGACACCTCCTATAGGAAACCTTTCTTGAAATGACTGGTTATAAATGCTCTTTCTCTTTTTTGTTCAGTCATTTTCAGTTATGTCCAACTCTTCATGACCCCATTTATGATTTTCTTGGCAAAGATACTAGAGTGGTTTGCTATTTCCTTATCCAGCTCATTTTACAGATGAGGAGCTGAAGCAAACAGGGTCAAGTAACTTGCCCAGGGTCACACACCTACAAAGTGTCTGGGGATGGATTTGAACTCAGGTCTTCCTGACTCTAGGCTTAGCACTCTGTCCACTCTTGCCACCTAGATGCTCTGCTCTCTCTCTACTGAAATTGAATTTATGTCTTAAAATGTTGTGTTTCCTCTAGTACAATGTAAGCTTCTTGAGAGAAGGGACCATATTTTATTTTTACTTTGCATTTCCAGCTTTGTATCTAATTGATACTTAATAATGGTAACTGACTTGAAATATATAGTTTAACTATATTATTTAAAAGAAGCCGTGTGATATAGTGAAAGGGACAATGGATTTAAAGTCAGAGTACCTGGGTTCAAATTCCAGATTTGCTACATACTACCCGTGTGACCTTAAGAAAGGCAAATCTTCCTCTGGACCTCAGTTTCCCCACTGTCAAAATGAAGGCTTAGACCAAATGATCTCTAAGGTACCCTCCAGCTCTAAACCCAGGAATTCTAAGGAGTTATAACAAAACCCAAACAAAATTTATAAAAATGCTAGCCAAAGAAAGCTCTTGAGCTTATATTGAGGAAAAGCAAAGGCTATAGGTAAGCTCTATGCCAACATCATGTCATTCCTGTTATGTAAGACCACACAGACTCAAGATTAGGTTGTAAAAGGGTGACATAGTTACTCTTAGTAGTTCTATATAGTATTTTGAATTAAACACTAATAAACATTTTTGTGTTAGTTAAGCAAACTAGTATTAGTCATTAATTTTTTTTTTTTGGTTTCTTATTCCTCATAGCATAATGGAAGGAAACAAACATTTATTAAGTGTCTACTGTGTGCCAAGCACTGTCCTAAGTGTTTTACAAATATCATTTCATTTGATCCTTACAATTCTGGGAGAGGCGCTATTGTTATCCCCATTATATACTTGAGGGAACTAAGGCAAATGAGTTAATTGACTCTCCCAGAGCAACACAGCTCATAAGTGTCTATTGCTGGATTTGAACTCTGGTCTTCCAGACCCCAGGACCACTGCTTCATCCACTGCACTACTTAATGGCCTCTAATATTTATGAGAAGTAGGTTGGCATGTTGCAGAGTCCCAAAAGTTTTTTTGTTCACACACTCCTATCAGCAAAAAATTTTTGAGTGTGGACTTCTAACACATGTAAATTTATTTAGAAATTTTGTACATGTGCTACAATAGTAATATTTGTATGTTACAAAACATGTACAAAAATCAAAATTAGAAAGGATGATAAAGCTGAAATAAACAATATTTCAAATTATTTAATTTCATTAATTAATTCTACAAGGTTTTTTTTGTTATATTACTAATTACTTTCAGTACTCAACCACAGTGTTCTCATTACAATATTATTACAATCACAGTGGTCTCACTAAATACTATTAATAATATTATATAAGATGTTAAATATAATTAATAATATTAAGTAATTTATAAAATATCAATAATATTTTAGTGAGAGCAATAAGATGTCATATGCTTTTTTTTAAGATCTTGTTTTAACATTTTGTGATAGAGATTGAAATGCCTGGTTCAAAGTTAGGTTTATAGCAATCCTTAGTTTAAATAACTGTCACAGCTTAAAAAAATACATCTCTCATAAAGGCATAGATCTAAATGGAGGAAAAGCATCAATGACTGTAATGCATAAATTGTAATACTCATTTTTCAGTCTCATCCTCCAATTATGCAAAGGTTTTTGTAGAAATTTGGCTAATAAATTTCCATCTTCCTTATTGTTAATCAGTCCTTGTAAACTAATCAGAAAAAGATTGCATTTTTGATGTTTTTTAACAAATGGGTTCAAAACCCAATGAAACTCTTTCCTGGAAAATTTTGAAAGTTTAGTAATATTTTCCAGTTTTTTCAAGTATGCATAAGTGAGAGAGTTTTTATAGGTGACACACTCTCTTGAGAGCAACAAAAAGCTTATTTTTATGTCTTGTTAATTTTTATGGTTTTATAGGATAATTAACTGATGGCCCAAGGGTAAGGTTCATCATCATTGACAGAGGATACAAATACATTTTTTCAAGTAATTTTCTTGAGAATTTCTCTTTGAAGGTATCCTTCTTGAGAAATCGGATTAGATCACTACAGCTTTCTCATTATTCTGTGGCTGACAAAGAGCCTATATAAGGGGCAGGAGTAGTTTCAGTTCCACCATTACTGTTTTTGGCTTGTGGTCACATTATTGTCCTCGGTTTCCTTGTAAGAAACTTTTAAATCACTTGCCATTTTGTGAGGGTCACTTTAGTTAAGAGTAGATTTGTAAATCCACCCAACCAGGCACTCTTAAGCTAAAATACACCACAAAAGGCAGCTAAGTGGTATAGTGAGTAGAGTGCTAGACATCAGGTCAGGGAGACAAGCATTCAAATTGTGCCCCAGGCTCTTAATGGTTTTGTGACCCTGAAGAAGACACATTCCTTCTCTTAGCCTGCTCAGGTCCCTCATCTGTAAAATGGGAATAATAAGATTGATAATAATAATATATAAGTACACATTAAGGGCTTTGCAAACATCAAAACTCTATGTAAATGCTTACTATTATTATTACCTTAATTATTTCCAGTGCTTTCTAACTATGGAACTATGGGCAAATCTCTCATCTTCAGTTTTCTCATTTTTCTAAATGGGGATGAAGAGAAAATACCTATAGTATCAACCCCCCAGATACAGAGTATCTACCCCACAGTATCTGCCCCACAAGGCTTGAGTGAGACAATGTATAAAAAGCTCTTTGCAAACTTTTTAAGTACTTTATCAATGCTAGCAATTACTATTATAAAATAATAATAATAATAATAATAATAATAATAATAATAATAACAACTCTCACCTATGGCTCCAAGAAGCTATAGTATGCACAATGGCCACACCCAGTAAAACTGTCTCAGCAGATGAGCTAAATCAGGTTGAAGGTAACTGAGGGGTCTCAAACCCATTCATAAGTCAGGGGGATGTCTACCCCAAGCATGTTAAGACTTCCCCTGGTGAAACAGGCAGATGAGAACGATTTGTTGCAATGTCCACGAAGACAGCTAAAGCAGGCACCGTAGAGTGCTTAGAGCTTGGTCAGATATCAAAGATGCCGTGGTCATCCACTGCATCCCAGGCCATCACTGGTCATCTTGACTTTTGTCTTGCCACTGGATTTTGATGACTCTGGAACAGAGAGTAAGGCTGACAACTCCATCTCACTTAAATCCAATTCATGAACAAATCAAGATATCACCTCATGATGTCACTGGCCCTCTTCAAAACAAAGAACAAACAACTCTTACAGACTAAGATTTCAAATTGTCCTTGTAGAAAAATATATTTTCAGTTCTCTGTAAGAATGTCCTTATAGAAACTAAAATAATCAACATTGATACATTTCTAAATCTTTGGTATAATACAGGAAAATATACGTATATGCTGAGCTTGCTATTCTGCATTGCAAAGGACACCTATGAAGTGAAGCTCACAGTCAAACTTGAGGAAACTGGGGATTTTTCTTGGTTATTGCTTTTTTTTAATCCATCCTTATGGTGCCTTAATTCCACAATACTGGGCTGTAGCCAAGGCTCTCTACATAGCACGGTTCTGAACACTTTCTCTATCAGCACACCTTTCCTTTGTTTCTGCCAAGTCAGCCAGAAGCCACAAGAACAGGTAAGATTTAGAATTCAGAAATTTTCCCAGAGATACATTCCTAAAGCAGGGACACCGAAAAGTTATTGTTGTTGTTGTTTTTATTTTACTTGACTAAGTCATTCTTTGTATGGAAATAATTCAACAAACCTCAATAAAGCGACCTTCAGAAAAACCGTGAAACTGGCTAGCTACATCAGGGACTTTTAAAAACTACCTTTGTCTTTAGAAAGGCCTCAGATTTGGCAAAGTGAAGGTGTAGAGGGGACAACACTGTGTTGTGGACTCGAAGGCCTCTGGGTTCAAATCTTGGCTCTGTTAGTTTCTAATAATAATAGCCAATATTTTTTATAGTGTATACTATGTGCCAGCCATCATACTAAGCAGTTTACAATTATTATCTCATTTTATCCTCACAATAATCCTGGGAAGTGGATATGATTGTAATCAACATTTTAGAGATGAGAAAACTGTGGCAAACAGATCCTAAATGACTTACCCAAGATCACACAGCTAGGTAAGTGTCTAAGACAAGATTTGAACTCAGTTCTTCCTAAGTCTAGGCCCAGTATCCTATCCTCTGCTCCATCTAGCTGCTACTATTTGTGTAATCCTTGAGCAAGATATTTTATCTCTCTGTAGCTTCTTTTTCCCTATATGTAAAATATAGGTGGTAGATAAGCTAATCTCTAAAATCCGTTCTGGCCCTAAACCTGTGAACCTCTCAGTATCGTCTGAATCCTCTTACAATGGAAAGGATCTATTTAAGTCACCCTTAAAAATAAAAGTGAGTTTCTCAACCAAGATCAGACTCTCCAAGAAGCAATTTGGCCTGAAGGAGTCAGTGAAGTGTACATTGTTAATCCGCATAATGCAGAGAGCTCCACAACTACTTTTCTCTGAGGGAAATAGACTCCCTTGATTAGACTTCTGTTCATGCGCATGTACTCTACTCCCATAAGAAAAACGTAACATAGCCTCCTTTCGTGGATAATGAAAATAACTTGTGTTTATTTAGCCCTTGTTTTCCAAAGCATTTTTATGTATTTTTTTTTCATTTTTTGTTACAATGGCACTATGGGGAGGTAGATTAGATCTGATTATAAGAATCAGTGTAGTAGAATGAAAAGAACACTGAACACAAATTGACCTGAGCTAGAACCTTGAAATGTAAGAGTTGGACAAGGCCATAGAGGTCATCTAATCAAAACTCTACCTAAATCAAACTGAAAACAGTCTCAACAACTGGTTATTCAGCAACTGCTTGAAGACCTCCAATGCATTTAAATTCCTTGGGGGCACATTCTGTCTCATTTTGTATTTTTATTCTCAGGCACAAGCCTGATTGATAGAGCCTGGTTGGTAATAGGGACCTGACAAATGGGTATTGATTGATGGATTGTTGGGGAACCTACTACACCTGGTTATATACTGACTTTGGGCAAATCCTTTAATCTTTCTGGTCCTCAGTTTTCTCACTTGCAAAACAACAATAACAAGGGCTAGCATTTATACAGATTTTTAGGGTTTATTAAAAAAAACTATATATGTTGTCTTTTTTATGTTTTTATTGGTCCTTTTTTAAGATTACCATAACTCCTCCAGTATCCCTCCTCTTGCCTTCTCAGAAAGCCATTATACAAAGTAAATAGTATTTTTAAAGACCAAAAAAAGGAAAGTGAAAAAAAAGCATAAATGATCAATAAATCAAAGAAGTCTAAAAATACATCCAATATATGATACATTTGAACCTCCCACCTTGCAGATGTCAACCTATATTACAAAGCAGAAGACATCGAAAGGTGGAGTAAGAGTGCCTTTTTATATCACCTTTTTAGCCATGTTTGCTCATTTTAATCATGCAACATTTGCTTCTGATTTTTTTGTTCTTTTTCTTTCTGTTTACATTGTCACAGTCATGTATATTATTTTCTTAGTTCCAGTTACTTTTCTATCAGTTCATATAGTTTTTCCCATGCTTCTCTGCATTTATCACATTAATCATTTCTAACAATAAAGTAATATTCCATTACTTTACCACACTTCAGCCATTTTCCAATTGATGTCTGTCTATTTTGTTTCCAATTCTTTGCTGTCACCAAAAAAATGTAGCTATAAATATTTTGATGTATTACTATTTTTTCATCAATTACTTTCTTTGGAGTATATGCCTGGCAATGGAATCTCTGTATAAAAAGGTATAAACATTTCAGTCACTTTATTTGCATAATTCCATATTTCTAAAATCTTGATTCTAATTCACAGCTTCACCAAAAAATGCTTTAGTGCACTTATCTTCCCACAACCCATCTAGAAGCTGTTTTTAATTTCATATATTCTAAAGTTGGGCAGATAGGTGGCATTGTGGATGGAGTACTGGGCCTGGAAGCAAAAAAACTCATTTTCCTGAGTTCAAATATGGCCTCAGATACTTAGTAGTTGTATGACCCTGTTTGTCTCAGTTTCCTCATCTGTCAAATGAGCTGGAGAAAGAAATGGCAAACCACTCCAGTATCCTTGACAAGAAAACCCCAAATGAGGTCATGAATAGCTGGGCATGACTAAAAACAACTAAAGAAATAAAAAATTATTTTATTTTCTGCAATGTCTCTATCCATTGTTTGGACAAAAAAATACTTCTTCTACCTGTAGCCGTGAAAGGACGTGATCTACTTCTCTTCTCATTTTTAGTAGTGTGATCTTGAATATTAAGAGTATATGTCCATTTAGAATGTATTGTGGAACATGGTGTAAGATGTCAGTCTAAGCCTAATTTCTGCCAGACTGCTTTCTAGTTTTCCCTACAGCTTTTCTCAAATAAAGAGTTCTCTCTTAGTAACTTATGTTTTCTGATTTATCAAACATTGGATTATTGAGTTTCATTGCCTCTGATTCTCCTTTTTCTCTTCTATTACATTGTTCTACCTCTACTTTTAACCCATACCAGATAGTTTTGATGTCTACTGCTTTGTAATGTAGGCTGACATCTGGAAATTCTATTCCCCCTTTGTCTCTATTTCTTTTCATTAATTCCTCTGACATACTAGCTCTTTTATATTTCCAAATGAATTTTGTTGCCATTTTATTGAGTTCTATAAAATAACCCTTTGGTAATTTCATTGGCAAAGCATTAAAATCATAAATTAACTTTGATAGTTTTGCCATTTTTATTCTATTTTCATGGCCCCATCATGAGCACTGAAAATTCCTCCAGCTATTCAAGTTGTTCTTTATGGAGCATTTTGCAATTGAATCTATATAAATATTTTGTGTGCTTTGTTACATTGATCACCAAATATTTTATGCATTTTACCCTTACTTAGAATCATATTTCCCTTTATAGTATTCCCCCTTATATTCTGTTACTGTTACATAGAGGTGCCATTTAATTTTGAGGGTTTTATTTCATTTTGTTTTTAGACCCTACAACTTTACTGAAGCTATTGTCTCAAATAATATCTTTGCAAATTACCTGGGATTTTCTAAGTAAACCATAATATCATCAGAAAAAAACAGATAGTTTTATAACTTTTTTACCTATCTTTATGCCTGTAATATTTTTTTCTCTTATATAAATGCTATTGCTAGTATTTCCAGAGCTATAGCAAATAATGATGAGCATCTTTTTTTTAACTTCTGTATTCATTTTGATTGATTTCCTAACATTGAACCATCCTTGGATTGATGAATATGTTGAATTTTTTTGATTAATTACTATAGTCTGATAAGATTTTATTTAAAAGTTTTGGAACTATATCCATTAATGATATTGGCTTATAGTTCTACACTTTTTTCCTTCTTTTGTTTAGGTATTAGGACAATCCTGTCAAATAGACTTTGGTAATTAATCAAAAAATATTCATCATATTCATCAATCCAAGTTGGATTTATTTAAAAAACACACACAAGGAGAGTTCAACATTAGAAAATCAATAAAAATAAATATAGAGGTTTAAAAAAAAGGATGCCCACCATTATTTTATATAGTTCTAGAAATGCTAGCAATAGCAATTATACAAGAGAAAGAAATCACAGGCATAAAGATAGGAAGAGAAGATATAAAAATAGCACTTTTTCTGAAAATATGATAGTTTACTTAGAAAATCCCAGAGAATTTACAAAGATATTATTTGAGACAATAGCTTTGGTAAGGTTGTAGACTCAAAACAAAACAATAGAAGAAGACAAAATAATGGGAAAGTCAAGAGATCTCTTCAAAAATTTGGAGATATTAAGGAAGCATTTCATGCAAAAACTAGCTTTAAAGGTACTACTAAAAGAGAAGTGACCCTCCATGTCCTGATAGATTCACAGGATACTTTTATCAAATTTTTAAAGAACAATTGATACCAATAAAACACATATTATTCTCAAAAATTGTCTCTAAATTTCTTGAAGAGTTCTCTTGTCTTTCCCATTTTTTTTGTTTTCTTCTATTTCTTTGCATTGCTCATTTAATAATAACATCTTATATCTCCCTTATATTCTCTGGAATTCTACGTTTAGTTGGGTATATCTTTCCTTTCTCCTTTGCCTTTTGTTTTCCTTCTTTCCTCAGCTATTATCAAACCTCATCAGACAACAATTTTGCTTTCTTGCTCCTTTTTTTTTTTGGAATTTTTTTTTTTTGCTGCCTCCTATACAATATTGAAAACCTGTTTGTAGTTCTTCAGGTACTCTACCTACTAGATCTAATCCCTTAAACCTATTCATCACTTCTATTTAATATTCATAAGAGGTATTATTTAGATCATACCTACACAGTCTAATGGTTTCCCCCACTTTCTTCAGTTTAAATCTGAGTGTTGCCATAAGAAGCTAATGATCTGAGCTACAGTCAGCTCCAGGTTTTGACTTAACTGACTATTTAGAGCTTCTCCACCTTTGGCTGAAAAGTATATAATAAATATGATTTCTGTATTGACCTTCTGGTGATATCTGTGTGTAGAGTCACCTTTTGGGTTTTTCAAAATGAGTGTTTGCTATGACCAGAGAATTATCTTGACAAAACTCTATTAGTCTCCTCCCTGGTTCATTTTGTACTCCAAAGTCAAACTTCCAATTATCTTTTCATTTCCAATGTTAGCATTCCAACCCTTTAGGACAAATGCAATATCATTTTTGGTGTTCTTTCTAGATGTTGTAGGTCTTCATAGAACTGATCAATTATAGTTTTCCTTGTTTATTTCTTTTCGTGTTACAGATTTTATTTTTGTTTCATCTTTTAAAATGATCATAGATCCTAACTTTTTGAATTCACCATACTCATAGTAAACTTTTTCCAGGCCCTTACTTTTAGTATCTATATGTCTGTTTGTTTGGTTTTTTGAGGGGGCAGGGTTAAGTGTTTTTTGTAAGCAATAGATATAGAGTTATTTTCTTCTCCCATCTGTCAGCTTATTTTGCTTTATTGGATTTTTTAATCCATTCACATTTTAAGTTATGAGAGTTAGGTTTATGTTTTCCTGCATTTGCATCTAATATTGTAGAGTTTTTATTTCCAAATTGAGATTTATTCATCTCTTTCTCTATAAACACAGTACTCTGTCGTTTCAGTTATTTTATCTTAATCTACTTTAAGTCAGCTCTGTTTCCATTGGCACTCTTCCCTCTATTTTCAACCCCCCACTCCCACCCCCCAACACTGTTTTTTGTCCCTTTCCCTAGTTTTAGAATTTTGCTTTATTTTTTAGTTCCTTTTACTTTCTTCTTATCTATATATTTAATTCTTGCCCTCTTTTTTCCTTCTTAGATAAGTAGTGAAGTAAAATCTCCTTTCCTTTCTTCCCCTCCATCAACTTGCTTTGTTTGTTGTGTTTTTTATTTCATTTTCTGTGCCTTCTTTTCTAAAAATAAAAAAATTTCCCTGTCTCTTAATTATATATATCTTCCCTTTCTGCATTCTAGACTTCTTTGTTTATTTACTCTATAATCTTTCTAAACTTATTTTTGGTTGATGACCCTTATAGTTATTTAATATTTCCTTAGACTCTGCATTCTCCTATTTCAGATTTCCTCTTCTAAAGGGTTTCTGTGTTATTGACTTGTAGATCTTGCCCCTGCTCCCTTTTTCTGTTACACCTCACTTTTTGAAATATTTCTTCTAGGTTATAGAAAGGATACTGCCCCATGGTAGGAATGCTCTTAATTCCTTGATTGTACAGTTCATTATTAAATTTTGCCTTTTGCATGGCCATTTTCCTCATTGCTGTTAAATCTCCTACCTGATTCCATGGACGCTCATTGTTCTAGATGGTATTTGCCCCTAGAATTTGCAGTCTCTTGAAGCAGGATGAGTGATCTCTCCAAGCACCAAATCCCTGCATATTATACCCATTGTAAGGTCATCATCTCCCTTTATAGAATAACTCTCTTCTGCCATGGAAACATTCATCAATGGTACTCCCTCCTACTAATGAAATAAGATTTTCTCCTTTCTTTCCTCAAGTTCAATCCCTCTCTTTTTCTCTTCACCTATTCTCCTGTAAGTGCTCTTCTTGATGAATGACTATAGGAGTTATTTTCCTTTCATTATTAACCTTTGTCATGATTAAAGTACATCACATATTCCCCTTCTACTTTCTTCCTCTCATTTTCCTTTTAATATGCCCTCCCATTATGTAATTTAGTCCTACCAAAAAAAACCACACATTGATTCACATATAAATGGGGTGTGGTAAGGTTTAGTGAATGACATTTGAGGGTGTTCCTTCTATTTGCCTTCTGATTTCATGCCTGCCTCTTTGGGTACTTTCAGAAAGAAATCTGTTAATGGTCTGTCTATTATTATTTTGTTGTTGTTATCCTTGGCTGCTGTAAATGCTTATCTTTCAGGTACTTATGTTACCTGGGATATTTGCAAAAGAAATAATTTGTTCCAGCCTTTTTTTTTATTTTTAGGAATATTTTAAGTTCCTCATTTTTATTGAACATTCATCTTTTTCATTAATTGGTAGACTTGGGTTTTCAGGGTAGGTTATCGTGAGCTCCTTTGATCTTCAGAACACATTATTCTGTTTCTCCTGTGGTTCTTATGGGTGCATAATAATCTTGTGGGCTTTTTTTAAATTTCCTTTCCTTTATATCTGTAGATCTTTCTCCTATCCACTTGCAGAATTTGTTTGTCACTGAAATTGTTCATTTTAGCCAGTATGTAAATTGGAATTTATAGCACAATTGTTGGAGTTTTTTTTCTCCTACAAGTAATCTGTGGATCCTTTTGATTGGCATTTTATTTTCTGTGTTTAGAAGTTCTAAGCAACTGTCTTTTATTAATTTCTGCATTATGATATTCAGATTTGCTTTTTTTTTTACTTTTGTTCTTCTGGGAAACCTAAAACTCTGAAGTTGTATCTACACATCCTGTCTTGAAAATCAGTATGTAGATGATGTTTTCCATTACTGTTGCCTTTTTGCTTCTCTTCTTCCAGATTGTCCTTTCCTTCTGGAAATGCACTGATTTGCATTCCTAATCAGTTATCTTCACTTTTATTTCATTGATAAGACTAGCTTCAAGTTTTTTTCTATCTGTCAATTACCTTTGCTATTCAGGCCATAAATTCTGCTTTCACTATTCTTGATTCTTTTAAACCACTTAGAAACATCCTGCTGGGCTTCCCTGCTCTTTTTGGTTCCTCTGCCTCACTGGGTGTCGATTTATTTTTCTTGGTCTTGCAATATTTATTCATGAATATCTGGTTTAATTTATCTGATCTGGTGGCCATGTTGTTATTTAGTCATTTTTCAGTTGTGTCTGGCTCTTCATGACCCCTTTCCGGGTTTTCTTGGCAAAGATGTACTTTGCCATTTCTGCAGCTCATTTTACAGATGAGGAAACTAAGGCAAACAGTTAAGGGACTTGCCCAGGGTCACACAGTGAGGCTGGATTTGAACTCAGGAAAAGGAGGCTTTCTGACTCCAGGCCCAGCATTGTACCTACTGCCAACTTGCTACCCAGTGATCATATTATCTTCTCTTAATAATATCTTTCTTGTTGATTAATCTGATTGTGCTCAAGGCCTTTAAATGAGCTTTCTTCCTCCTGAGATCTTTAATCATTTCAGTCTTATATTTCCCTACCTCATTTTCTGATACCTTCCCCTTTGAGTTGGGTTTCCCTGAGGACTAGACCTCAAAGTCATCTAAGCCTCCTCCTCTGCTGGGCAATTGAAGGTTCACTCTTGTCTGTCTCTGCCCCAAGTGACTTCTAGGGAGAAAGAACTAGACCTAGGCAGATGCCAGACTCTTAGGGTTGGTTGGAGTATGCCATAGGCAAACACAAGTCCTTCCTATTCCCTCTGTTCCCTGGCTACATACTCCATTTTAGCACAGACCACTGCCACATTGCTTTTCTGCTGTGGTAAGTACTGGAAAGAAGAGAGGGAAGGTAGAGTTGATCTATGTTGCAGGTCTATAGGTTGACTTGAACAGCCCTGCTGGAGATTGGAGAAGGGTGCTTAGTGAGCAAGTTAGAGGTCAAGGATTAGCCTTATCTGCCATTAGTTCATTAGATTTTTACACCATTAAAATTCTTAGTGCCCTAAATTATGAAGACAGCTGGAATTGTTTTATCTCTTTAACATGATGTCTATTTTGGAGAGTTCTCAGGGGCTGTGAGGAGGAAGTGTCAAATTTTCTATCTTGTTGGTCATGTGCCTCAGAAGTCTTTATGTTATCTTCTTTGATCCTTGCAACCATCCTGTGAAGTAAAAGCTATCATTAACCCCATTTTCAGGTAAGGAAACTGAGGCAGGCAGAGACAAAGTGACCTGCCCAGCATCACCCATCTAGCAAGCATCTGATGTAGTATTTTAACTCAGGTTTCTCCTTACTCCAAGCCCCAAGCTCTATCCACCACCCCACCTATCTCTTAAAAAGAAAGTCTACAGGGAGTTAGTCTAGTGGGAGGAACAATCAGAGGAAATATCAAGATCAGAACTCACAGCTATCTTCCTCTCTGCCCCTTTAGGATGCCAACTCACAGGTAGCACAGCCAGTATTGACACTTGTCCTCAGCAGCTTTGCTGTAGCCAGCTTGTTGGATGCTGCAATATCTTGGCAGGCTCTCTCAATGCCAGAAAAACACCTTGATACTTTCTTCTGGTAAATATTTTAGGAGCTCTGGCAATACGACCATCATTACTAATCACTGGAAAGGAAGAGAACACACAAAAATCAGCTTTTGAAGAGAGAAGGATGGATGCATCATCGTAAGTTATAATGAGAGGAGACATTTACAATAAACTTTAAAGTTTGCAAAGCTCTTTATATGGATCTCATTCGAGCCTCCCAATATCCCTGGGGGCAAGTATCATATGCATGATTATGCCCATTATCTTTTTGGATCAGAATTCTGATTTCATCAGTAGAAGATGATCCTGGGGAGGAAGATGCTCTACCAACGCTAATTAGCAACTTTTCTGTAACTTACAGTCTTAGAGAGTTGCCTGAAGCTCTAAAACATTAAGTGACTTGCTCTGAGTAACACAACTACCGTGTATCAGGGGTGACCCTTGCACCCACATGTTCCTAACTCCAAGACCAGCTCTCTATCTAAAATGCCATGCTGTCTCTGACACATCTTTCACCGTGCAGCCAAGTGAAGCGATGGGTAGAGCTCTGTACTTGGAGTCAGGAAGATCTGAGTTCAAATACTGTCTCAGATACTCAATAGCTATGTGATGCTAGCCAAGTCACTTAATCTCTTTAGTCTCCTCATTTGTAAAATGAGGATAATAATAACATCTATTTTACAGGGCTGTTATGAAGTTCAACGAGATAATATAGATAAAGCACTTTTCAAAGATAGATAATATTATTTGTGTCTATGGCCACTTGTCATCATCTCTCAAATAACTTGACACAAAACATACTGTACACACCACACATGTACATATACATACATGCACACACATGCATATACACACAAATAACACTATATAGTTTCTAAGAGCAGTCTGGAGACCAGCCCATACCAGAGTTACTCAGTATCGCCATCTGACTGGTGTGAAGATAGATAGTTCTCTTTGCAATGTTAACCTTAGCTATTTTGTAGGTGTCTGTCATGGGAAAAGAACAGGTCTCCTTTTCTGGAACCACAAGATTATGCGTCATTTGTTTGGATTCGACAAGTCGAGTCAACATGTGTTTATTAAATATCTTCTCTAGGCCTGGCACTGTGCTAAGCACTGAGGGGAAATGGGAAGTTTAGTTCCCATTTCCTTTCTCTCCTCTAAGTCAGCTCAAATACAAACACCCTTGGGGCTTTGCCAGAACACTTGATTTAAAGCCAGAAGACCCAGGTTCACGGTCCAACTCTGTTCCTATCTTCATGAGCTTGGTCAAAGGCTTTAACCTCTCTGAGCTTCCATTTCCTCTTCAGTAAAATGAAGAAAAAGGTCTATAGGTCCTTCCCAGATAGAAATCCCAGTTATAAATCCTGTAGTCATAGAAAGGTAACTGTAGTATGGCTAGGCTTAGAGCCAAGAGACTTGGTCCAAATACCACCTATTCTGCTAGCTAGTTGGTTTTCCATCAAGCTTCATCTGTGAAATGGGAATCAGGATAATATGGGCATTCTCTGTTTCACAAGGTTGCTATAGGTCTCAAGTTGGTTAGTAGATGCAAAGCACTTTGTAGAACATAAAACCGAGTAGATTTAGACAAGTTGTTTTTGTTGTTGCTGTTATATTCCCACCAATGGTCTCTTAGCTTATATATGCCATTTTAGGTATTTAGTGTATGAAATTTATTAAGATAGAATTTATCTAAATGAATAGCATTTCAAATGAACTAGAATGAGGCACTATCCAAAGTGGAGCTTCTTAACCTTTTTGTGTCATGGACCCTCTGCAAGTCAGTCTGATGAAGCCTATGGACCTTTCTCAGAACAATGTTTTAAATGCATCAGGTATATAGGATTAAAAGGAAACCAATAGTGTTATAGTTGCAATTAAAAAAAAAAGCAAGTTGACAGACTCCAGGTGAAGAGTCTCTGAAAAAAGGGATCCTTTCATCTGTTAATATACACATTTTATAATATGGTGTAGGAACAGTAGTATAGCAGCATAGTATAGAAAATGAACTGACTTTGAAGTCAAAGAATACTGGATCTGCTACTTGTGAATTGAATTTTACTTTTGCCCTAAAGCATCAGTGGCCTGTCTACAAAGAGGCAGCTGACTAGATGATTTCCGAGGTCCTCCTATGATAAACACACACATGCATACACACACACACACATCAGATCTGTTTAAAATAAACTAAATTTTAGGTAGTATTGTTTTCCACATAGCCTTTCCTTAAGACTTCTTAGGTCAAGAGGAAGTCAGGGAGGAAGGGAGAGAGGGAGGAAAGAAAGGAGAGGAAAGAAGGAGGAAGGGAAGGAAATAGGGAGAAGAAAGAATGAGGGGGAAGGAGGGAGGGGAAGGGGAGAAGGGAGAGAAGAATAAATTGAGGAAGTAAGAAAGAGGAGAGAGGAGAAAGAAAGAAAAAGGGAAGGAGGAAGGAAGGAAGAAAAAAGGAAAGGAATGGAGGAACGGAAGGCAGAAGGGACAGTGGAAGGATGGACAGAAGGAAGGAAGGAAAAAAGGAAGGAAGGAGGGAAGTTGAAATGTTTTCCTTTTTACAAGGGAGAATTCAATGGGATGGAAAGGCTGAAGAGCAAATGAGTGGTACAAAAGAAAAATCCATCAATAAAATTTTTAAAATAGTTAAGCACAAAAAATTAAAAAGCAAATAAGTGGAATGTCATACTCTCTCTTTTTAATCCTCTAAATCATATTCACCCTTATATAGCCCCTGATTAATTATCCGCTTCCTCTCAACCCCTTGAAAATCAATTGCTCTAAATAGAAGGGGGAAAAAAAGATTCCCTTCTCTCAGTCTTGACCTAGAGCAGGGGTTCTTGACATTTACTGTGTAATCGACCCTTTTGGCAATCTGGTAAAACCTATGGACTACTTCCCAAGACAATGTTTTTATATGAAAAAAAATGAAAATAAAATATCTAGGATTACAAATGAAACAAAAGATTAGTGAGAATAAAAATGCAATTTTTTTGCCAGCCAAGTTCATGAACCATGTGGAGGTCCATGGAACCCAGATTAAGAATCCTTCACCTAGAAAAATATGAAATCGGTGAAATTTAGTCTTTGATACATTTGTATATCAATTTCTTTTTTTCTCTTCTTTTCCAAATCTGTAGATACCATCTTGGCAGCTTACCTTTTGGTTAAGGAAAATGAGGCCTAGAGTAACAAAGTGATTTGCCCAAGATCACATAGGAAATAAGTAACAAAGCTGAAATTTGAACCCAGGATCTGAAATATGTTGATGAAATCCATAAATATTTATAAAAGGGGCCAGAAAGTATGGCTTATTGAATAAAAAGGAATTGGTAAATTGTGAAGCCAAGTTTATTTTATTTTTAATATTACCTATAGAATTTATTTTTGACATATAATTCCATATTAAATATTTGAGAGGAGAAAATTCTAAGCAGGGAAAATTTCCCCCAGAATCCTTGCTCACAACAGGTGAACCACTACAGTAGAGGAAATGCTATTCTAGGGGACTGCAGCCCTTCCTTGGCTGACCTCCATATTCAGTCATTTCTAACCCATATAACTCAACAACAAATTCAGTTCAACAAGCATTTTTTGTTATAAAGTATGAGTTCCTTGTTTTACAGTCTACCTATAGTTGTAAGTGGGCTAGAAGATAGGGCTTTGCACAGTCCCAGTGGCCATTAGCTGAGGCATGAGCTCATTTCCTGAGCTCAGATGGGGCCTTATACAAAAATGGTTAACTGAAAGCATAGCACAAATCACATTTGTATAAATCATTGGAAAGTGTATTAGATGAGGGGGTTAATGCTATGTTTTTCCTTTGCTTACCCAGCATAGTTTCAGTCAGAATATATAGACAAGTGAGAACTGAAAGGAAATAAATTACATCACTCATGATTTATTTTCAGGTTCCCATTTTATTGATCAAAGGAAAACACTGAAAAACATCATCATCCAATCCTCTTATTTTACATCCAATCCTCCTATTGGGAAAGAGACCTATGAAGGGGAATGACTAGCCTCAAATCACACAAAAAATTAGCAGCAGAGCTGGAACAAAAATTCAAATATCCTGACTCCCATTCTAATGCTTACATATCAATAGTCATCATGTCTATCCCTCGTCTCGTCTTGCGATGCTGGAGGAGAGTAATGAATAGCTGAATTCAAATCTCCAGGTATTAGTGAATAAAATATGAAACTACAGGAAAAAAAGCAGCTCTACTCAAAGCCCCCTAAGTACACAGAGGGTCAGATTCTGTATTTTCTTTCTGGAATGGTGCTGGTGATTCCTCTCCTTACTGAATTCAGAAAAAGTAATTTGTAGATTTGGAATGAGAGTCACAAAGTCAATCACTCATTCCTTAGATATTTAGTAAGACCTTTACAGCTTGGAAACAGTGCTGGCATTCCTGACAATCCAGGATCACTCTAGAAGAAGAAAATACCAAACATGAGAGAGAAGAAATAAAAGGTTTTAAGAACATAGTTCCTCCCCTCATGGAGCTTATAGTCTCCGTGTCATAAATTTACAGAATTAGAAGCTACCTTGGAGATCAGCTGGCCTAATCCTATAATTCTGCTGTTGAGAAAATAGAAGCTTTAGCAAAGTGACATGATTTGCTCAAGGTCACCATTGTAGTAAGTGCCAGGGAACTTGAACCTTGAACTCCTCATTGCCCATTCCAATGCACTTTCTGCTAACTCCTAGCTGGCTCTGATCTGCATGTACTCATACATTATTTTATCTTATCATAATTCATTCTATTGTTGGCAGGGGCTACTATGTGATGCCAGCACTGTATTAGCAGCCACCTGGAACATTTCACCATGGGTAGTTTTGTATTAAGCAATAGGCTTTTTAACAGTGGTAGAAAATCTTGGACAATAATATATAACAATCATACATAATAACAGACCCTGATAGGTGGGAGAGGCTGGTTTAAAAACAAAAGAAAACAAAACAAAAAAATCTCTGTGAGAATGATAGACCTAAAAAAAAAATCTGCCTGTTTGTTTTCCATCACACAGATTTGTTTGCTCCCAGTTTGGAAACATTGCTTTCTTTACTGACTTAAACTGCAAAGATTCTGAAAGTGGAAAATAACAAACATGAAACACCCCACACCTGTCCCACAGAAAAACCACCCCCAGTTAACACAGACTTTGAGGGACAGGCCAAGGTCAAAGACGACTGTAAGTCGGAGCAGCATAACTCTATGCAGGGCTGAAATGAGGAGAGGAAAGGGCGGCTACTTATCAATTTTTTTTCCTCAGGTGTTTCCTGCAGAGCTGCCAGATCTTTCTATGGTGATTTATCACCTGCACTTTGAGAGGAAATTTAATATTTGGTTTAGGAAAACAGCATGAAATGAAGGGATTCTGAGAAATGCCTGGCCTCTTGGGAGGGTGACACATTTGAGAGGCAGCTCTGAGTTGGAGTTTTTTTTACTTTTTAAACCACTTAGATTTACTAGAACCGTAGGATTTAGTGCTGGAAACCAGTAAGTTTAACCCTTTACTTCTAACAGGTAAGGAAACTGGAGCCCATGGAGGTTACATGACATTCAAGGTCACATCAATCATTAAGCATTAATAAAATTCTACTATGTTCCTACAGTGTGCTAAACAGTGGATTTCTATAACACCATGTAAGTTATATGCATGAGAACTGGGATTGAACCCAGTCTTCTTTTTCTAAATCTAAAGGTCAGTCTACTACACCAAGCATATATGGTAGAGAGAACACTGTACTCTGTACTACATTCTCTGTATAGTACGTACATATATATATATATATATACATATATATATGTATGTATATATACATATATACATATACACTTACATACATATATACATACATATAGATGTGTGTGTATGTGTGTATGTATATATATATATACAGTGTATATATATACACACACATACACATATGTATATATATGCATATATGTGTGTGTGTGTGTGTGTGTTGTGTGTGTGTGTGTGTGTGAGTGTGTGTATACACACTCTGTATATATACTCACTGTACTCTCAGGTCAAAGGACCTGAGTATGTCATGATTCCTTGTGTGACCTTGAGAAATCACCACTCTTCTCTGGGTCTCCATTTGTCAATCTATTAAATTATAAGTTTCATCTTAATGATCTCTGTCCCTTTCAGACCTAACATTCTATGGTTCTTAGACTGGAGAAACAGCGTGGTGAAAAGGGCTTGGGAATTAAAGGACCTGGGTTCAAATCCTGCCTCCATCACTTCCTACCTGCATAATACTAGGGAAATTACTTCACCTTCCAGTGACTTGGTTTCTTCATCTGTAAATGAGGAAACATTAAAAGAACCTGCCTAGGTTAACAGAAATGGAAATAGACTATCTAAACAAACCTGTTTTAGAAAAAGAAATTGAGCAGGCCATAAACAGCTTCCTGAGAACTTTGTCAAATTTAGAAGAAGAATCATTCACCAGTTGATAAATGGTCAAAAGATATGAACAGGTAGTTTTTTAATAAAGAAATCAAAGCTATATATAGTCATATGGAAATGCCCTAAATCATTATTGATTAGAGAAATGCGAATCAAAACAATTTTAAGGTATCTCATACCTATCAGACTGGCTAAAATGATAGAAGGGAAAATGACAAATGTTGGGGGGGATGTGGAAAAATTGGAACACTAATAGATTGTTGGTGGAACTGTGAACTGATCCAACCGTTTTGGAGAGCAATCTGGAATTATGCCAAAACTGTGCATATCCTTTGACACAACAATACCACTTGTAGGTCTGTTCCCAAGTTGACCATGCCAAAAGGAAAAGAACCTATATGTTCTCAAATATTTATAGCAGCTATCTTTGTGGTGGCAAAGAACTGAAAATTGAGGGGATGCCCATCAACTGGAGAATGGCTGAAAAAGTTATAGTATATGATTGCGAGGCAATACTACTGTGTTGCAAGAAATGATGAGCAGGTTGATTTTAGAAAAACATGGGAAGACTTGCATGAAATAATGAGAAGTGAAATGAGCAGACCCAAGAGAATATTGTATAAAATTAGAGCAATATTGTTCGAAGAACTGTGAAAGACTAAGTTATTATAAGTATTATAAGTACTCAAATCAATCACAAAGGACTTGTGAAAGAAAATGCTATCCATCTCCAGAGAAAGAACTGATAAATTGAAGTATGAATAGTATGGTTTTACATATATATATGTATATATATGTGTGTATGTATATATATACATATATATGTGCATACATATATATATATGTGCATGCATATATATATGTACATATGTATATCAAATCATGGCCTTCTCTAGTGCAGGGTGGGGAGGGAAGGAGGAAGAGAGACAGTTCAGAACTTAAAATCTAACCAAATAGTAAATTTAATTTATTTTTTTTAAAAGAAACATTAAAAGAACCACAGGAAATGTCAGTACTGTGTGAAGGAAAAGTGGAAAGGACATAAGCACTATAGTCAGAGGACCTGTGTTCAAATCCTAGCTCTAATGCTTACTTCCTATATGTCTTTGGGCAAGTCACTTAACCTCCATGAACCTCAGTTTTCTCATTGTAAAAAAAGGGGGTTCATCTAGGTGGCCTCTGAGATCCCTTATGGATCTAGTTCTATGATCCTAGGGCCTTAAACAGAAGTTAGGAATAGGCTAAAAATTGTGGATTGCTTTCACTCTATAGTTATTGGAGAACAAACCCACAGGGATGGGATAATGAATCTGACATGCTATTGATGCACTGATATAGGTGACACATCAGATGAACGCTTCTATGACTCTCTTTTCTATATTACAGGAGAACATAAAATTTCTGGAGAGAGGAATTAAGTTTAGCTCTTTTGAGGTCACCTCTTTGGGGACTAGCAAGGGACCCCATAAAGTCGGTTCTTACTAAATGCTTATGATTGTGCATGTAGTAAGTGTAGTTAAGCAGCCATATAGTGATTTGAGGGGTGAGCTGAGAAGGCCCAGCTCCCACCCTACCAAAATAGCTATGCCACTATTGTTCAGTTGTGTCTGACTCTCTGTGACCCCATTTGGGGTTTTCTTAGCGAAGATACTGAAATGGTTTGCCATTTCTTTCTCCAGCTCATTTTATAGATGAGGAAACTGAGACAAGCAAAGTTAAGTGACTTGCCCAAGGTCACACAGCTAGATTTGAACTAGAGAAGATGAGTCTTCCTGACTCCAGGCCCAGTGCTACCCTGTGCTACTTAGTGGGTACACTGTGCTACTTTAGCTACCCTGGGGTCAAGAGGGAAATTAGAAATTTAGCAACAACTGTTTTGGGAGATGGTATGAAGCAGGGCCCTTGTACTCATTTCTTTGGCTCTCCCTCAAAACTTTCATTCTAAGTTTCTACTTCAAATATCTACTACTTACATAATCTGCATAAACTAGCTCAAGCACCTCTCCTTGGTGGTGAGAAAGTTTACTCCTTTTTCCTGATTGGGTATTTTGGTTTTTTGTTTTGTTTTGTTAGACAGTTGGTGTTAAGTGATTTGCCCAGGTTCACACACTAGTAAGTGTCAAGTGTTTGGTCTGAGGTCAGATTTGAACTCACTTCCTACTGACTCCAGAGCTGGTGCTCTATCCACTGTGCCACCTAGCTGCCCCCTACTGGGCATTTTGGAGCTAGTAGAGGGCACCAGAGCTACAGAAAGTTTTCTTGTATTTTTCGGGTATCCAGCCTATTATACACCTTTAGAGCTAGATAACCAAGCTTTAACGATGTTCAAATATTCTCATTCTAAATAGATAATGTTACTGGGTCAGTTGTTTAGGACTGTCTCACAGATAACATTCTGGTTTCATGGCATTACCTTTTAAGACCATAATCCACCCCATTCCCCCAGTTTAAATGACAGTTAACCTGCCCAGCTTGAGAATTTTCTGAGACCAGCAGAATCTAGTGTTAGATGAGATGGGAAGGTAAATATAATTTTTAAATTAGACAGAAAGATCCTTATTATTTTTAATTGTGAAGCATAGGATCATAAGATTTTAGAGCTTTGAAGCATCTTGGAGGTCACCTAATATGACACCCTCTTCATTTTGCAGTTGAGGAAACTGAGGTTGAGGGAAGGGGAGTGATTTTGTCCAAGGTCACTTAGATTACAAGTGGCGGCACCAAAATTTGAGGCAAAGTCTTTTGACCTCAAATCCAATTCTCTTTTCATTACACAAAACCAACAGAAAATTTTTCAACAAAGGTCCAAAGAAAATTTTTGGAAGACATTTGCTATGTACCTACTATGTGCAAGGACCTGGGACAAAGATGCAATAAGGCAAGAGCTAGACATTTCTATTCCGGAAGGAAAGTGATTATTGAATAATTAAGTGAGTATTTTGATAAATATTTTCATAGATTGAGTCTAGATGTTTAATATCATGCCAGTGTTTAATGAGATCTTCTAACGATTATTTTAGAAAAATGTCAACAAACCCACTTTGGTATCCACAAAGCATTAGTTCTTCAGCTCCATACTCTTCAAAAACTCATTCCAAATGAATCATTGGCACTGGTCACTGGTCTGCCATGTACAAATTGTCTTTTAGGTATTTATTTTGGAAGGAAAATCAATCCAGTTGTTTTGGCCACAAATTACGTTCTACTATTCAAAATAAATGCTGACTAAATGCAAGGGGCTGAGTTCTGTTGCTACCTAGAAATAAATTAGTGGCATATCTATATGTGCGCCAATCCTGTACTTTCCTCGTCAAACAAGAGTTATTTTAAATATCATATTTTGTTTGATATGTTTTGGTTTTTCATCACCTTAATAATAAGGATGGATGGCCAGTGAGGGCTAATTCTTGAATCATGCACAGATATTCTCTGCCTGTTTTCAATATAACCATATGGAAACTTTAGTGAGCCATTTTTTGACAATGAGTGATTCAGGGTTTGGTACTGTTGATTATGAAAAGGCTTTTAATTGGCTGTGGAGACAGCAAAAATAGTGATTCACTGAGCCAGACCTTGAAAGACATGCAAAAAAGGCAACCCATTCATCTCTCAGACTCTCTCTTGTAAGAATTTGAGATGTCAATATTGCTTCAAGCTAGTATTGAGAGTCAGGTAGGAGAAGGGCATCAAAACTATTTTCTACCCAACCATGGTGGCTGTGAGCACATGGCCACCTCTATCTCTGCATTTATTCTTTCCTAATAGAAATTCAACATGCACTCCAAGATAGATATGTCCAAGCAGTAACCTGGTAAGTTTTGGAGAGCCAAAGGCCTGTATAGAAACTGGAGTCAATAAGCACGGAGCCCTGGAACCAACAGCAAAAGCCACAGAGGTGAGGAGGTGACCGGGCGGTAATTATAAGTGATTGCAAGGTTAGAGATATTGTAGAGTGGCAAATAAGCACTCTATCTCAGCACCAGACAAGCCCTTTAAGGAGACAGCCCAGTAATCAATTGACCTGCTTGACTTAGCTCAGGAGCTAATTGATTTGTCCATCTGAGGTACCATGATACGTCCGGCTAAGCTGCCTGTACAGCAGAGGTGCCATGCTAGCTGAGCTGAATAGCGGAGTAACTTATCTATCACCAACACCACAGCACCAAATAGACTTTATGAGGGTTCCACAAAGGGAGAAAAGAACTTACAGGGACAGGAGGCAGGGACTCAGGTTTTGTCTATACAAGTGCTTAACTACCTTCACACTTTCGTTTTGAGCCCATTGTCTCCAGGGACCTTCTGTGGGCAAAGGGACGTTGCACTGACAGTTTAAGGTGATATTTTGCACCAACTGTTCATTCTATACCTTTCTCAGTAAAACCCTTTTGTAAAAGTCATTTGATGTCTATTGGTTAACCGTGAATGAAGAGCACAGCTGTGGGGGCTCAGATGCTAGTGTACTAGAAATCCCAGTCCCTCAGAGTTTACCCTGGAACCTTGAGAAGCGGTAAGCAGCCAATCTCTGGGGATGCCAACTTGTGACTGCAAGTGCCTAGTTTGGGGGAGTGGCCTCAAAGGTAGTGCAATAACTTCCTTTCTAAATATATCCTTCCCACTCACCCCCATCCTCAGTAAATAACCATGTGTAACAAAAATAAAAACAAAGAAAATTAAGATAAAGCAATTCAGCAGAAGTGATCAACACACAACAATGTTTGACTGTATCCACAATGGTCCACATCCACACACTTTAACTCTGCAAAAAAAAAAAAAGAGGCAGGTACATTTTCTCATATGTTATTCATTGTAATTACATGATGTTCAAGTTGTTTTAAATTGTTATTGTTTTTCTTTCCATTCACATTGTTTTAGCTATTTAGGCATATTGTTTTCCTGTTTCTGCTTACCTCTCTCCCCATTAGTTCATATTAGTCTTCCCATGCTCCTCTCAATTCTTCATATTTATTGTTTCTTATGGTGCCATAATATTCCATTACATCCATGCATCATAATTTGCATAGCCAGGCCCCAATCAATGACAACTATTTCATTTCTAGTTCTTTGTGACCACAAAATGTATTGTGATGAATATATTGATACAGATGGGCATTTTCTATCTTCAACTTTCTTGGGGTATGTGCCTTAGCACTGAGGTCTGTCAAAGGGTAGAGACATTTTTGTCCTTTTAGCTCAATTCCACATTGATTTCTCAAAAGGTTGGACTAGTTCATAGTTCTAACACTGCAGCTCTCACACACTTTCCAACATTGTCCCATTTTTGTCATCTTTGCCAATTTGTATGAAGCTAAACCCCAGACATGTTCTGATTTGCATTATTATTATTAGAGTTTGGGAGAAATTTTTCATATGGTTATTAATAGCTTGCATTTCTTATTTTTATATCCTTTGATCATTGTAGTCAAATTAAGGTTTTTAAGCCAGTCTTTTAAGAAACAATATTATTCCAGTGATTCTATACAAGGTCTAGTCATGAAATGTTAGAGACTCCAAAAAATTAAAGTTGAGGTCTGCTCAAAGGATAACGGACAGTTACACAACGGGTGAGAGTAGGCCACCACACATCTCCAAACATAACCATAACCATAACCATAACCATAACCATAAGAAGCGTAAAGATAGTGGATGAGGCACTGGAATTAGAGCCAAGGAGATCCAGGTTCAAATTCTGCCTCAGACACTTACTAGTTAACCTCTCTGCACCTCAGTTCCTTCCTCTACAAAATTCAGAGGTGGGGAAACCTCCCTAGCTTCTTCTAGCAACAAATCTCTGAAACTGTGATGGACAGCTTACCTGCCACAGTGGTCTACCCCAGGACATAGAATGTATGTAGAATGTATAGGAGGGCGTAGAAGGACATAAGCAGACAGCGCCTGGAATTAAGCAAAAAACAAGAGTAGAGGGAGGTAATACAAGCTCTGGAAGATCCTCTGAAGCTGGGAAGGCTTCAAGCATGGTCTTGGTTACCAGCTTTGTCTTATTTGGACTAGCCTATCTCAACATAAAGAGGCCCATCACCAGCTTTGCCATAGGAAGATGAATGCTCCAGGCACAGCCACTCTTGAAAACCATCCCCCAATTACAGGAAGGCTGTAATGTTTGTGGGTAGAAGGAGGGACCACACTGTTAAGCCGAAGATCATTGGAATATGAAAATATAGAAATGCTGTATTAGAATAAAAGCTTCCTCTGTGCTATTGTGAACATCACACAGGGTATTATTAGTATTATTACCATGCATAAAGTCATTTATTGCTATTGTTCAAGCTTGGAAAAAGTACCTAGTGGCCTAGAATATGTGGTTTGGTTTGGCTCTTTGTCAGTTAAATAAAGAACAGCCTAGACTCACAAGCCAAAGTTATATAAAGGATCAAAATTAATTTGTAGATCATTTACTGAGCATCTATGTCCAACAGCCCATTCTGGTCAGAGAACAGGGTAAAAATGAAGACACCATGGTCTTTATCCTAAAGGAGCATATTGTCTAGTTGGGCAAACAATACACATGCCCAAATAATGATGCTACATGGTAAAAACTGATGATGCTATACAAAGGAAGTGTTGTTATTCAGTTGTATAACTCCATTTGGGGCTTTCTTGACAAAATACTGGAGTGGTTTGCCATTTCCTTCTCCAGCTCATTTTACAGATGAGAAAACTGAGGCAAACTGAATTAAGTGACTTGCCTAGGGTCACACAGCTATTAAGTATCTGAGGCCAGATTTGAACTCAAGAAGATAAATCTTACTGACTTTAGGCCCAGTTCCTGTTCCACCTAGCTACCCTACAAAGAAAGTGAGAGCCATACAAATGATACTTGCAGGAACCCAGAGCAGGGAGGCCTCAGGTGGAGGTTTTATGCATAGGGCTCCCTGTGATGAGGCATTAAAGAATCTACAATGCACCAAATTTAGAGTTCTAACACATAAGAACTCCTGTCAACTGTTGAACTGAACAAATATTTATTAAATACCAACTTGGTGTAGTGCATTTGCTGCACTAAGAGAGTTTCACAGACTTTTTTTTTTTAAAGACAGAATCTCTGCCCTCAAATTGCTTAGTATTTCCCTCTTTGCCATTGAGTCCCTGTGGAACCTCAGTAAATTCAAGGAACGTCTCTCAGCTTCAGTTTCTTTATTTGTAAAATGCAGGGATGGCCTGTGAGGTCCTTTCTAGCTCTTAATGCACAAACCAAGACTAGTAAATTATAATACAAGCCTATCCTCTTTTCCTGATGGCAGGCAAATAAGGTGCAGCTATGAAATTCTTCTTCCTTGACAACTCTCTCTGACCTGTATTTAATGACGTGGTAACACTGATAGCAATACACTAGGCAGTCCCATACCTACATTGGTATTTTGTGCATGCCCTGCTAGGAGGGAGTGCTGAATAAATTCATTGGTGTTCATGGTTTTCAGAAAGTAAGTGACCTTCTGGCCTTTCTATCTCTCATTTCTATGTGGGGCAGGAAGAAAGAGAAGCTGAGTTTGTGGATCAACCCAATTAGGACTTAGCTTTAAGCCTCTGCCTACTGGCAAAATCCTGCTCTTTTTTGGCCCACAATATTTCTGTAAGTCCCACTCTTTTAACCTTGGCTTAATGGAATGGATTCTACAGAGAAGCAAATGTTCATGCATGGATATTGTTTGCAGCATCTGCTGTTAGCATATAATTGACAAGCATATAAATAGTACATAATAACGAGAACACAATACATAATAATTTTAAAAATAAAACTAATGCATCTACCCAATGATAGTGAGCTCTCCATTTTCCTAAACTTCAGAAGCTCCCTAGACAGGAAATTAATCAGAACCTAGGAACTCTAGGAAATGCAGCTTTATTTCTCCTGGACTGGGCAAAGGAGCGCAACATACAGTTCCCACCAGATGTTCAACCCACATTTCCAGTAGGAGTGGACAACAGGTGTTTATGCTGGAACTCTGGCACTGGCACTTCAAGCAGGACAAATGATCTCAAGATCTGGTTGGACTGAGAAGAACGTAGAAGCCTATCTCAATCAAGGCTGTCCAGTTTCCTGGAAGGGACCTCCAAACTCCTCTGGCAACTGCTAGTTAATCATTCATGAAGCAGAGTGGGCATATCCAACAGTCAACTCTGGCAAGAAGCCAGTTGCCATGCCCCTTGATCTTGGCATCCTTCTCCCCCAATACAGTACTATTGCATCTTGTCATTTCCCATCACTACACTCCAGCCAAACCCTCACTGTCATACACATCAGGATGGCCAAAAGGCAAAGGAAGAGAGACAAGTGCTCCATCTCTTGTTGTTCATCCTTCATTTTCAAAGAGGACCAATGATGTTACAGGGTGATGTCTTGACTTGCACGTGAATTGGATTTAAGCGAGGCAGGATTGCACAAAGTTATCAGCCTCACTCTCTCTTCCAGAGTCATCAATGTCCAGTGGCAGAACAAAAGTCAAGATGACTGGTGATGATGTAGGATGCAGCAGATGACCTTGACATCTTTGATGTCTGACCAAGTTTTAAGCATTCCACAGAACCTACTTCAGCTGCCTTCATGGCTGTTGGAACAAATTGTCATCCACCCATCCCACTGGGGGGAATCTTTATATGCTTGGTGTAAACTCTCCCCTGACTCACCACCAATGACTATGAGGCTTACTGGTTACCTTCAACCTGATTTAGCCTGTCTGCCAAGATGGTTTTACCAGCATGTGGCTGGTGTACCTGCCACAACTTCTTGGAGCCACAGGTGAGAGTTGGGTAACAGGTGAACACAAAAGTTAGACGAGCAGCCCTGAAAAGAGCTCTGCAAGACCTCATAACAGAGGTGCTAGTCGTCACATAAACAGTGCAGTGAATACAGCATCGGGCCAATAGTCAAGAAGATCTGAGTTCAAATACAACCTAAGATACATAGCAGCTGTGTGACCCTTGGCAAGTCATTTAACTCTGTCACAGTTTCCTCATATGTAAAATGAGTTGGAGAAGGAAATGGCAAGCCACTGTAGTATCTTTGCCAAGAAAACACCAAAATGAGGTCACAAAGAGTTGGACGTGACTGAACAACAACATTCTTAGGTGCTACATCTAAAGTGGAATTCAATAGCTAATTTCTTTAACACAAGTTAAAGTCAATATAGAACTTCTGAACTAAAGAAGAGGGGAAGACACTGCTAGATCTAAAATGTCCAAAAGGCACATAATGCTTTTGTACATTGTCACCTATTCTCATGTTTCATCAATCAATCAAAAAATCAAGTATTTATTGTGCTATGTGCCCAGCACTGAGCAATGTATTTAGGATACAAGGACAAAAGTTAAAAAGTCCCTGCTTTCAAGTAATATTACATTCTATTGGGAGAAACAATACATCTATACATGTAAGCATGTATAGACTAAATACAAAATAATAATAATAGTGTAGCTAACATTTTGTAGAGCACTTTAAGGTTTGCAAACTTTACAAATATCATGTGATCCTAACAACAACCCTGGGAGGTAGATGTTATTAATATCTCCATTTTTCAAATGAAGAAACTGAGGCAGACAAAGGTTAAATGAGTTGTCCAGAGTCACATAGCTAGTAAGTATCTAAAGACGGATTTGAATTCAGGACTCCAAAACCAGTGCTCTATCCACTGTACTGCCTTTAAGCTCTGCCTGTTTTCCCTCTGTCCCTCTTTCCACTGCTCTATCTACTTCACTTAGAGGCAGGTAGGTGATACAGTGGTTAGAGTGCCAGCCCTGGAGTCAAGAGGACTTGAGTTCAAATCCAGTCTCAGACACTTACTAGATGTGTAACCCTGGGCAAGTCACTTAACCTTGTTTGCCTCAGTTTTCTCATCTGTAAAATGATCTGGAGAAGGAAATAGCAACCCATTCAGGTATCTTTGCTTAGAAAACCCCAAATGGTATCATGGAGAATTGGACATGACTGATTGATTAAACAACAACATCTACTTCAGCAGCAAGTCGCCTTAGGGAGGGAAGGTACTAGAAGTTGGGGCATCAGGCAAGGGTGCATATGGAAGGGGTTGAGCTAATTCTTTAAGGCAGAGGTAAAGGGGAAGTGCATTCCAGGCATCAGGGGTGGCCAGTCTGAAGGAAGCATCATGGATGAGGGATAAGAAGAAGACCACTTTGAATGGTCCATAGCAAAAACCTCCCAAGTCTATAAGAATGCAGCAACATTGGCTTAGTCATTTTCAGGAAAGTCAGGAGCAGTATCATTTACAGATCATCAGATATTCTATGCCTTATCATTGCACAGATGCCTTTTGTGTCTCATCTGGCTTCCACAAAGCAGCAGGAAGGCAGGTCAGTACATGCTGTATTGGAAAGAAGGGATTCAGAGACTGTTTCAAAGGATGAAGCAGCTCCCCCATCCCCTGGCTCATGTGGAATTAACCCTGATCTACATGTACCCTTGATCCCATCCCTTCCTTTCTCCTCTCAGACCATGTTTCATTAGTCTGTCAGAACTCTACTGTTAGAGCTGAGTCAGGGGGAGCACAGTTGACCAGCCCTATGAACACAAAGGCAGAGTACGTAAGCTTCTGATGGAAAACATGAATGTTTTGGGAAAGGCAGATTGAGATAGACACTGTCCTAGCCACATACAGCCAGATCCCCTGACATTTCCCAAATCTTGTCTCCTGACTGAGTATTGACCTCCCAGCCTGAATGTTTACTTCCATATTAATTCCCTTTGTCTTTATCAGCTGCTTGGATTGTGGTACCCCAAAGAAACCCTGACAATGACTCATTCTGGACTTTTGGCTCAAGCTTATTTGGATACCATTTTAGCCCCTGTTCTTCTCCACTGCTTATTTTTTCTATGTCTTTAATCTCTCCCTCTCCACTGCTTTTTTCTTTTAAGCCAAGAAACATGTGCAGGGTCTACCCTGACCTCAAAACAGACGAACAAACAAACAAAAATAAATCCTTTACCCTATGAAACTCTGAAGTTACCCTTCTATTTTATCCTTCAATCTAGCAACTCTGGCCCCAGGCCAATTCCAAAACTGAGTGGCTTGAGGCCTTCAGGTTCAGATTATGGACAGGGGCTCTAGAAGCATAGCCTGAAGAGGTCATTGTTTCTGATGGGAAGAGCAAAACAGATGTCAAGACATCCATACTGGCCAGGTCCTGGGAGATGGCTTATGGGGTGATGCTGGTGAGTGGCCTAGTAGGGACTTGAACCCTAGGTATTTTGATGCCAAGACCAGTGTTCTTTTGTCTACAATAAATTGTTGCTGTTATGATGGTAATGATTAATGGGGGTAGTAATGATGACACAAACACTTGTTAAGTGGCTACTATTTTCCAGGACAGTGTTAGGTTATAAGAATACAAAGTAAAAAGGAAAAATCAAGGAAAAAGTAGTTATTTATCACTTATGTGTCAACAATATGTTAAGCTCTGGGGATACAACTAGTAATTTTTTTAAACCCTCTACCCTCAAGAAACTTACATTCTAATATGGGAAAGCAACTTATAAAATCAAGAGGTGTCCAAGGAAAGGAGTTTTGTCTGGACAGGTGAAAAAGAGGGCGGAGGGGGGAATACATGTGGTGCCAAGCAAATCAATCAAATCAAATCAATAAACACTGAGCACCTACTATGTGAAGGCACTGTGGTAGGCATTTGAGATACAAAAAGAGGTGAAAGATAGTCCCAGATCGCAATGAATTTACAATCTAATGGGGGAGACAACATGAAAACACTTATATACAATGCAAGCTATATACAGGATAAATAGGAAATAATTAACAGAGGAAAGGCACTAGAATTGAAAGGGGTTGGGGAAGGCTTCCTGTAGAAGATGATATTATAGTTGGGACTTAAAGGAAGCCAGGGAGGCCAGTAATTTGAGCAGAGAAAGGCGACCATTCCACTCTTGAGGGACAGCCAGAGAGAATGCCCATAGCTGAGAGATGGATTATCTTCATGGAACAGCCAGGAGGACAGTGTCCCTCGATTAAAGAGTATGTGTCAGAGAGTAACATATAAGAAAACAGGAAAGGGAGGAGGGGTTATGAATGGCTTTGAATGACAAACAGAGTATTATCGTTTGGGTAGGAAGCCACTGGATTTTATTGAGTAGGGGGATAACGTGATCAGACCTGCATTTTCAAAAATTCCACTTTAGTGACTAAATAGGGAATGGATTAAAGTAGGGAAAACTTGAGGCGGGCAGACCCACCAGTAGGTATTGCAATAATCAAAGCTTGAGGTGATGAAGGCCTGAACCAGGGTGGTAATAGGGTCAGAGAAGAGAATGGGATTATCTGAGACATGTTGCAAAGGTGAAATGGACAGGCCTGAGCAACAACTTGGATGTGGGTGGGGTGAGAGAAGGTGGGGAGTCCAGGATGACTCCTGGGTTGTGAACTTGAGGGACTGAGAGGACAGTGTTGCCTTCTCCAGTGAAAAGGGAATGTAGGAGGTAGGGAGGAATTTAAAGAAAAATATAATGAGTTCTGTTTTGAACATATTGGGTTTAAGATGTCTCCTGAACATCCAGTTCAAGATGTCTGAAAGGCCGTTGGAGATGAGAGATTGGAGGATAGCAGAGATATTGGAGCAGAAAAGGTAGATTTGAAAATCACATGGTGAGAAGATCTGAATGCACAGCTGATTGAGAAGTGAAGGTGAAGGAAGCATGACGTGGTATCTTAAGCCAGCAAAAGATATAGTGCTTGTACATACTCAGTTACCAATCACTGGGTTGGACCCTAGGATGGGAGCTCCAAAGATAAGGGGTTTAACTTCCCCAGGGACTAGGTCATGGTTTCAGAAAAACAGCATTATCTTAAAATCCAGGTCTTGGGTCTGTTGGAGAGGGTCCTAGGTGAAGTGATGAGGAGTCAGTCAGTAATGGTAGTGAGATGGCATGGATCAATGGCTAGAAGAGATGTGATATGATGTAAATTTGAAGTATGAATTAAATTTCTAAATCTTTACTTACACTGTATAATCTAGAAGCTAAATCCAGGTATCCAAGGGAGGACTGGATTGATCTACCAATTATGTCACAACAGGTGAAGCAGTTTTCCAGGATACCCAATACCAGATGAACCTATAGGGTTAGATTGGAAGCAGATTTCTACCAGAAGTTAGCAAATGAGGCAATGTTTACAGAAGTGTTCATCTTAAAATGGTCCCCTGGTATTGGAACTTCCAACTCGGTCTGTGAACACAAAATAATCTAATTCAAAGAATGAATGAATGAATGAGATAGTGAGATACTGAAGGTTCTCCTTAGCTTTGGTATTGCCCATTTTGTGTGTTATTTATGACCTGGTTTTACCCCTAACAGCAGTTTACAGCTGTTTCCATTGATTTATAGAACACATTGTCTCATCTGATCTTTACAACAACCCTGTGAGGTAGGCAGTAAGAATACTATCCCCTCCCTCTATTTCATACATAAGGGAGCTAAGTATCCTTATTTTATAAATGTTTGAGAAAGGAAGGGGATTTTCCCAGGGCCACTCAGCTAGTGAGAGACAAAGCTATGACCAGGTCTTTTGACTGCAAAACCAGTGGATCTTCCATGAAAACATGCTGCTGCCTGAGCCAAACATATTGTAGAGATGAATTTTCTGCTTCAGGGTCTCATATAATGCATTCCAAACACCCAAGGAAATGACTTTTGGATTATCTGTGCCATAGCTTTGCTCCATTAGTTTGGATAATGGATAGTTGAGTGTACTTCGGAAATGCCACTTAAAAAAACAACCAAGCAGAATTAAGAGCAGATAGATCAATAGCTGGGCCATCATCCTTTCTACTCAAAATACCATTACTGACAGTGTTACAACCCATGTGTCTATTTGTAGCTGCAAAGACTGATGAGTGACCTCTGGTCCTCTCGGCTCTCAGTACACTTGTCTGCTCCTGTTAGCTCAGTTGATTAGAGCAGGGAACTAAAAATGAGGCCAAGGTCGTTTATGAATACTGACCATACAGAGGCCAGGTGAGAGTGGGCAGTCAGCTCCAGCTCAAATACTAGACAAACAAGAGAAAGCAGAAAGACTACAGATGGAGCCCCAGTGTCATCCTTGTATGCAAAACTCAGCCCAAGAGCACACTGATTTTATTATGATTCTTCTAGAAATGCTAAGGGTTAAAAAGTTCACATTTACTTACAGCTTTAAAGTTACACAACACTCTGACACATTATCTCACTTGAGCTTGATAAGATCCCTATGAGGGAATGAGAGAGAGACAGAGAGAAAGAGAAAGTGTATGTGAGAGAGAGAGAGAGAGACAGAGAGAGAGAGAATCTCTTTATCCTATACTCCAAAATTCCACTGAATCTCAACACATTCATGTCTGTCCATCTGTCCATCATCTTTCATCCACATCCTTCTGCAACATAGGACTAACATTCTTTCTGGGTTCTGTGAGACCCTTCTAGGCTCTCTTGACATTGCAAGTAGACAATAGGATGTGCAAGCTATTCATGGCATTCTCCAAATGTGACCAGTCCATTTTTTTTCTTTCATCATGCTTTTCAATGTTTTTAATAGTATTTCATTTTTTCCAATTATATGTAAATACAATTTTAATTTATTTTTTGAAAGATTTTGAGGTCCAAATTTTTCTCCCTCTCTCCCCAAGATGGCAAGCAATCTGATATAGGTTGTGTATGTACAATCACATAAAGCATATTTCCACATTAGTCATGTTGTGAAAGAAGAAACCGAACAAAAGGAAAAAAAACAAAAAAGAGAAAATAGTTATGCTTCAATTTGCATTCAGATCCCATCAGTTCTTTCTCTGGATATGGACTGCATTTTGCGTCTGATCATGCTTTTTATAGAGGATATCTCTTTTGCACAACTCTTAATGAATGATTCCTTGAGAAAACTTTGATTCAGAGAAAAGTGCCTTGCCCACAGAAATGGTTCATGTGGCAGAGATAAAGTTGGATCCCAGTTCTCCGAATTCTCATTACTACAAACAACCCCCTCAGCCCCAGGGCCTCCCTAGCTCTGTGCCATTATGTAAGTCATTTCACCAATCTGAGGCTTGGTTTTGTCATCTGCAGTAGTCTTAACCTCAAGGAGCTCTAGTCTTTTAATGGGTCTGAACCTGGGTTCAAGCACAGAATCACAGAATTTGAGAGTTAGAAGGGACAGTAGTGACAGTCTAATTGAACCTATAAACAAAAGAACTGCCACTATAACCTAGCCAGTGTGTGACTGGTTAGCTTCTCCTTAAAGGCCTTCAAGGCCTCGTTCTGAACACCAAAAGAAATGGCTTTTGATCTCCTGAGGCCAGATGTTCCACTTCTTAAAAAGTTTTTCCCCCTGACATCAAGTCTAATTTGCCTTTTTTTTTTCAACTTCTACTCACTTCTAAGGTCCCTTACAGCTCATTTTTTTTTTAATGATCCTACAAAGAATGCAGGAATGAAATAGGAAGATACATTGATCACATTTAGGTTTTGACTGATATTTGGCATGTAAAACTGCCAAAGAGAGGCATGGCAGGAGTCTTCTTTAATGCTGCAAACTCTTCTTTCAACTTTGATGAAGAATCATCAACAGGGAACGTCTTTACAATGTGAAGGGAAGAGAGTGGCTCAGTCCCAAAGAATTAGTGGAAGTAAGGGGACACAAGAGGGCGCCCTGTCCTCAAAAAAAAGTGCCCTTCATCTTCCAGCTCCTGAATTCCCTCATTTTCTATGAGGCAAGTAGTTCCTACCACAGGAATCAATTAGAGCATTTACTATACCAAGGCATCATGAAATGTGCAGTGTGGTACAGTGGGATGTAAAAATCTTAATTCTGTCACAAAATTACTGAGAGATCTTGGTCACTTCAATAATAGCTAGCATTTATATAGTGCTTTCAGGTTTGAAAGTGCTTTATACATATTAGACTCATTTGATCCTCACAACAACCATGTAAGGTAGGTGTTATTATTCAAAACTTAAAGATAAAGAAACCGAGACCTAGAAAGTTGGATGATTTTCCTGGGGTCACGGAGCTGATGAGTCTGAGGCAAGATTTGAGCTCAGATCTTTCTGACTCCAAAACCTGCGTTATATTCAATCACCTAGCTCCCCTTCTCTGGACCTTTCCCATATAGAAAAGGAAGAGTTTGGACTAAATGACTCAAAAGTACCTGCCATCACTGGCATTCATGATTTTTCTAAACCAGAATCTTCTTCAAGTGTATCATCGAGTCAGCTTCCAGTTTGGAAAGAAAAAATGGAATAGGCCAACCCACATCAGGTTGCTGAAGGAAAAGATTCTGGGAGAACACGAGAGGAGCCAATAGTTTTCGTCATGTCTGTATTCTCAGCTTGCTACTCTAGAAACTTCAAGGAGTTTGCCCTTAGGTGGGATCCAGGACCCTCTCTTTCCATTAACTTGAGTTACTTTTCCCTCAATGGGAGAGTTCCTTCATTCTGTGTTGTCTGGTACATATTCTTTTATATATACCTTCTCTGATTTCTGTTTTGGTATAATTTGGATAAATGGGTTTCTCGCTATTCTCTATGTCTGTACTCGTAGAACTAGTATTAGGTGGGAAAGGGGTCAAGCCTTCAACATAGAGTTTGGTGCCTTCACTCCCAAATAACAAAGCGATCAAAAATTAGATGGATCCCAATTATATCCTCTACTTGATCAATACTTAAGGGAACAGAGAGATCTTGCTTACTTTCTCCTCTTTCTTAGGAGATCAGAGCAGCCTTTGGCCCCAAACTTCTTGCCTTCTCATTTTGCAGCAATGAAAGTATTTTGGGGAAAGGTGGGGGGAAGAAGGGAAGAGGCTAGAGATGTCTATTCCATCTCCCTTCATGCCACAATGGCAGGCCCTTCACCTTATACCTGGAATCTTCCTTATATTTATAAAACCCTCTCTCTCTCTCTCTCTCTCTGTCTCTCTCTCTCTCTCTCTCTCTCTCTCTCTCTCTCTCTCTGTCTCTCTCTCTCTCTCTCTTCTATAGCTATATAAATAAAGCAACTAAAATACCCTTTGAACCAGAGACTTTACTACTAGGCTTACACCCCAAGGAAAGCCACTGATAAGAAGAAAGCTCCCAAATATACCAAAATATTTATAGCATCACTTTTTTTATGATAGCAAAGATTTAGAAAGATGTCCATTTATTGAAGAATGGTCAAACAAATTGTGGTATGTGAATATAATGAAATATTACTAAGCTATAAGAAATGATGCATGTGATGAATACAGAGAAGCACGAAAATATCTGTATAAACTCTGATGCAACATCAAGTAAGCAGAGCCAAGAAAACAGTGTATACGATGACTACAACAATGTAAATGCAAAGAACAACCGTGTACACACACACACACACACACACACACACACACACACACAAACACCAGTGAATGTCACAAATTACAAAGATCAAGAATGACTCAAAGATGTGAGAGGATAGCCCAACTCACCCCTTAATGAAGGTGAGAGATCCACAGGTGTTGCACATTGCACATATTGTAGAACTTTTTCAATGGCCTCATTAATTGTCTTGATTTTTAACTCTTCCTCTTTATTTTTAATCTTCTAAAAAAAAATATCAGTTGCTATATAGCACGATTCTCTGGGAAGAAGAGAGGAAAGGATACTGGGAAAAACTATGATGATATAAAAAATATCAAAAGCTTATAAAAAGGAAAAATTGTGCTATATAAATGAAATGGATTGTGGGATTATTGTGGGATAAGAAATGATGAACGTGAGAAAGTCAGAGAAAAATGGGAAGAGAGGTATGAAATGACGCATAGTTAATTCAAAGCAGCAAAATATACAAGACTACAACAATGTAAAGAAAACCAACATTAAAAGAAAACCAGGTTCTATACAGTGATAATGGCCTCTCTTGGCCTTGAGGAACAAATAAAGACATCTCCCTCTTTATCAGTGTAGGAGTGTAGATACCATTAGATAAAGTTTCTATGCTACATTAGTTTTGTTTAACTGCTCTTTCTTAAAAAGAAGAGTTCATGGTGAGGGTGAGAGGTGGGGAATGGCTATAATATAAAAACAGGAGGCATCAATAAACTTTATTTGGGTTTTGTTTTTGTTTGTTGTTCTTTTGTTTTGTTTTGACAGAGATTGGATGTCTATGGTCGCTAAGGTTACCTTCTCGCTCTGACTCTCTATCACTCATCAACATTGCACCAAACTTTTGATAAATATTGATAAATATTTTCCACTATGCCCTGCTTCCCAACAAATAGACATGAGTCAGAAAGCCCTCAGCAAATCAATTTAGATGCTCCCTGAAAGAATCAGACTGGGGCAGAGGGGAGGGGAGAAGTGTATATTGTGGTTTTGCTGTTTTATAAATGAGAGGACTGAAACCGCTTAACTTCCTGAACAGTTATGTCATACTATTTGGAGGAATTTTCTTTCTACATGAGTTTGTGGAAATGTTGTCCTTTGGTGATTTGGGTGTCTCGAAGTGATTCATTTTTAATAGCAAAGTTCACTCTATAAACATGGGGGAACATTATTTGATGCCTGTCATTATCATAGTGTCATAGGATTTGGAGTTAGAAGGGAATTTAAAGACCTCAGTAAATCCTCTGTCCCAGTCTGGTGAGACAGATGAGGATCCTGCTATGTATTACATCATACAGGTAGAGGTGTAATGAAGTTTGTTTGTTTTTCCTAACCTGGGGGCCCAAGCAGTTGAAGATCTCTACTCAGAGCAGTCTATGGGAAAAAAGGAGAGTGGTGGTAGAACATGAAGTTTGGGGAGGTGGCATTTAAGGGTCCCAGACTCTAGGTACACTTTCAGTAAGATTTTTTTTTGGAGGCAATCAGGGTTAAGTGACTTGCCCAGGGTCATGCAGCCAGTGAGTGTCTGAGGCCAAATTTAAACTAAGGTCCTCATGACTCCAGGGCCAGTGCTCTATTCCCTGTGCCACCTAGATGTCCCAGCTTTCAGTAAGATTAATGAACTTTCATAGACCATGACTTCAAGGTCAGATGACCCTTTAGGAATAGCGACTTGGATGTTCCAGGAACCAGTTGTGTAATTCGGGCCTTATATCTACCAAGGGGAAAGAAAGGACCCTTGAGACTTTCAGGGATCACTTCTCCCAACAAAAAGTTAGACACCTCAGGGTCCTAGAGACTCTAGCTATGAGGCACTGTGCACCGGTCCCCAGAAAGAGGGAGCTTCAATCGACCAGGCCCTATCCTGGCTAAATTCGAGGGAAATTGTTAGTTGTCCATTCCTATGCATGTCTGTCTCCCAGAGATAACTGTGCCAGAAGAGGGCACAAACAACCCCTTTCACCATTGGCCTCTGATCTGGCTTTCGATCTGACTCTCTCACTGCCTCCTTGAGGCCACCATTCCCTCTGATCGATTTGATGGTGCTGACCACAACATAGGAGGAAAAGCTCTAGCTTTGCTGCCCTAGGTAGAGCTTGTAGTAGGTAGCAGACCTCCAGGTGTTCTATTTCCACATCCAATATCATTTTCCACTCTGTTTTGCTTCCCTAAGACATAGGATTAGCTATAGCAAGGTATTTGCAGGGCAAGAGTAAGAAGCAACTTTGTTTTTCTTTTCAAGTTTTTAGATGCAATTGATTTAAAGTGAGAGACACTTGTGGAGTAGTAAATAGCTGGCCTCAGAGTCAGGAAGATCTAGATTCAATTCTTGCCTCTGAAGTATATTGACTATACCTCTTGGTGGTCCAGGCAACTCTCTAAGACAAGAGTTCTTAACCTTTTCTGTGTGCTACAGGTCCCTCTTGGCAGTCTGGTGAAGCCTATGAACCTTTTCTCAGAATAATATTTTTAAATAACTGAAGAAAATATTAAATATCAGTTAAAGGTTAGTGAAAATAGGGACGTACTTCTTTTCCCATCCTAGAATGCAGGCACTGAAATTACCTCTTTTCTCAACTGGCTGCAGTACTTTGGAATTTCTCTGACTGACTGCAACATCTGGCCCCCCATTCTGGGTACTTTCCTCTTTCCTACCCCATCCCCAGTCTTTTCGGACTTCCTTTTGTGTTTTAGCTTCCTCCATTAGACCACAACTGCCTTGAGGGTAAGGATTGCCCTTCTTTGTTTTGTATTTGTACCCCCAGCTATAGGTGCTGAATAAATGTTCATTGACTGATTGCTTATTCCTCTTGGGCATATATGGGCCCCAGGTTAAGCGCTCCTGCTGGAATCAGATAATAACCCCTATTCTAAAACTATACTTTATAGGTAAGGCGCTAAGCTACACCATTAAAGGAATTTACTTGCTGAGAGCTCCCTCTAGCAATGAAATCACTGATGGGAAAAAAAAAAGATTTAAAGAACTAATAAATTTTAAAAAGAGTTCTTACTTTCCTACTTCAAAAATAATCAGGATTTCATCCATATGGGTGCTTCCCCCACACCGAGATGTCCATTACAACTTCTCCACATTTTCATGAATTGTTTCAGCCAGCCTTCTGCTGATAAGCCTTTTCGGCCTTTCAGGCAGGAACTAGGGAAGTTCATTTTCCACTGGCAGGGCTTTGTACTAAGTCAATCAAATATCAAATGTTAAGTGCCTACTATGTGCCAGGCACTGTATCTGTACCTCACTCCTACCAGGAGAAAGCCCCTCCAGAGCCATAATTAGTGATTTCTGTACCTAGGTCAAATAGCATCAAATGAAATCAGTGTTCAAACCCAGAAGGAGAGTCCCGGAGAGAAAGGAGATAAGCTAGGAATATAGCCACACTGCTTGGCTTAGTTATCTCTACAATACTGAAGCATTGCTATAAGTGTAGTGAACACTCTCTAAATCCCAAGATACCAGTCCATCCTTTTTTCAAAATAATGTTTCAGTTTTTCTCAACTACATAGAAAGACAATTTTTAACATCTTTTTTTAAAATTTTAATTCCAAATTTTCTCCCTTCCTCCCTCACCTCCCCCTCCCTGAAATGGCAAGCAATTTGATATAGGTTTAACATGTGCAATCATACAAAACATATTTCCATATTAGTCATGTTGTGAAAGAAGTCATAGACCCAAAAGAGGAAAAACACAAAAAAAATTAAGAAAATGAAAAATAGTATGCTTCAATCTGCGTTCAGACTCCATCAGTACTTTCTCTGGATGTGGATAGCATTTTTCACCATGAGTCCTTTGGAATTATCTTGGATCATTGTATTGCTGAGAATAGCCAAGTCATTCACAGCTGATCATCCTGCAATGTTGCTGTTACTGTGTACAATATTCTCCTGGTCTGTTCACTTCACTTTGTATCAGTTTGTGTAAGTCTTTCCAGATTTTTCTGAAATCATCCTGCTTGTCATTTCTTAAAGCACAATAGTATTCCGTCCTAATCATATACCACAACTTATTCAGCAACTTCCCAGTTGATAGGCATCCCCTCAATTTCCAATTCTTTGCCACCACAAAAAGAGCTGCTATAAATATTTTTGTACAAATAGGTCATTTTCCTTTTTATTTTTATCTCTTTAGGATGTAGACCTGGTAGTGGTATTGCTGGATCAAAGGGTGTGGACAGTTTTATAGACCTTTGTGCACAATTCCAAATTATACTCTCCAGAATGGTTGGATCAGCTCACAACTCCACCAACAGTGCATTCAAAGTCCATCCTAACTGCAGCTTTCGTCACTTCTATACTATGATGCTTCATAGAAAAAAAAAAAGCTTCACTAGACTTTAAATATCTTTTAAAGTCACTGTATAATAATTGTTAGAGTAGTGCTGAACAAATTAGAAAGGGGACAGAGTCTCATATAATGTTGAGCTAAACTATCCCTACTTTAAAATGCCCCCCAAAGAACGCATACAGCACAACCCCACCTGCAAAGGAGTACTAAGATACTAAGCTGTATATTCTGTGCTTGCTCTTGGGAAGAATTCTCTTCTCCAGACTAGAAAGATTTTCTTCTTTCTTTCCTTCCCTATTGTACCTTATTTAACCAGTCTAGGCATCAATATTTTCATCTGTAAAATGGCATAACAGTATCTATAGTGCCTACTGCATATACTTATTAAGAGATTCAAAAGAAATAAACCATACAAAACTCTTCACATATTTTAAAGTATCATATAAATGGTATTGGCTATGAGTCGTAGAACACTATTCTCCAAAGAATTCTAAATGATTATCAACCACAGGGCAATAGAGAGGTCATATAGTACCTGTAAGCCAGTGGCAACATTTTGCAAACTAGGAATTTTGGAGGAAAATTGGAGTGAGAAAAATGGTATCCTAGAAATAAATGGATGAACAACATATATGTGGGCTGGCCACATATATATTGTTTATCCATTTATTTATAAAACTAAGGGACAAGAAACACTTAGGTGGAAGGAATAGTGGATAGAATGCTAGATGTGGAAGCAGGAAAACCTGAGTTCAAATCCTGCCTCAGACATTTACTAGTTGTGCAACCCTGGGCAAGTCACTTGACCTTGGCCTGTCTCAGTTTTCTCATATATAAAATGGGAATTGTGTTTGTACCTGCTTCCCAACATCACTGAGAATCAAATAAGAGAATGTACATAAAGTGCTTCACAAATCTTATAGTGTGATATAAATGTTAACTAATATTTATTATAACCCACAGATAGTCCATGTGCTCCATTAATGTGCTCATGTTGGGGAAAAGGAAGCCAGAAACACCCACAAAAACACTTTGGGTGGAGCCCTGGAGTGAACTTATGGTAGGACATAGGAGTCCCAAGGATGAAAAGGAAAGAATGGGTTGCTATATACATCCTTGAAGGACATACCCACATCAATTAGACCCTAGATCCCTTGGTATATTGGAAGATTAAAGAATAAATGCAAGCAATTTTTATTCTATTGAGTGAAAAGTAGAACCTACAACCCCGTATGTCTACTTTAAAAGTCAGATTAAGAAGGTAAGTTTCCTGATGGGAACTTAAAAAAAAGAAAAAGCATACAAAGCCTAGCCAGACAGAAATCTTCTCTGCATCATAAGTGCCTTACACACAATTATCAATTTTCCTTGTGGGTTTTCATAAAAAGGCAGGTTGTGTAACCAGGCATAATTTTAACTGCTAAAAATAATTTTAAATTGTTTAACCAGGCCTCTTAGCCCAGGAGTAGGATGTTGCCTTCATACAGTACTTACTCTGTGTGCTTGACATTACCTTTCTGGATAACTGCCCTTTTAGCGCCGTGACTCACAAAGGTTCCCAGAGGAAGTTTTCTTAAATATTGTAGCTGTCCAAAGCACCATATCTCCATGAGGAAACAAATCCTGGTCTTCATCCTTCTCCAACCAATCTCAGTAGCTCAGCAAACCAGTTTCCCTTCTCAACTTAGTTCTGTGTGTGTGTGTATGTACATGCATATTGTGTGTATGTATTGTTATTCAGTTGTGTCCCACTCTTTGTGACCTCATTTAGGGTTTTCTTGACAGAGATACTAGAGCAGTTTGCCTTTTCCTTATCCAGCTCATTTTACAAATGAGAAAACTGAGGTAAAGAGGGTTAAGGGATTTGCCCACAGACACACTGCTATTAAGTCTCTGAGATCAGATTTAGACTCATGAAAATGAGTCTTCCTGACTCCAGGCTCTATCTACTGTGCCACTTAGCTGCACAAAGTTGCTAAAGTAGTAGGTATGAGAAAAAGAAAGAATTGAGAGTTTTGGAATCTGTCCCTGAAGTAGGGAGCTCCATACCACTGGATGTTTCAAACCAAAAGTTGTATGAGCATTTGTTAGGGATAGAAATAGAATTCATGATTTGGGTAGGGACTTAATTAGGTGAGAGCATTGAACTAAAGAAAAAAAAAACATGGTGTAGTGGAAAAAATCATTGGATTTGTGCGTCAGAAGACCCAGGTTTAAATCTTGACTCTGCTCCTTACTACCTATGTGATCTTGAGTAAGACCCTCCACCCTTCTATATGATCTTAGAGATTCTAGTGTCCCTTTCATCTATACAGCTCTATGATCCTATAGTAGAGGCATATGAATTACCTACATCTGCCTGGCCATTCTTCAACAAAATTCCATTGAGACAAAAATAAATCATTTGTCTTGTGAAACCTAAGGAGACCTGGGCATTGAAATAGCAGTTGTATCTTTAACATGGAAGAAGGAAGGCAGTGGAAATGTGGAAATGTTCCAAGAAAGAAAGGCTTGGGAGGATAAGGAGGAAAATTTAAGAGAGAAATGTTTCTTTGCCCCCTGTGGTTCTTCTGTGCCTCACCTAGTTCTCTCCTCTGTCAATGCCAAGTTTACTCTGTGAGCAGAATTAATGGTGTTCTTCATTTTGGCTCCATTACAGAGCATTCACCTGAGAAACTGTAAGGAACAGGGCTGTAAATCTCATAATCAAATATTGAATTATCTCTAATTTATTTACTTGTGAATCAAAAGAACTGCAATTGAATGTGTAAAGATTTGTTATGAAGTGACATTTTAAGGAGCTATGTGAACAAAGTTTAGTCCAGGGATCCCTGAGACCCATTTAGGGGATCCACAATGTCAAAACTAATAATATTAAAACATTTTCATTTCTAACATGGTAAATACCACTAGACATAACCCACATAAACAAAAGTTCTTTGGGTTCCTCAATAATTTTAAGAGTGTAAAGAGGTCCTGATACCAAAAAGTTTGAGAAGTGATGTTCTTGACCTAACCTAAGAATGAAGCTGGAATATCATTGTCTATAAACACCTATTGACACCATTGTGCTGCAAGATCACCTTCAAAAATAACTACCCAGCAACATATTTCACCTCTGTGTGACACCAGTAAGAGAGATCTGAAAAAAGACTTCAGAGGAGTTCTATCTCAACCCAAACCTTAAGCAGGATTCTTTCTCTAGCATCATTGACAAATAATCATTGAGCTTCCATTTGAAGATATCTGGTGATGGGAAATTCGTTATTTCCTGGAGCAACCTATTCTGTTGTTTTGTTGAGTCATTTTTCAGTTATTCTGACTCTCTGTGACACCAGTTAGGATATTCGTGCCAAAGATACTGAAGTGGTTTGCCATTTCCATCTTCAGTTCATTTTGCAGATGTGGAAACTGAGGTAAAGTGACTTGCCCAGAGTCATACAGCTAGCAAGTATTTGAAGCTGGACTTGAACTCAGGAAGATGAGTCTTCCTGACTCCAGACCTGGCACCCTATTCACTACCCCACCTAGCTGCCCCAGCAACCCACTCTACATTTGAATAGCTCTTATCAGGAATTTTTTCTTTGTATTAAAATGCATTTCTTTGATACTTCCACTAAAAGCAGGAAATAGTAATAATAATAACAATAATAACTCTAATTATGTTGAGATTTACTGATATCCCGAAATCAAAGTTGAATGGGAAGAAGCATCTAAAAGAATTAACAAGCATGCAATAACAATATTAATATATGCTTTCTGAATTGCAAAATGAACCATAACTAATTTAGAAAATAAACTAACAAAAACTTACACGATCTTACTAAAACAGAGAGCCCATAACTCTAAGGCAGCTATGGAAAGACTAGCCCTTCCACACCAAAAGAGTAGAAAGACAATTGACAGACATTCTTAGACCACATGGCAAAGAAGTAAAAAATGAAAAAAATACTTTTGGAATCAACAGAAATCACAAAGTAACAGGATAGTAACATTTACCCAACATTGGATTTGTCCAGAAAGTAGCTTACTTCCAAATGGAGTCTATGAAATAGTTAAGGTTTAAGAGAGGAATCAACATGTGTAAGAATTCAGCCAACAATCTGTCCATACAGAAACAAACTAGTTTGATGCCTAGAACTGGACTTAATGTTCTAGATCTGGTCCAGCCTGGCTAGAAAACAGAGGGACAATCACCCCTCTTACTCAGAGTCCTGATAATACATGTAGCCTAAGATTTAATTAGCATTGTTGGCAGCCATGTCATCCTGTTGGTTTACATTGAATTTGCAGACCACTAAAACTTCAGGTCCTTAACATGTGAGCTGTTGTCTAACCTCCTCTCCTCTTTTACCATTGCAGGGGGTTAAAAAAAAGTAGTTTCCTAGATGGAGAGTGTGAGGACTCCAGCATTTATTTTTCCCAGCTGACATTCCTATTTTAAAGGAATGCTGACATTCTTCCTGGAGAAGACTGTAACTGCACACGTGCCTGGCTTTATGGAAGACACAGACTGGTAGTCTCCCTGGATTGAGAGAAAATTATTCCCTCATTCTGTCTCACAGATTCCTGATGTTGTGGACCATTTTGGCAGTAACATATTTGCTTCCTCTTGTAATATTTTGAATGCTTGAGTGTACTGAATTTGACTGAAGAACAGTAAAAACAGTTTCTGTGGAGCTCAACATATGTTCTAGCATGAATTATATTCCCGTAAGAATAACATTTAAAAAAAATTCAAGTCAAGTGTTCACCAGTGGGAAATAAGCAATCATCAGTTTGACAGTAGGTATCTAGAAGTGATTCATGTTGATAGTCAGAGACAGGGGAGAGAAAGAAGCTGATTGGTTGCTGAAACTGGGCCTTTCATACCTGCAGAACTTTGATCAGGTCACTTCAGGTCAGGCCTGGTTATTAGCTCAGCAGGCTCAGGAACTCAATTTAATTAGGTTTCCCAATGGAAATCAGGCTCTGAGGAACTGTTTCATGCTAATCAATAGTGTACTAGAGCTGGAAAAGACTTTAGAAGTTTTCTTGTTCAATGCCCTGCTGTAAATGATGACAACTTATTCATTTACAATGAAAGATATACTTTTCAAAAAATAAACTACTTATGAAGGTTTTGTTACTGTTCGGTCTGTGTCTGACTCTTCCTGCCCCCATGGACCATAGCATGCCAGGCTCTTCCATCCTCCACCACCTCTCAAAATCTGTCCAAATTCATGTTCATTGTTTCCATGACACTATCTCTCCATCTCGTCCTCTTTTCCTTTTGCCTTCAATCTTTCCTAATATTAGGGTCTTTTCCAATGAGTCCTGTCTCCTCATTATGTGGCCAAAGTATTTTAGCTTCAGCTTCAGTATTTGACCTTCCAGTGAAGAGCCTGAGTTAATTTCTTTAAGTACTGACTGATTTGATCTCCTTGCTGTCCAAGGAACTCTAGAAAGTCTTCTCCAGCACAGTTCAAAAGCATCAAATCTGCCAGCGTTCCTAGTAGTTTAACTCTCATTGCCACCCATTGCTACTAGAAAAACCATACCTTTGACTTAAAAATCTTTGTGTGTTATCTAGCTGCCTCATTTATATAGTGCGGTTCAGTGGAAAGAGCAATGATTTTGAAGCCAAAGACCCTTTATCCCACCTTTATCACTTAATATCTGTGTTACCTTAAGCAAACCCCTTAACCTCTCTGGGCCTCAGTTAACTCATCTGTAACTTGAAGCAGTTATACTAGATTGCCTCTAATATTCATTCTAGATCTGAATACATGAACTTATGCCAACTCTCCAAGGAGCCTTCTTCCCTAGTATCTAGCCTTTCAACTTGAGGGCTCTCTGTTGCTCCATGATATTACATATCAGCAAGGTGTAAAACAAAGAGTTAAAAGTAAATTAGCAAACATTTATTGAGTGCTTACTACTTGCTGAGCACTGTGCTAAGTACTCTGTAAATACAAATATAAGCAGGAAAGAAAAACAGTGCCTGCCTTCAAGGAGCTTATATTCTAAAAGGGAAAGCTCCACCTAAAACGAAGCTGAAAAGCAGGGAGGCCTGATAGAGAAGGTCCAGAGAGTCAGGAATACAGCCTGGAGAGGAATGACGGTGTGACCAGACTAGGGGTCCTTCCTTAAAATGGGAGATAATGGGAAGAACCAGTCATTCAGAGGACAAGGCTAATCAAGAGTTTTCTTGGAGTTACAAGATGGTGTCCAGAGTTAATGTGACAGAATAGAAAGAGAAAAGGCCTCAAAGCAAAAATTCAGAGTTCTAGTCCTCATTCTGCCACTCCCCAGAAGAGATCTTCGGATCTTAGGACAGGTCACTTGGCTTCCCCGAACTTCAACTTCCTCATCTTAATTAAAGAGAGACTTGGAGTAGGTGATTTCTGATGGCCCATTGGGCTCTAAAAATACGCGCCCTGTGTTTTAAGGATGCTCTCATGGGGTATTTTATAGACTCATGGTGGAACATGGAAAATTATTCCTCCTCCTCCTCCAAAATAGAGCACATCTTTTCGGAGACTGGGTGCTCATGTCTGCCAGATATAACATTTATGTGGTCAGCATCTGTCTCCTTTGGACAGTGTTAGACACCCGCCAATAATTAATTATTTATTTTTCACTGGGCTTTATTTTTTTCCAGATTCCACACAGAACCTCATGTTGCTACGGAAACATAATTTTGAAGCTGGTACAGTTGTGTTGATCGCATCTCATTTTTCAATTTTTAGAAAAATAGATTGTTGGCTTCCAGGGTGTGAGGGACAGGGGTGAGAGGAGAGCATCCTGAGAGACGCATAGAACGTCTCTGAGGGAAGATTGCTTCTGCCAGTATCCAATATTCTTTGTTTCGTGGTGATCGCTTCTCCTTTCTGGGCCTTTCTTTCCGTCTTTGTAAAATGTGGGAGTAGAACAAGGTGATGTCTAGGCTCCTCCAGTTCTAATATCTTATGAATGGGTATATGAATCAAATTTAGCTCTAATTTGAATGGAAGATGTAACTTTACAGTTTATAAATATTTATGTTCATAAGTTCTGGAGATTTAGATTTGTTTAGAGCAGGGGTGGGGAGCCCTTGGCCTTGAGGCCGCATGTGGCCTTCTAGGTCCTCACACACAGCCATTTGACTGAATCCAAACTTCACAGAACAAATCCCCTTAATAAAAGGGTTTGTTCTGTGAAATTTGGACTCAGTCACATAAGGGTACGGTAAGCCACACGTGGCCTCTAAGCCACAGGTTCCCCACCTCTGATCTAGAGCCTGAAGTCCTTTATCTACTTAATACAATTTGATTTGGGTAGTTAGGTGGCACAGTTGTTAAAGCGCTGGGCCTGAAGTCAGGAAGACTCACCTTCCTGAGTTCAAATCCAGCCTCGGATACTTACTAGCTTGCGACGCTGGGCAAGTCGCTTAGCCCTGTTGTCCTTAGTTTCCTCATCTGTCAAATGAGCTAGAGAAGGAAACGGCAAACCACTCCAGTATCTTTGCCAAGAAAACTCTAAATGGGGTCATGAAGAGGTGGACAAAACTAAACAACAAAAGTAATCTGATCTAAGAGAGATAACATGGGAGACAGAGAGTAGAACAGAGTTGGCTCAGGACGACCTCCACTTCAAGTCCTCTCTCTAGCACGCATCCTCTTGAGTGTCCCAGGTAACTCTCGAGGCCTGTAAACTTCAGAACAATGGCTGATGAAAAGAATTTCCCCACCTGGAATTCTCCTCAGGTCTGGATTTCCACCCACCTACCCTCCATGTAAAATAAGAGCATAAAATCTCTATGATTTGTTCATGTTATTATTATTTCCAAAGCTGTTTTTTTTCAAGTCTATATGCATTTTCTCATTGAAGCCTCACGAACAACTATACGAGCTATCCCCATTACTCAAACAAGAGAAAGAAATTAAATGGCTTGCCATTTGCATAGGTAATAAAGGTTAGATGTGGGATTTGTACTCATACCATCAAGCACTTGGTCTTTCTTATGCCAAACTGCATGACAAAGGAATCCTATTTGGAGCACAAAAGCACCGTGGAGACCATCTAAGGCAGCTATGTGGTACAGTGGCTAGAGTACTGGAACCAGAATCAAGACAACCCGAGTTAAAATCTGGCCTCAGACATTTACTAGCTGTGTGACCTCGGGCAAATCATTTAACCTCTGTCTGCCTCAGTTTCCTCAATTGTCAAATAGGAATAATAATAGTACCGACCTCCCATGGTTGTCATGAGGATCATAGGAGGTAATATTTATAAAGTGCTTAGCACAGTACTTGGTGCATGGCAGGTGCTTAATAAATGTTTGTTTCCTTCCATTTTAGCACAGCCCTCTCATCTTAGAAATAAGGCATCTGAAGCCCAGAGGAGAGTAGAAATTTTCTAAAGGTCACATGGATAACAATCAGCCTTTATTAAGTGTCTACTGTGTGCTGGGCACTCTACTTGGAACTGGGACTATAAGGACAAAAATGAGAGAATCCTTACTGAATACTACTGGGATTCGACCACCACTCCCTGAGCTCCACCTCCAGGGTTCTTTCTACTGCTCCATACTACTGCAATACTACCATTGCTCAAAATGCAGTTTGATTTTTTAAATATAATCAATTAATACATTTATCAAACACTAGGCGCTGAACATTCTGCTATGCATATGGGATACAAAGGAAAAATGAAACATTATAATAAAATGTCATACTGTAAGCCTATATGTAATTACTGTACATAATGCATAATATATTATGCTATGCTAGGTTAGGTAATGTCAGGTCGTGTCATGTCGTGTCATGTCATGTTATGCTGTTATATATTAGTGCACCAAGGGACTAAAGCATTCATTATTTGCCGTTCAATGACTCCTCTAGCAAAGTAAAAGATCATTTTGTATACTAAATGAGTACTTTCTAGTTAATGAAGGACGCTGGAGGCTGGAGGCTGTGCTTGATGGGAAATTCAGAATTCATACAGAAATTGCTGGGTAATATCTTGTTCCTCTCAGCTGCCTCCTCCCTTCTGGTAGAGAGTGGTGCTTAATCTGAAACCTATCTCTACGTGGCACCACTTCCTTTCTTTCTTACCGGAGAGGCTAGAGATATAATTAACCACACCCTGTTAAAACAGCTGGCTCACTTTTCACCTGGGGAAATAGAATGGTCTTCATTTCTCTGTTGTTTTAATGGAATTTATTTTAGACAAAATGTTGTTAGCACTGTGGCTTAAAGCCTCTGGTTAGGAAAAAAAAATGAAGTTATTAGTATGATAGCTTAAAGCTCCCAGTTAGGAAAATTCCTAATATTCAAACAGAGGTTTGGGTCACTGACCCAAATCAAATCTGCATACATCTCTAGACAACCATTGGCCTCTCTGTAGTTTGAGTCAAAATCAAGAGATAGGAAACATTTAGATAAAAGAAGTGAACATAAGATAATTAGTGTTTGTTACTGGACTAGCACAAGTAGGAAAATTGGAGAAAGAAGGGGGGACGGGGAGGAGTGAAGTAGTGGGGTATAGCTTCCCTCAATACTTGAGGAGGTGAATACTACCAGATTTAGCCTGAGTCTGCCATTCTGAGATTGCTGCAAGGGCCCAATGATCCACCTCCATCCCTTCTTTTTCTTCCTGAGTTCTTTCAGTTTTTCATATTCTCCTTTTGCCCTTTGCCCTTAGGCTATTGATTCTTTCCCTCTTAGCTCGTTAAGTTCCAGGTGGAGCTGGGGATGCCATTTCCCCTCACCTTTCTCCCAGTATGTCTTCTCTTATGCCCTGTGCCTGTCTCTCCCAACCTGTGACTCCCTGTCACAGCTCAAAGTTCACAATAGCTCAAATGTCTCTGAGAGCTGTGAGGGGATGCTTGTTCCTCAGAACTACAAATCCCAGAATGCCAAAAAATTCTCACATCCCCATTACACATAAATTATTAGAGCTGGAAAGTTCAGTTGTGTCTGATCTTTTGTGACCCCATTTGGAATATTTTTGGCAAAGATACCAGAGTGGTTGGCCATTTCCTTCTCCAGCTCTTTTTACAGATGAGGAAACTGAGGCAAACAGGGTTAAGTGACTTGCCTAGGGTCACACAGCTATTAAGTGTCTGAGGTCTGATTTCAATTCAGGTCTTTCTGACTCCAGGCCCAACGCTCTATCCACTGAACCATTTAGCTTCTAGGAGGGATTTAGTGATCATCTAATTATAGCATCATAGAATTTAGGGCTGGGAGAATAAAAAAAAAAATCTGGTCCAGTGCTTGCATTTGACAGGGCAGGTGGGTGCCACAGTAAACAGCATACCACACCTGGAGGCAAGAACTAGATTCAAATCCAGTTTCAGACACTTAAGACCTCTAAGTCACTTCAAGGCAAGTCACTTAACCAGTCTGCCTCAGTTTCCTTATCTGTCAAATGGGGATGATAATAATAGCACCTACCTCACAAAGTTGTTGTGAGGATCAAATAAGACAATATTTGTAAGGTGCTTTGCAAACCTTAAAACAATATACAAAAGCTAGCTATTATTGCTCTTATTATAGACAGAGGAGGAAACCTAGGCCAGGATAGGTGAAGTAATTTACTGAAGGTAAATTTTCTGGTTATCAACAGAGCTGAGACTTGAACCTCAATTCTCCTTAATTGTATCACATAAAGTTCAGGAGACTCGGGTTCTAGTTTTAGCTCTGCCTCTAAAAAACAGTATAATTTTGGTCTAGTCATACTCAATTTACTCATCTTTAAAATAAATAGGCTGGACAACAGCAATGATTCAAACAGAAACAGGAGCTGCTGAACCCTTTGCAAGGATCCCTGCAGGCCACGTATCAAGTTAGAAAACCACACATTAACAATATCTATGTTCTATGGTATTTTTATTTATTTCATTAAATATTTTCCAATTATATTTTAATTGGGTTTGGGCCACTCCAGAGTGTTGAACACCTCTGCACTAAAGGACCTCAAAGTGTCCCTTGAGCACAAAAATTTTTTGACTTGGTTATCATTTTATGTCTTCATATGTTGAGGTTTATTAAAGCCAGGGATATCTTATGTTACTCTTAGAAACTGCCTTTTCAAATACCTGAAGCCCTCCCGGGAGTGGGGAACAGAGAGGGGAAGGCATCACATTTATTCTTCTTGACCCTAGGGAACAGAACTAAGAAGAAGAGGTAGAAATTGCAGAGGAAAGATTACAGGTATCAGCAGAATGAAAGGAAGAACCTTCCTAACAAATAGCTTGAATACAAAAATCCTGATCTGGGCACACACTCCAAACAAGTATATGGAAAAGGGAGAGAAGAGGATTCCAGTTCTTCTGGCTTCTTGATGGATCTTCTGGGCACTGGCTCAGATGCTAGGTAGAGGACATAAAATCCCCAAGATACAGATGAGGCAACAGCAGTATTCACTTATGAACTAGGAAGCAACCCTCCCATGGCTGAACGGTCCTTCTGTCAGTGATTATTACTACCTGTCTGGGACCTTGGGCAAGTCACAACCTCCTCAGACCTCAGTTTCTTCATCTGGAACATAAGGAGCTCAGGCTAGATGGTTTCTGAGGCTTCTTCCAGTTCTAGATCACTTTTTCTTTTTTAGGCAATTGGGTTTAAGTGACTTGCCCAGGGTCACACAGCTAGTAAGTGTCAAGTGTTTGGTCTGAGGCCGGATTTGAACTCAGGTCCTCCTGACTTCAGGTCCAGTGCTCTGTCCACTGTGCCACCTAGCTGCCCCTAGATCACTGTTTTTGAAATCAGAATGATAACCCTCTGACCATTGAAAGGAGCTGGCAGGAAGATCAGAAACTTCCTTGCTTCCCAGAGAAGGGAAAGAGAAGGCCCAACTAGGGACTGAGCACTCATAGACTCACATATCATCGCAGCTGGAAAGGATGTTAAAGAGCATCTAATCCAGGGGTTGAGGATTTGTTCTGTGAAGTTTGGATTCAGTCAAAGGGCCCCACTTGAGGACCTAGAAGGCCACATATGGCCTCAAGGCCGAAGTTCCCCATCTCTGACTAAACCTCTCATTTGAAGTAGAGAAACTGAGGAATTTTGTGGGGAAGTAAATGGATCAAGGTTACCTAGCTAGTTGGTGGCTAAGCCAGGACTTTTAACTGGGACTAGGAATCCAGTACCATTTTTTAAGCTTTGCTAACCAAAACTGTGTGTGTGTGTGTGTGTGTGTGTGTGTGTGTGTGTGAGAGAGAGAAAGAGAGAGAGAGAGAGAGAGAGAGAGAGAGAGAGAGAGAGAGAGAGAGAGAGAGAAAGAACAAGAGAAACAGAAAGACAGAGAGAGGCAGAGGAAAACACATACAGAGATGTAATAGTGTTTCTTTTCCAAAGATCCATCTCTAGGAAAGGGAAAAAAAAAAGACAAAAAACCAAAAAGCACTCTTACCTCCCTCCCCCGACCCCAGCTCTAAATTCTCTTTAGTACTCCCAGAAATGCTTATGGTCCCTCAAATGATACAAGCAAAGGTTGTTAGCTCCTTCCACCTCTTGAGATATCAGAGAGAAGGAGAGAGAGCAGAGAAGGGGTTATAATCCTTCACTCATTGAACAAATATTTACTAAACACATACAGTGTGCAGAATACTGCACTGGGCATTCAGGGAGATACAAAATTTAGATTATGTATTGTCCTTGTCCTTATAGAACTTAAAGTCTAGTAGGAGGTTAAAACATTAAAGTAGATGATGGTAATATACAATATAACATGATAAGGTATGTGAAACAAAGTGCTACCTATTTCTCCCAAGAGGAAAGGTTGTTACCATCAGAGGATAGGCTTCACAGAGGAGTAACATTTTAGGGATTTTGAAGGAAGGGCAAGAATTTAATAAATGGAGAAAAGCCGGGAGGACATTCTAGGCATCAGAAACAGTGAGAGTGATGGCAGAGGCTGGAGAGTGAACAGCATATTGGGATGGAGGCAAAAAGTAGCCCATTTTGGTGGAATATAGGGTGTGTTGGGGAAGGAGGAGGGGGGAGGGGGGAATTTATAGTATAAGACTGAGAGGTAGGGTGGCAATAGATTACGAAAGGTATTGAATGTCAGGTAGAAGAATTTGTATTTTGCAATGAATTTTTTTTTCAGATGAGTGACAACCAGATTTATGAATAAGGTAGATTATTCTGACAGCTGCACAAAGAACAGTTGGAGGGGAGAGAGTAGAGCAGGGGTGGGATACCTGTTAGTTATTTTTATTGTACAGGTAGCAGATAGGACCAGTAGAAAGGGATAGTGGCAGCAAGAATAGAGACAAGGAAGAGCTTACGGGGATGGAAAGGACAGGATTTTGTAGCTGGACATATGTGAGAGGTGAGAGAAAAGTAGAGTATTCATGAATGTTGGTGCTGTTGATGGACGTAGTGAAGTCAGAAAGAGAAGCAGGTTTAGGAACACCAACCAAGCAGAAAAAAAGCCTGGCTTAGGACATTGTGAGTCTGAGATGCTAGGGAGCCACCCCACTGGAGAGCTGCATTTCTGGCAAACAGGTTGGGAACACAAATCTAGAGGTCAGAAGAAAGGTCAAGTTTGTAAATAAAAATGTGAGAATAATTTGGACTTGAGATGGCGGTTGAGACTGTGGGAGTTGATAAGATTTACAAAGGAGAGTGTATGAAAGAGAGAAGAAAGAAGACTGCCCTTTGCTGAATATCTACATTAAGGGCTCAAGATGAGTATAGGAGGCCTGTAAGAGAGCTGGAGAAGAAAAAGAGGAGGCTGATGAAGGGAGTCACTCAGCACTGAGGTGTGGCAAGGTGATTATGGTGATTTAAAAAAAAAAAGAAAGCAAGAGATTTGAGAGTACAGGATACAGTAGAGTTTAATTAGCTCAGTGAGGGGTAGAGATTGTGAAAGAAGAGTATAGCCAGAGAAGGCGTGATAGCCTAGGAAAATACTGAGGGATGGAGGGATTTGAACAGTGAGGATGAAGAATATAGGTTTAGGAGGATTAAGTAAGGCATAGAGAGAGATGGAATGATAGGAGATCATGCTCAGATAAAGGAATCTCAGAGTTCTTGATCATGGATGTGGAACACATGGGTGATAGCAAGATCACAAAAATAACTTCAATGAATTCAGTAATACTTTTAAGGCCATGATTATGATCATGAATATATAACATATTTTGTTGGCCAAAATGACAGTGCTTGATGTGCAAATATATGGATTTAGCCACTTCTCAGAATAAATCCACAGTGCCAAAGGAGGAACCACTGTCTTAGACATCTTCCCTGGGCTTCAATTTCCTGACCTATAAAATAAGAAAATTAGCATAGATTACATGAAAGGCCAAGTTTAAGAACTCTTAAACGACATAAAATGTGAAAGATTGTTACTGTCATCCTTTGTGGGGTGGGGGGAATGTAAGATCAGATGCGTTCTGGTCGCTACTGAGTCAATTTCCCAAATAGATAATACCTGGAGAGGGGCATTATCTCCTTTTACTTATGGGTGTGGCACAGCTTCCCAGGAAAACCCCCTCCCCTGGGAAATTTCAAAACCTACTTATAAAGTCACTAGCCACAGGGCATCAGAAGACAAAATAAAACAAAACAAAAAACCCAACAAGACTCCAGGAATTTCCAAGAAGTCTTATGAAGCTGTATGAAAAGTCTACTCCCCTTCCACATAGATGGGAAGACAGCCTTGGAGTTCCCCTGCTGACCTAGCCATTGGTTACAATGTTCCCAGATCAGGAGTTTCTTCCCTGGCTACTCTGGCTCAAGTGCTATGACCACATGCCAAAGCTGACCCAGGAACATGGTCATTGTGTATTCTCACCAGGATACTCTGGCTTCTTTTGAATTCCATTTCTGCCTTTAACAAAGGAGAGCTAAAGGAACCGAAATTATCTTTGGATGAGGTAGCACTAATATCATTACTAAAGTCTTACTTTACTTTACTAAAGTCTTACTAAAATCATTACATTAAGTCTTACTAAATCAAACCGGTTCCATTTGGAAAAATCTGGGAAGGGTCTGAGGTCGCGAATATATAGATGAATATCTCATTTTATCCTCACAACAACATTAGGAAGATGCTATTATAATCCCTATTTTGCAGTTGAGGAAACTGAGGCAGACAGAAGGTAAGCAATCTACCAAAGGTCATATAAGTAGTAAGTGCTTTGAGCTCAGAATTGAATTCTGGTTTTCTTGACTCTAGGCTTATCCATTGTTCCTAGTTGGTGAGTCAGACACTATGCATGCATTAAGCAATTACTATGTGCTAGGCACTGTACTAAGTGCTGGGAATACAAAGAGAGGCAAAAGACAGTCCTTATCTTTGAGGATTTCTCAATTTATTGTGAGGCAAAAGCAAACAAATATGTATAAATAAGATTCTAAAAAAAATAACACAAGGGCAAAGAAAAATGAATTAAATAGCATTTATTAAGCACCTAATATATGCCAGGCACTATGTTAAGCATTTTACAATTATTATTTCATTTTATCCTCACAAGAACCTGGGAGGTAGATGCTATTATTATCCCCATTCTACAGATGAGAAAACCGAGGCCAAGAGGGATTAAGTGATTTGCCTAGAGTCATACAGCTACTAAGTATCTGAGGCCAAATCTGAATTTAGGGCTTCTTGAGAACTCAGATCTATCTTCCTGTCTCCAAGTCCAGGGCCTTATCCACTGTACCACCTAGCTACCCTACAAACAGGGGAAGAGGGATAGTGTGCTTTTGGCTGGGACTGATGGTGACCCTGGGCTAAGGCTTTGTAGGAAGAGAAGGATTTCTCCAAGTGAAGATGTGTAAATGCAGAAAGAGAGAAGAGTGCTGGAAGAAACTAGATAGGGAAAGGAGGAAATAATGACTAGTAATCTAGTTTTGCTGGGATTACAGAATGACTAAAAGGCAAGGGTAGTATATATCATGACGGTGGTATGTTGTTTGTGGTTTGAGTTGTGGTGTGAGTCTTCTTTGTGACCTCATTTGGTGTTTTCTTGACAAAGACGCTGGAGTGGTTTGCCATTTCCTTCTCCAGCTCATTTTACAGATGAGGAAACTGAGGCAAACAGCATTAACGGACTTGTCCTGGGTCACACATCTAGTTAATGTCCCCCAGAGGCCAGATTTGAATTCAGGAAGATGAGTCTTCCTGACTCCAGGCCTGGCTCTCTGTCTAGTGAGCCACCTAGCCACCTTAAAAGACAAGAGTAGTGTATATGATGAGGTTGGAATAGTAGACTGCAACCAGATAGTGGTTGCCATCTTCTGGTGTTAGAGTTAGTAGAGGTCCTCTCCCTTGGGGATGACTCTTTACTTGTCTAGGATAAAGTAAGCAAGCAGCAGCATTCCCCTAACTTAATTTGTTCAGACATCTGGGTGAGATTAGTCAAATTGTCCCCACCTGTGCTCTCCGAAGTTATCCAAGACTCCTAAAGTATGGATGCCTTAGGGGGCCTCCCTACAGATTTACTTAATCAACTTGAGGAGCAGAAAGGAAGGAGACAGAAATCTGTTCCTAAGTGGAACCATGAAACAATGAAATTTAAAGGGATTTTTTGGGAAACAAAGGAGGGACACAAGGTATCATAGATTTAGATGAAGTCCTGAGTTTGCCCTGATTCTCAGCAAAAACCAGTCTCTTGTATTATAGGTCTTGGCCAAGCAGCCTTCAGTGACCACCTGTCACAGAGCTGGCCAAGCTCTGACAATCTGGGAGGGCCATCCGGCAGCTGGGGGTTAACGTGACTGCCTTGAGGAGACCTTGCAGCGTGCCATTGTGCTGTTTCTGGTCTGTAGAAGCCCTCTTCCGTCTTGGGGAAGGAGAGGGTTCAAACAACCTTCATCATTTTGCTCTGATTTGAACAGGAGGAGGCTGAATTTATCACTCAGGAAGGGGTGGGAACCTTCAGAAGAAACAATTAATTCTACTTGAGGAAACTGCTGGCCCTTTTAAAGGCCTGGAATAATCTTGTTACAAGAGGCATCTGAAACTGCACTTAGCTCAATAGAGTTTGCTTACTGAATGTGTCTAAATAAAGATAAGGACACTTTATATCAGTGAATAAATAGTTGTTGTTACTATTTTTGATACATTTATAAGATTCGTAGGCTGAGAAGGAATGAAGTACAATGGGAAAAACATCTAGTCCAATTGGGCAAAACTTAATATCCTCATGGCTTTCAATCATAAAATGTTATTTTAGATAACTATAATCAATGCATTAAAACTGGAGAGGACCTTGGATCTTAGAATAAAGGATTTTAAAACTGGAATTGGGAAGGGAATAAACATTTATACAAAACCTGCTATGTACCAGGCACTGTACTATGCACTTATTTCATTTGATCTCCATAATAACCCTGAGAGGTGCTACTATAATCTCCATTTATAGTTGATGAAAATAGAAGTTCAGTTACTTGCCCCAGGGTCATGCAACTAATAAATGTCTGAAGCTAGATTTGAACTCACGAACATGAGTCTTCTTGACTCCAGGTCCTGTACTCTATTCATTGTACTACCTAGCTGCTGTATGTATGTATGTATGTATGTATGTATGTGTGTATGTATGTATGTATGTATGCATGCATGCATGTATGTATATGTGTATGTGTGTGTATATAAATGAAAAAGACCTATCCATGGACTCTATGATCTCACAATACTTGGGATTGATAGAGCTAACTGTACTTCCCAGTGCAGTACAGAAATCCTGTGGAATACATGCCCCAGATTACTGCTCATGAGCCCACAGCATATACTCTGATTGGATGGAGAAGTGTGAAAAAAGTTTTGTGATAGTTTCATATGGAGTTGTGATGAGTGCTTGGTGGGGCAGATGTCAGCAGAGATAGGATGCATTGCAGCTGCATTTAGACTGTGCCAACACTGGCATGGATATTGCAGTAGAAATAGCAGAGAAAGAATTAAAATTCAGAGAAAGGTATATGTGCCCCAGACTGGTCCTGGGCTCCCTGAAACCCTAGTTTTCAATGACAGACCTTTCTGAGCAGTGACCAAGATTTAAAAAACAGTGCAAAGCAGCCTTAAATTCACGTACTCAACATAAGGCTGCTAGGGGGAACAATGGAGGATGTTGAAAATGGAGACAGGAAGATCTTATTTCACATCCTGCTTCAGACACTTACAAGCTGTGTGACTCTGGGCAAGTCACTTTGCTTGTTTCTAGCCTTAGTTTACTTATTTACAAAATGGTGATAATACAATCTACCACACAGGTTTGTTGTGAAGATCAAATGAGACACATATATAAAGTGTTTTAAGAACCTTAAAGCACTACATAAACATTAGCTATTATGAACATTGGAGTTATGAGTGATCTAGCTGTGAGTTAGCTGACAATGCCCTTCTTCCAATATGTTGACTGTTGTTGTCTGTGATCCCATCTGAGGTTTGCTTGGCAAAGGTACTGGTGTGATTTGCCATTTCCTTTTTTACAGATGAGGAAACTGTGGCAGACAGGGTTAAATGACTTGTCCGGGGTCACACAGCTAGTAAATGTCCAAGGCCACATTTGAATTCAGGGAAATGAGTCTTTCTGACTCCACTACACCACTTAGCTGTCCAATGTGTTGACTAGACAAGGGTTAATTGGGGAGCTAATTAGTATGCCCAGAAGATATTTGGAGGTGGCCACTCTCTGGTATGGGTGCTTAGAATTTTTTTGCCTGATTCAAGTCCTGGTTCTTGCTTTGCTATACTTTTTAAATTAAACGCCTTTTGCTGTGATTTCATGTGGCATGGCCTGGCATAAATATGGCTCAGAGATCGGGTTTTGATAAACATTGACCAATACAGCATACCAAATGTAAATGTGGTTCAGAGTTGGGGGGGCTGATTCTGGGATACAAGCTAAATATAGTTATATCTATATTGAAATTGGAACAGATTAAGTTGAAACTATTAAAGAGATCTATACAAACATACACAAGTACACAAGCTGAGAGAGAGAGAGAGAGAGAGAGAGAGAGAGAGAGAGAGAGAGAGAGAGAGAGAGAGAGAGAGAACATCTTGACACATTCCTGGAAAAGGGTGAAATGCAAAGGATATCGCAGACTTAAAAATGTAAATAGTTGGAAGTATAAAGAATGACATTTTTTTTTAAAAGAGTGCAGGTGGAGGAGTTTGCCTTGGCAAGGAGGAAGGTCACTTTTTTCCATGGAGACAGCCAGGAAGGAGGAGAGGACAGACCAGAAAGGGCACAGAGAGGTTTTAAAGTGTGGAGGAGGGGAGTTTATAAAAACCCATTGTCTTTTCTTCCTCTTTGCGTTCATTCCACACTTTTTTCTGGGACCCAAATTTTTTATTTAAAAATTTTAAAGAAACAAAATCCTCTTGTTTCTCAGAAGAAGAAAAACACCACCAGGTAAGGCAGGTTCTCTGGTAAAGAAAGGAGAGATTGGATTTAAAGTCAGAGGTTCAGGATTGAAACCACAGTTCTGCCCAATATTACCTGAATGACCTTAAACCAATCATCTCTCTTCTTCTAGTCTTGGTTTCCTCCTCTGTAAAAATGAAGAGGTTGGACTATATCTCCCAGGTCCCTTATAGGTCTAGTATTCTGTATTCTTTAAATGTTCTCTCTCATTCCTGTACAGTAAACCAGGTACACAGTCCATTGTTTTTAAGCAATGTTTTTCTTTCTAAATTATAATATAGATGTCTATTCATCTCAAAAAAGTATCCTCAGGATTCTTCACAATAACTTGAAGAATGTGATGTTAACATCCCCATTATACCAACCACAGTCATGGAAAGGGACTGATCCAAACAGTTCTATTTCTTGGCTGCTGAAAGTCTATGAAAAAATGAGGCTGATTTCATCCTTTGTAAATCCATGCTGTATAACTTCAGCTGGGCTCTCACTTCTGTCTAATCATTTCATTTAGTAAAGCCTAAAAGCCTTGACTTTTGTTTACATGTTGGATCGTTTGGAATTTAAAAAGAAGACTGGCAATTCACCGGATCTCTGGGAAACAGCATGGGCAGACAGGACTGGGGCTCCCCAGGCTGAGCATTTATTTACCCAAGACCTAGAAGAACCATGAAAGTATTTTGGGGGCATGGCTAAAGCAGTCTTAGAGGGCTGGAACTAGGACAGTAGTCTTGAATCAAGGCATATATCTACAGGCAACTTAGGCAGAAGGTTGAAACTGGAAAAAAGGGAACCAATAGAATTAAGAAGATGATGATATTGAAAGGTAAGGCAAGTTTTGAACTCAAAGTATTATTATACTGTTATTATTATGAAGCAAAGTCTTGTGCCAGCCAGAAATAATCACACAGCAGCTAAGAATAATCTTAGGATTCAGCAGTTCTAGGGACTATGGGTGAGCAGGGAAGTAGTTGTAATCCACCAGAGGGTGTATGGGGTGACAAAATATAGGTTGAGGGGCAACTAGGTGATACAATGCATAGAGCACTAGCCCCGGGGGCAGGAAGACTTGGGTTCAAATTTGACCTCAGACACTTGACACTAGCTGTGTGACCTTGGGCCACTTAACCCCAGTTGACATATATAAATACACACACATATACATATATGTATGTGTGTGTGTATAGGTGTATGGATTGGACTGGATAGATTCATCACTTGACTAAAATATTCTTTAAGAACAGCACTCTAAAATTCCATGCTTTCTGAGCTGTCTTCTAATTTCTAGGATTTAGCTGATTTTATTGGCAGAAGGAATTCTCAGGTAAGGAAACTTCCTCTACTAGGACAGGTTGTCACCTCCTTTGTCACTTATAGTCTTAGAGAATTGCTTAGAGTGTCGAGAGTTTAAGTGACTTGCCCACTGTCACAAACATAGGGAGAGCTTGAACACAGGTCTTCCAGTTTGAGGCCAGCTTTCTATTTACCACACTAAGCTGTCTCAAAACTTGAGACAAGGGAGAAAGGGGATGTACTGGCCAGTAAACTTGAATGTTCAAGTTTTCATCATATTTAAGAGGCTCATCATTAAATGAATAAATTGGAATCTTGATTTATAAATTGTCCTTTTGTGAGCTTGGGTAATACAAATAAAACCCTTTAAACCTGAAAGTCAGCTGTGGTTTAGTGGAAAGGACTCATTTTAATGTCAGAAGAACTGGATTCAAATCTCCCTCCTTCTACAAACTAGCTAGGTGACAGTGAGCAAGTCATTTATCTTTCCTGAAGCTCATTTCCCTTATCGGTAAAATAAAGGTGTTCGACTAAATTATCTAAGATACAGCTTGAGGGAATATAGGTGGTACAGTAGGTAGCATACTGGGCCTGGAGTCAGGAAGACTCATCTTCCTGAATTCAAATCTGGCCTCTGGGGGACATTAACTAGATGTGTGACCCAGGACAAGTCCGTTAATGCTGTTTGCCTCAGTTTCCTCATCTGTAAAATGAGCTGGAGAAGGAAATGGCAAACCACTCCAGCGTCTTTGTCAAGAAAACACCAAATGAGGTCACAAAGAAGACTCACACCACAACTCAAACCACAAACAACATACCACTGTCATGATATATACTACCCTTGCCTTTTAGTCATTCTGTAATCCCAGCAAAACTAGATTACTAGTCATTATTTCCTCCTTTCCCTATCTAGTTTCTTCCAGCACTCTTCTCTCTTTCTGCATTTACACATCTTCACTTGGAGAAATCCTTCTCTTCCTACAAAGCCTTAGCCCAGGGTCACCATCAGTCCCAGCCAAAAGCACACTATCCCTCTTCCCCTGTTTGTAGGGTAGCTAGGTGGTACAGTGGATAAGGCCCTGGACTTGGAGACAGGAAGATAGATCTGAGTTCTCAAGAAGCCCTAAATTCAGATTTGGCCTCAGATACTTAGTAGCTGTATGACTCTAGGCAAATCACTTAATCCCTCTTGGCCTCGGTTTTCTCATCTGTAGAATGGGGATAATAATAGCATCTACCTCCCAGGTTCTTGTGAGGATAAAATGAAATAATAATTGTAAAATGCTTAACATAGTGCCTGGCATATATTAGGTGCTTAATAAATGCTATTTAATTCATTTTTCTTTGCCCTTGTGTTATTTTTTTTAGAATCTTATTTATATATATTTGTTTGCTTTTGCCTCACAATAAATTGAGAAATCCTCAAAGATAAGGACTGTCTTTTGCCTCTCTTTGTATTCCCAGCACTTAGTACAGTGCCTAGCACATAGTAATTGCTTAATGCATGCATAGTGTCTGACTCACCAACTAGGAACAATGGATAAGCCTAGAGTCAAGAAAACCAGAATTCAATTCTGAGCTCAAAGCACTTACTACTTATATGACCTTTGGTAGATTGCTTACCTTCTGTCTGCCTCAGTTTCCTCAACTGCAAAATAGGGATTATAATAGCATCTTCCTAATGTTGTTGTGAGGATAAAATGAGATATTCATCTATATATTCGCGACCTCAGGCCCTTCCCAGATTTTTCCAAATGGAACCGGTTTGATTTAGTAAGACTTAATGTAATGATTTTAGTAAGACTTTAGTAAAGTAAAGTAAGACTTTAGTAATGATATTAGTGCTACCTCATCCAAAGATAATTTCGGTTCCTTTAGCTCTCCTTTGTTAAAGGCAGAAATGGAATTCAAAAGAAGCCAGAGTATCCTGGTGAGAATACACAATGACCATGTTCCTGGGTCAGCTTTGGCATGTGGTCATAGCACTTGAGCCAGAGTAGCCAGGGAAGAAACTCCTGATCTGGGAACATTGTAACCAATGGCTAGGTCAGCAGGGGAACTCCAAGGCTGTCTTCCCATCTATGTGGAAGGGGAGTAGACTTTTCATACAGCTTCATAAGACTTCTTGGAAATTCCTGGAGTCTTGTTGGGTTTTTTGTTTTGTTTTATTTTGTCTTCTGATGCCCTGTGGCTAGTGACTTTATAAGTAGGTTTTGAAATTTCCCAGGGGAGGGGGTTTTCCTGGGAAGCTGTGCCACACCCATAAGTAAAAGGAGATAATGCCCCTCTCCAGGTATTATCTATTTGGGAAATTGACTCAGTAGCGACCAGAACGCATCTGATCTTACATTCCCCCCACCCCACAAAGGATGACAGTAACAATCTTTCACATTTTATGTCGTTTAAGAGTTCTTAAACTTGGCCTTTCATGTAATCTATGCTAATTTTCTTATTTTATAGGTCAGGAAATTGAAGCCCAGGGAAGATGTCTAAGACAGTGGTTCCTCCTTTGGCACTGTGGATTTATTCTGAGAAGTGGCTAAATCCATATATTTGCACATCAAGCACTGTCATTTTGGCCAACAAAATATGTTATATATTCATGATCATAATCATGGCCTTAAAAGTATTACTGAATTCATTGAAGTTATTTTTGTGATCTTGCTATCACCCATGTGTTCCACATCCATGATCAAGAACTCTGAGATTCCTTTATCTGAGCATGATCTCCTATCATTCCATCTCTCTCTATGCCTTACTTAATCCTCCTAAACCTATATTCTTCATCCTCACTGTTCAAATCCCTCCATCCCTCAGTATTTTCCTAGGCTATCACGCCTTCTCTGGCTATACTCTTCTTTCACAATCTCTACCCCTCACTGAGCTAATTAAACTCTACTGTATCCTGTACTCTCAAATCTCTTGCTTTCTTTTTTTTTTAAATCACCATAATCACCTTGCCACACCTCAGTGCTGAGTGACTCCCTTCATCAGCCTCCTCTTTTTCTTCTCCAGCTCTCTTACAGGCCTCCTATACTCATCTTGAGCCCTTAATGTAGATATTCAGCAAAGGGCAGTCTTCTTTCTTCTCTCTTTCATACACTCTCCTTTGTAAATCTTATCAACTCCCACAGTCTCAACCGCCATCTCAAGTCCAAATTATTCTCACATTTTTATTTACAAACTTGACCTTTCTTCTGACCTCTAGATTTGTGTTCCCAACCTGTTTGCCAGAAATGCAGCTCTCCAGTGGGGTGGCTCCCTAGCATCTCAGACTCACAATGTCCTAAGCCAGGCTTTTTTTCTGCTTGGTTGGTGTTCCTAAACCTGCTTCTCTTTCTGACTTCACTACGTCCATCAACAGCACCAACATTCATGAATACTCTACTTTTCTCTCACCTCTCACATATGTCCAGCTACAAAATCCTGTCCTTTCCATCCCCGTAAGCTCTTCTTGTCTCTATTCTTGCTGCCACTATCCCTTTCTACTGGTCCTATCTGCTACCTGTACAATAAAAATAACTAACAGGTATCCCACCCCTGCTCTACTCTCTCCCCTCCAACTGTTCTTTGTGCAGCTGTCAGAATAATCTACCTTATTCATAAATCTGGTTGTCACTCATCTGAAAAAAAAAATTCATTGCAAAATACAAATTCTTCTACCTGACATTCAATACCTTTCGTAATCTATTGCCACCCTACCTCTCAGTCTTATACTATAAATTCCCCCCTTCCCCCTCCTCCTTCCCCAACACACCCTATATTCCACCAAAATGGGCTACTTTTTGCCTCCATCCCAATATGCTGTTCACTCTCCAGCCTCTGCCATCACTCTCACTGTTTCTGATGCCTAGAATGTCCTCCCGGCTTTTCTCCATTTATTAAATTCTTGCCCTTCCTTCAAAATCCCTAAAATGTTACTCCTCTGTGAAGCCTATCCTCTGATGGTAACAACCTTTCCTCTTGGGAGAAATAGGTAGCACTTTGTTTCACATACCTTATCATGTTATATTGTATATTACCATCATCTACTTTAATGTTTTAACCTCCTACTAGACTTTAAGTTCTATAAGGACAAGGACAATACATAATCTAAATTTTGTATCTCCCTGAATGCCCAGTGCAGTATTCTGCACACTGTATGTGTTTAGTAAATATTTGTTCAATGAGTGAAGGATTATAACCCCTTCTCTGCTCTCTCTCCTTCTCTCTGATATCTCAAGAGGTGGAAGGAGCTAACAACCTTTGCTTGTATCATTGAGGGACCATAAGCATTTCTGGGAGTACTAAAGAGAATTTAGAGCTGGGGTCGGGGGAGGGAGGTAAGAGTGCTTTTTGGTTTTTTGTCTTTTTTTTTTCCCTTTCCTAGAGATGGATCTTTGGAAAAGAAACACTATTACATCTCTGTATGTGTTTTCCTCTGCCTCTCTCTGTCTTTCTGTTTCTCTTGTTCTTACTCTCTCTTTCTCTCTCTCTCTCTCTCTCTCTCTCTCTCTCTCTCTCTCTCTCTCTCTCTTTCTCTCTCTCACACACACACACACACACACACACACACACACACACACACAGTTTTGGTTAGCAAAGCTTAAAAAATGGTACTGGATTCCTAGTCCCAGTTAAAAGTCCTGGCTTAGCCACCAACTAGCTAGGTAACCTTGATCCATTTACTTCCCCACAAAATTCCTCAGTTTCTCTACTTCAAATGAGGGGTTTAGTCAGAGATGGGGAACTTCGGCCTTGAGGCCATATGTGGCCTTCTAGGTCCTCAAGTGGGGCCCTTTGACTGAATCCAAACTTCACAGAACAAATCCTCAACCCCTGGATTAGATGCTCTTTAACATCCTTTCCAGCTGCGATGATATGTGAGTCTATGAGTGCTCAGTCCCTAGTTGGGCCTTCTCTTTCCCTTCTCTGGGAAGCAAGGAAGTTTCTGATCTTCCTGCCAGCTCCTTTCAATGGTCAGAGGGTTATCATTCTGATTTCAAAAACAGTGATCTAGGGGCAGCTAGGTGGCACAGTGGACAGAGCACTGGACCTGAAGTCAGGAGGACCTGAGTTCAAATCCAGCCTCAGACCAAACACTTGACACTTACTAGCTGTGTGACCCTGGGCAAGTCACTTAAACCCAATTGCCTAAAAAAGAAAAAGTGATCTAGAACTGGAAGAAGCCTCAGAAACCATCTAGCCTGAGCTCCTTATGTTCCAGATGAAGAAACTGAGGTCTGAGGAGGTTGTGACTTGCCCAAGGTCCCAGACAGGTAGTAATAATCACTGACAGAAGGACCGTTCAGCCATGGGAGGGTTGCTTCCTAGTTCATAAGTGAATACTGCTGTTGCCTCATCTGTATCTTGGGGATTTTATGTCCTCTACCTAGCATCTGAGCCAGTGCCCAGAAGATCCATCAAGAAGCCAGAAGAACTGGAATCCTCTTCTCTCCCTTTTCCATATACTTGTTTGGAGTGTGTGCCCAGATCAGGATTTTTGTATTCAAGCTATTTGTTAGGAAGGTTCTTCCTTTCATTCTGCTGATACCTGTAATCTTTCCTCTGCAATTTCTACCTCTTCTTCTTAGTTCTGTTCCCTAGGGTCAAGAAGAATAAATGTGATGCCTTCCCCTCTCTGTTCCCCACTCCCGGGAGGGCTTCAGGTATTTGAAAACTGACTGTTCTCTCCCTTAAGTCTCTTCCCTGTTCTTTAACACCCAGACTCAATCTACTTCTGTGGAACCTCCAGAGCCCTCTGGCCTACCCTGATCTCTCAGCCTTATGGATTCTTTTCATGTTATAATATTTCTACAATTCTGTATTTGATTATATAGTTTTCTCTTCTTCTCTGATCTTTTCAGGCATGAAATTCCTTTCTCCTCAATTAGACTTAAGTTCTCTGTGGTCAGAGACTGCAATCTTCCTTTTCTTACACTAATATAATAAAGGAATAAAGGTTTCTTTCTTTCGAACTAGACCTTTAATTTCATTGGCAAAGGGAATTTCCTCCACCAATGCAGACTGGCAGCTGCTTTGAAAATTGCTATGATTATGTAGGTTAACAACTGGAAGAGGGGAGAGGGGATCAGAGAAGCCTTTACTAGGAGGAGGTGACATCTGAGCTAAGACAAAGATTTCAGGGGGTTTCAGGCATGAGGAGGAAGTGAATTCTAGGTATGTACATAGCCAAGAGATGAAGAATTCAGTTTGGGGAACAGTTGGTACTCTAGTTTGGCTGGGCCACAGGGCTTGTGAGGGTAGTAATGAAACAAATCTAGTAATACAGATAGAACCCAGGCTAAAGAGTATATATTTTGTCCTAGAGACAAGAAGGAGTCAGCCATTGAAGGATTTTGAGTGGAAGAGAGACGTGGTCCTACCTACCCATACCCGTTGTTCTTGTTGTTGTAGTTCAGTCACTGTAATCAGACCTTTTGTAACCCCATTTGGGATTTTATTGGCAAAGATACTGGAGTGGGTTGCCATTTTCTTCTCTAGCTCATTTTATAGATGAGAAACTGAGGCAGAGTTAAACCGAACTCCAGACCTGGCACTCTATCCACTTCTCCAACTAGCTGCTCCAGTAAAGTACCTGGGAAAAAATATCATTCTTATGGGGAGTTTAAGAATCCTATTTTGTTATATTCTGTACTATTCCCTCTGTACCTCTCATACTGCACATTTACATTATGACCTATACTATGATTTTTGTAGCTTGGTGTCATGCTTATAATATGTAAGCTCTATGCAAAATTCCGTATGGTCCTGTGTCCTGTTCATCTTTATATCTCACATTGTGCCTACGACAGAATCTCTCTCATAGCAGATATTACATTTTCATTATTGACTATAAGCTCCTGGAGATTCAATTCATTTTTGTCTTCGATTCCTCAGCACTAGCATGGTGCCTGGCATATTGTCGGAGGCTAAACAAATGTTGGACAATTGAATGATGTATTGAATAATTTGGGTTTCTTTCCTATCCCTGGAAGTGCCCAGTACAGTGCTTAGTCTCGATTCGAGTGGCTGAAATAACATTGGACTTAGAGTTCACAGATCTGGGTTTGGGTCCTGGTATGTTGTTGTTCAATCATTTTTTTCAGTCACATCTGACTCTTTGTCACCCCATTTGTGGTTTTCTTGGCAAAGATACTGAAATGGTTTGCCACTGTCCTTCTTCAGCTCATTTTGCATGTGAGAAACTGAGACAAACAAGGTTAAATGACTTGGCCAGGGTCACACAGTTAGTAAGGGTCTGAGGCCAAATTTGAACTCAGGAATATGAGATCCAATCCCAGTGCCACCTAGCTATGTTAACAAGGCCAAATCATTTCACTACCCTGGGGCTCAGTTCTATTGCTGTTAAATTTGTAAAATGGGGATGATAACATTTGAATTGTCTAACTCAGGAAATTGTTGTAAAGATAGTGATTTGTAAACCTCCAAATGCTTATAGAACTGAATTTGTAGTCATTGGACCTGGATTCAAAGCCTGGCTTAGCTACTTACTACCTTGTGAAGTCCTTCAAACTCTTTTGACCTCTGTTCTTCATCTGTAATAATGGGAGTATTGTGATAGGTGACCTCAAACATCATTTCCACCTCTAAATTTATGATCCTTAATCTTATATAAACCTGGGCTATTGTTAATTTATAGATGAAGACTCTGAGGCTCAGAGAAATGAATTAACTTCCCCAGCATCACTCAACCAGTTGTTGGTGGAGCTAATTTCACGAACTTTCCAAGCCTGCTTATGTATTATCTCTCTTGGCAACATTCTGAATGGAGTGCTGCAATACTCAACAATGCACGGGATGGCCATAAGGCAGCCAACCACAGGGGAAGGAAGAACAAGAAAAGTTCCTGGCTGATCAATAGAATGATCAAGCAGCCCTAGAGTAACTAAGGATAGAATTTGAGCCTGGAGCAATAACTCCTTTATGGGAAGAATTCTTTTGAAAAACTTTCTAAAATGTTGATGTCAAATATTTATCCCGATATCATCAGAGGAATTGAAGCAGCATTAGTTTGTCCAATAACTCTGTTAAACATACTTTTTACAAAATAAAGCTCAAAGGGTAACTAAGATGTGGAGATGGAGAAGGACCTTAAATAATCCATGTGAAAAATACTTGAATTTCTATGATGTATCTACAGCTGCCAGAAGATATCTCCCTCCAGGACATCCCAGTATATACTTCAAGTTCAAACCTGAATTTGTTACCTTTTCTCCAAAACCTGTCACCCACCCCAAACCTTTCCATTACTGAGGATAATCCCACTACTTTTTCCATCTCCCCAAAGAATAATCTTTGACTCTTCTCTCTCCCAGGGTATAAATGGACAGAACCCTGGATTTGGAGTCAGAGAACTGAATGAAAATCCTGGTTTTACTACTTACTGCTTGGGTGACCTTGACCAGGCAAGTCACTTTGCTTCAGTTTCCTTTTCCATAAATAAATGAATGAATGAATGAATGAATGAATGAATGAATGAATGAAATAAAACAATTTAGTGCAGGTACTAATTAAGATAATTATTAAGACATTAATTATATTATTACCTGAAATGGTATCTGAGAATATCAAATGAGACAATGCATGTAAGCTATAAATCAACGTGTAAATCAAAGCTGGGAGCTATAGCAGCTTTGTGAACCAGAGCACTGGACTCAGAGTCAAGAAGAACTGAGTTCATATCCTGTCACTGAGAAGTTGTATGACCCTCGGCAAGTCACTTAATCTCAGCCCAAGTTTCCTTGAGTGTAAAGGGCAGGAGGGAAAGGGAATAAGCATACTATGTATCAGGCGCTGGGTTAAGACCTTTACAAATATTTCATTTGAGAAGCACCACAACCCTGTGAGATAGGTGCTATATATTATCCCCATTTTATGGTAGAGGAGACTGAGGCAAACAGAAGTTAAATGACTTGCCCAAAGTCACTCAACTAGTGTTTGAGGCAGAATTTGAACTCAGTTCTTCCTGACCCCAGGCCCAGTACCTTGTCCACCTCACCAATTACTTCTATAAAGTGGGGCTTAATCATCATATCTACTGCCCAGCATTATTGTTGGATCAAATGAAATAACATGTGCAAAGCACTTTAAAGTAAACTTTAAAGAATTATAAAAATTCCAGCTATTATTTCTGTTCCTGGTCATTTTTTAACAGTACAGATCTTACCTATCAGCTTGACTGATCTCCCGCTTCTGACCTCACCCCTCCCACCCATTCTTTACACAGCTGCTAAAGCTAGAATCACCTCATTCTCCTACTCAAAAGCCTTCAGTAATTTGCCACTGCTCACAAGAGAAAATCCAAATTTCTTAGCCTTGATATTGAAGGCTCTCCACAATGTGGCTCGAACCTACTTTTTCAGCCATCTTTCATGGCATTGCCTTTTGTGCACAGTGTTCAGGGAGGGCTAGCACCTCAGCTATGAGGGCTTGCCAAGTTGCTCATTCACCTTTGGTGTCCACCTGTCACCCAACTCTCACCTGTGGCTTCAAGAAACTAACCACCCCTGGTAAAAACCATCTTGGCAGACAGGCTAAACCAGATTGAGGCTTCAAACCCCTCAATGAGTTAGGGTCATGTCTACCCCAAGCATGTGAAGGCTTCCCCTGGATGAATGGGTGAATGAGAACAATTTGTTCCAAAGGCCATGATGGCAGCTGAAGCAAGCTTTATGGAGTGCCTAGAGCTTGGTCAGACATCAAAGACACCAAGGTCATCCACTGCATCTTAGGCTATCACCAGCCATCTTGACTTTTGTCTTGCCACTGGACATCGAAGATTCTGGAAGAGAGAGTAACGTTAATGACTTTATGCAACTCTGCCTCACTTAAATCCAATTCACATGCAAGTCAAGACATCACCCCATGATGCCATTGATCCTCTTTGAAAATGAAGGCTGAACAACAGCACTGTAGTCAAACTGGTCTCCCAACTGATCCCCAGACATGTTCTGCCCTCTCTCCCTTCCCTGCCTTTGCGCTACTCTGTCTTCAACATACATGATTATGATTTGAGTCACAATTCATACTTGTGCAAAGCTTTGCAATGTATAAAGTGCTAACAATCTATGAGGTAAGGTAATATAGGTAATGAAGATAAATATACCCACTTCACAAAAAGGAAAATGGAAGCTCAAAAAGGAAAAGTAACTTACCCAAGGTTACCTGGAAAGTAAATAAAAAGCAGAGATGGAATTCAAACCAAAGTCTTCTCAATCCACATCATAGGAATGTCAAAAGGGATCATCTGTTCTAACTCATTCATTTTCATAGATAAGACCCAGAAAGTTTACGCGACTTGCCCAAGGTCATGTAGGTAATATGTGGAAGGGCAGAGAATCAGCCTTCAGTCCCATGACTCCATGTTCAGTTCTCAGTACCTGCTGCACCCATCCCACACCATCAAGCTCTCCTCCCTGTCCCTTCCCCCATTCTGTCTATAAATATCATTCTCCTTTCCCTCAAGCCTCATCTCAGGTTCTACCTTTTCCATGAGCCCTCTCCTGAGCCCCCATCCTCTACCTCCTTCACTGATCCTTTTAGTCCCCTCTCTTTGACTTATTTGAATTAATTTATCCCATTCTAACACCTGTGATAGCCATCAAACAGGCATCACTCTTTTGCTGTGGGCTACATACTACATTGTTTTTCAGGGTATGTGTGAGGTGGGGGTGGGACATGGGAACAGGAAATGCGAATTCCTATTCTAAAAATGAAAAAGTGATTGTTGACTTTGAAATAATTACAAATATATGTAACAAATATCAAAGTGTCATAAATGTATATAGGAGATGGAGCACAAAATAGATAGTGTCCCAAAAGTCCGAGTGCAGTTTTAAGCCTTGATAGCTTAGAGCTTGCACCAACACTATCGGGACCCCCTGTGACTGTTATATTATACATTATATATTATATCTATGCAGGGGATGGGGGGAGGTACAGGAAACTGGTTACAACCTGTGTATGCCCCTATAATTTTGATTCCCTTGAAAAAGATAAGCACAGGTCCTTTCAGATTTCACTAAGAGCCAGGCAGGAAGTAGGTAAAGATTAACAAAGTAAGCAGACTTGTTTGGTGTGTAAACTATGGATTAGTAAGAGTCTAACTTGGGGAATTCTGAAGCCTTTGGCTGTGTTGCACGATTTCCATGACAACCACTGACCCAAAATGAGACAAGCAGCATGACTCACATGAAATGTTTCTGTCCGGGTCTCCAAGTCCATATTTAGTCATTTGAAGACCTTTGCAGAGCAGAGAGAAGCCTGGCTTAGTAATCACACTCAAAGGCCAGCCTGTTCCTCAGCTCAAGTAGCTCTGGAAATAAGACTTAATTTGAGAGTACTCACTAAGCTGGTTTGTCTCTAGAGCACATACTCTTTGAACATGTTCTTTGGCCTTGTGGAAAACATGATCTGTGTGTTCTAGGAAGGGTTCTGTTGTACCATATTGAGACAAAGAGTTCACATCCCTGATGAGATATTTTTGAAAGGATAAATTGCATGAATGTACACTGAAAAATTATACTGATTGTACAACATACTCTGGTCATATGCAATGAACATTTGAGGAGGAAAGTAAGGCTGATAGTCTAACCCATGTGGTATGCTAATTGAATGGGGTTAGTTATTAGAGTTGAAAGTAGAGTAACTGGTTTGGGCATCATTAATGAAGGGTGAAGGGAGCAGGTGAATGAGCTTGGAGTGTAGAAACAATTGTAACCAGCACAAGGAGAAATATGTTTTGCCTCCCGGTCATGGGGTGCGGGGCTGTGCTAGCTTCCTAGAGGGCAAGGAAAGGGTATCCCTTCCATCCCATGACCACACATTCATCTAGCACTCAGCATAGTGCCTGGCATGTAGTAAATGCTTAATAAAGTTTATTGATTGATTGATCCACTAACTTGTGGCACCGCTAGACTACCATACCCCATTACCCCTAGGTTTTCAACTCTGTGGTGACTCTGTCCCAAAGCCCATTTTTTCCTTTAGTTCCTATGGATATAGAAGATGGGTGATCTTCTCTCCTAGTATGAGCACATTCATGGTCATATTGTCCTCAATATTAGTCCCTTTCAGGCCCCACCCTCATAGTACCTACCTATAGTTGGACCACAGAACTTCTGTTCCCCATGGGAGAAATTACAGGCCTCAACACTCCATATCATAGAATTTAGGAGTTTTAAGGAACCTCAGTGGTCATATAGTCCAAAGATGTCAAACATGCTACATTAGTGGAATACTGAGGGAACCAAATTAAAATGTAATTGGGAAATATTTGAGAAACAAAACTTCAAAAGAACATAGATAACATCAGTATGTGGTTCTCTAAGTCAATAAGCAGCCTTATGTACAGTTCAGTGAGCCCCTTTTCTATTTGAATTTGACACCACTGATCTAGTACGTCTTATGCCAAAAAGGAATTCTCCACTATAATAATAACCCAACAAGTAGCCATCCAGAATGTGCTTGAAGCCTTTCAAGGAGACCAAATCCATCACCTCTTCAGGTAGCTGTTTCTTCTACTAGACAGCTCCAATTGTTAGTAAGAATTCTTTTCTCTGATATTAAGCTTAAATTGGAATATTTGCAACTTCTAACATACTAGGGTGAAATAGAATGACCCTAATCCTTCCTTTGCATGTCAAGCCTCTAAATACTAAAAGAAAGTTATATTTCCTCTGGTTTTCATTTTGACCAGGATTTACTTCAGAAATTAAATTATTTCTGATATTCTCTATGTGGATCAGTTAGTCAATAAACATTTTTAAGTTCCTATTGTGTGCCAGAAACTGCTAAGTACTAGGGATAAAAATACAAAAAAGAAAATCACTTCCCTCAAGGAGCTTACAATCTAATGGAGGAAGTGATTACAACGGAAGCTGAAATGGGGAGCATGATGGGGTTCAGCAAGGAGGGAAATGAAGAGATGGCTGGCCTGGGTGCTCTTCTATATTCTATTCATTTTTAAATTTTTATATTTTTTCCAATTACAGACAAAAACAATTTTTAAAATTTTTGAGTTCCAAATATTCTACCTCCCCTCTCCCTTTCTTGAGAAGGCAAACAATTTGATGTAAATAATACATGTGAAATTCTGGAAAACATATTTCCATATTAGCCATGTTGCAAAAGAAAATACAGATACCCCTCCACATACAAAAAAAAAAGCAGGAAAAATAAAGAAAGGTCTTTAAAAGTATGCTTCAATCTGCATTCAGACTTCATCAGTTCTTTCTCTGGAGGTGGATAGAATTTCTCATCATAAGTCCTTCAAAATTGTCTTGGATCATTGAATTGCTGAGAAAAGCTAAGTCTTTCAAGGTTGATCATCATATAATATTGCTGTTACTGTGTACAATGATCTCCTGGCTCTGCTCACTTCACTTTGCATCCATTCACATAGGTCTTCTCAGGCTTTTCTGATATTATCCTGCTCAATCATTTCTTACAAAACAATAGTGTTCCATCACAATCATATACAACTTGTTCAGCCAGTTGATGGATAGCCCCTCAATTTCAAATTCTTTGCTACCACAAAAAGAGCTGCTATAAATAGTCTTGTACATATAGGTCCTTTTTCTTTCTTTTTTAATATCTCTTTGGGATACAGAACTAGAAGTGGTATTGCTGGGTTAAGGGGTATGCACAGTTTTATAGCCCTTTGGGCATAATTCCAAATTCCTCTCCAGAATGGTTGGATCAATTCATAACTTCACCAATGGTGCATTAGTGTTCCAATTTTTCCACACCTCCAATATTTGTCATTTCTCTTTTCAGTCATATTAGCCAATCTGATAGTTGTGAAGTGATACCTCAGGGTTGTTTTAATTTGCATTTCTCTAATCAACAGTAACTTAGAGCATTTTGTCTTATGACTATAGATAGCTTTGGTTTCTTCTTCCAAAAACTGAAAACTGCATAACCTTTGACCATTTATGGTTTGGAGAATGACTTACATTCTTATAAATTTGATTCAGTTCTCTATGTATTCAGGAAATGAAGCCTTTCTCAGAGAAACTTGCTATAAAAAATAATCCTTGTTTTCTGCTTTCCTTCTAATATTGGCTGCATTAGTTTTGTTTGTGTGAATACTTTTAAATTTAATGTATCAAAATTATCCATTTTATATGCCATAACGCTCTTCCCTTACCCATAGATTTGACAGGTAAATTATTCTGTATCCCCCAATTTGCTTATGATATCACCCTTTATGTCAAAATCATGTATCCATTTTAACCTTATCTTGTTATATGGTACATGTAGGTCTATACCTAGTTTCTGCCAAACTGTTTTCTAGCTTTCCCAGCAATTTTTGTCAAATGGTGAGTTCTTATCCCAATAGTTTGGATCCTTACATCTATCAAAAACTAGATTACTAGGGTCATTTACTATTGTATATTGTGAATCTAATCTATTCCACTGATCCACCACTCTGTTTCTTAGCCAGTACCAGATTGTTTGGTTTTGCTTTGTTAAAAGGAGGTTTGGGAAAGAGCTCTCTTCTCTGCATTCCAATCAGAAAGGCCCAAGGGGCCAAGGATACTAATGAGGTATGAGTGTCAGTACTACTGTGATCCTACAGGATGACAAAGTTCGTGGGGGCATGATGAAGAAATCCAAAGAAGTGTCATCAAGTAGAAAATGTGGGTGCTCCCTCTACTAATAGAGATTCTTTAGTAGGTGACTTTCATGATATAGCTAAAATATTTAAATATTTCATCACTCATCAAACAACTTTCTGCTATTAAATCATCCTTAACACAACCCTGCCCACTCCCATTAATTAGGCTAGTTTTTAGACAGCAAATATACTGAGTTAACAAGCTTATATCCAAAATCTTTTCATTGTACAGATATGTGCTGGGGCTTGGGAGGTGCTGACATAGCCTTTGAAAATCTAGGGCTTTCTCCATGGATCTCTCAGAAAAAGACTCTTTTGAAGAAACTAGATTCATCCAGAATCCAACTCTTCCTAGAACACCCAGATAGTGTTTCTTCCACTCCCAATGGTGAGTGTAGGACACATTGTTTTTTTTTCCCCAAGCTCTGGCCTTCCAAGGAAAGCTGTGTTCTCAGAGAGGCAAAGGACACTACTGAATAGAGCTGTTTTGTCTGGGACCTTTCAATTTCTTCACATAACAGAATGAGCTATTCAGCAAAGGCTTAAAATTTGGCATTATCCCACATAAAAGAAGAGCCTACATGTACATGTAGCAGCTAGTCACATCCTGAATCACAGAATTACAGAGTTGAAGGGAACCACAGAGATCATCAAGTCCAGGAGATCCTTGAGGTCAAAATTATTTTCATAAAAATGGCAAGACATTTTAATTTTTAATGTGGTAAATAGCATTAAACATAACCCATATACACAAAAGTTGCTTAGAGAGGGGAGGAGACTCAATAACTTTTAAGATGGTAAAAAAGCATCCTGAGATCAAAAAGTTTGAGAACCACTGATCTAGTCTAATCCATACCTGAAATATGAATTTCCTCCAAAATATCTTGTACAACTCATCCCTAATGACAAAGAATTCACCTCCTTGTGACAGCCTGTTCCCCTTTTGGATAGCTCTAACTGTCAGAAGTTTTTCCTCTTATGGAACTGAAATCTGCCTCTCTGAAGTTTCCTCCCATCCTTCTGCAAGATAAAATCAAGTCTGTGACTCACATCTCCTCAGACCATTTCCCATCCCAGCTGCTGGATTTCATTGCATGTATCCCTCCTCCCTTTTACCCAATTCCAGCATCTTTTTCTATGTTGTCTTCCCTTAGATTACAAACCCCATAGAGGGCAAAGACTGTCTTAGCCTTTCTTTGTGTTCCCTGGTCTTTGCACAATCTATACTAGGCACTTCATAAATGTTTATTGACTCTGACTGTAACTCTGAGTATATACAGACAAAAGTTTCTGCCCTCAGGGACCTCAAATTCAATCAGGCAATATAACATGTACATATACAAGTATATGCAAAAGATCCCAAAGAGATCAAACGAATGGGAAAAGGACCCACATGTACAAAAATATTCATAGCAGCTCTTTTTGTGGTGGGAAAGAATTGGAAATTGAGAGGATGCCCATCAATTGGTGAATGGCTGAGCAAGTTGTGGTATATGAATGTAATGGAATATTATTGTGCTATAAGAAATGATGAATAGGCTGACTTCAGAAAAACCTGGAAAGACTTATATGGTCTGATGCTGAATGAAGTGAGCAGAACCAAGAGGATTCTGTACACAATAACAGCTATGTTATGCAAGGACTAAATACTGGTAAACTGAACCTTTCTCAGCATTACAAGGATCTAAGACATCTCCAGAGGCCTCGGGATGGAAAATGCTGTCCACTTCCAAAGAAAGAACTATGGAAGTCAAATCACTATCACTTATTTTTACCTTCTGTTGAGTTTTGTTTCATCTTTCTGATGGTTCCTCCTATTGGTTTCAATTTTTACTTACAACTTCACTAATGTGAAAATATGTTTAATAGGAATGTAAATGTAAAGCCTATGTCAGATTGTGCTCTGTCTTGGGGAGGGTGGGTAGGGGGAGGAAGGGGGAGAAAAATTTTCAACTCAAAAGCATATGGAAGTGATTGTTGATAAATCAAAATAAATTGATAAAATTTAAAAAAAAAAGAAATGTGAGATAATTGTATTATGGTGTGATAAAAGTTAAGGTAGAAAAAGGAAATTAGCTGCTGAGGGAAATGGGAAAGGCATTTAAGCTGAGCTTTATAATAAATTAAAGGTGTTTAAAGTAGAAAATAACAAGAGAGTGCTTGCCAGCAATGGGGCATAGTTTGTGCAGAGACAAGACAGGATCTGGAAAGTTACCTGTTAGAAAGAGCAAGAAGGCCATTTTGAGTGGACTATTAAGTAAGTAAAGGAAAGCAATATATAAACACACTGGAAATACAAATTGGAAAAAGTTTGTAAAGCACTTTATATACCAAGCAGAACCTCCTACTTAATCCAAAAGATAAAAAGGAGCCATGGAAGTTTATCGAGGGGGAGTAAAATGGTGAGGCCCACGCTTTCAGAATGTCACTTTGGCATCTATGTGATAGATAGATTTGAGGGGAGAGACTTGGGGCAGGTAGGCCAATTAGAAGGCTATTGAAATAATCTAAGTGAGAGGTGAGGAAGACCTCAACTAGGGTAGTGGCCTTCTGAGTGGACAGAAAGGACAGATATGAGAGATATGGAGATAGAATCAACAAGACTAGGTGATTGATTGGATGAGGGACAGTGGAGATTCAGGAATAATTCTTAGGTAGTCAAGCTGGGTGACCTTCATTCCCCTCCCAGCTGTGCTTCTGACATTCTGAACTGTGATACCGTAACTCAGCTATCTTCTCATCCTGGGACTTCCTTCCACTCTACTGCCACCCCCCCCTTCTCCCATTATTCTTTCTGTGATCTCCATTTTGGGGACAGAGAGAGGCTAGTCATACTTCTCTCCTTTCTTGGGTATGCTTTTGACCCTTAGACTTCCCCACCATGTCTCTGCTTGGGTAACTTTCCCCACCCTCCCTATCCCTGCTTTTCAACTGCTTTGTATGTTATCTTCCCCCCTTAGAATGTAAATACCTTGAGGACAGTTATTGTCATTTTTGTTGCTTATATTTGTATTTCCAGCATTTAGCATAGTGCCTGACATATAGAAAATGCTTAATAAATGCTTATTGCTTGTCAGCCTACAGAAGAATTGTGACACCATCTACAGAGACAAGGACTTTTGAAAGAGGATTGGGTTTGGAAGAAAAAATGAGTTCTGTTTTGGGCATGTTGAATTTGAGATGCCTATAGGACATCCAATTTGAAATGTCTGATAGGCAGTTGGAGATGTGGGACTGGAACTCAGGAGAGAAACCATGACTAAATATATAGATCTAGGAGTCATTTGCATAGATATGATAATTAAACCAATGGAAGTCTTGGAACCATTTGAAGACAGCTATTATATCCTCTCTACATCTTCTCTTTTCCAAGCTAAAATATTCCAATTCCTTCAACCACTCTTATGCTATGATTTCAAGGCTTCCTTTAGAAAAGTTTTACCTTCCTAATCATGCCTCATTACCCATTAATCTTGATTCTTTTATTTGTTGTATTAATTATACCTTCCCACTTCATGTCATCCATTAATTTGATAAATATGCCATCTGCCTTCATTTAAGTTATGTAAATAAATATTGGAGATGGCACAGTAGAAAAATACAAACCTAGAGTCAAATATCTTAAGTTTAAATTCTATCTCTACTGTTTATTACTATGTGACCAGTGGCAAGTTATTTAACATTTCTGGGTCTCACTTTCTTCATTTGTATTATATGACCTTCAAGTTCCCTTTCCACTTTAATTCTATGATCCTATTTTCCTCTGTGCAAAGGACCAATATCTAGGACACTCCTCCACAGACCCAGTCACATATAGTTAGCTCTCTAAGATTTACACAGTAGTACAAGTATTATTGTCCACATTTTACTGATGAGGAAACTGAGGCTTCGAGACTTTAGGTGGTTTATCCGCATTCACAAAAATAAGAAGTGAAAGCTAGGATTTGAACCCAGGAACTCTGGCTCCAGATCTAGTGGTTTTCATTTTGTTTTGGTTTTCTACTGCCTCAAAACCCACTTTTCAGCAGTCATCAATCATTTTCAAATCTACATCTTTACATTGTGCTTGCAGACATACAATTAAAAACTTAATTAAATTATTTGCTGAAATCCAGTTATACTATTTAGATATCTCCAATTCTAATAACCTTGTCAAAAGAGAAAAAAAATTAGTTTTGCATGAATTTATCTTAATAAATTGAGTATATACCCTTCCCTTTCCTTTCTAAGTGGTGTGGCCCATGGCTCAAAGACCCCCAAGACTCTGAGCTCACGCAGACAAAGTCTGATCCTGGGTTGACCCTCAAGAGAGTTATTTTCTTTCTGTCTCTGGCTGATCAACCCAAATTAGAGTTGTTCAAGGAACATCTTCTAATATAATACAGGTATGTAGCTCATATCTAAGTCCCAAATATAGGTAATCTTGTCTCCAGCTCCCATACAATCAAGGTAGCAATATGTGTGGGTAGAGAGTAACATTAATTTTATCCCACAGTAAATGTAAAATACCACAAAGACTAATGGGAGTATATGAGCCCCCCCCCAAAAAAAGCAGACACTGAGTGCTCAAATATCCTATCAGCCCATCCCAAAAGAAATCTGACTTTGGAGTTCTCGAAGCAACTTGAAGCAAGTTGACATTCTAGTGATTCCTCATTCCCAAAGAACCCTATGTAGTCCCCAAAGACCCTTTCTACCCAAGGGTTTAGACTTTTCCCAAAGGAAACATACTGCGGGGGTGGGGTAAGGTGAGGGGGCTGCTGAATAAGCAATCTCCTTCCCATCTGGGCTGCACTTTCTGAATAACTCACTGATTTTTCCCTCCAAGAAGAACATTTTGTAGGAAACAATTAATTCTCCAAGGAGTGTTGTTTCTTTGCCCTTCGTTCTCAAAGAGGACCATGGCATCAGGGAGGTGATGCTATGACATTCAAGTGAATTGGATTTGACTGAAGGAGGGCTGTGCAAAATCACCAGCCTCACTTTCTCCTCCATAGTCATCTGGGTCCAGTGGCAAGATATAGATTAGGATGACTGGAGATGGCCCTGGATAGAATGGGAGACCTTGGCATTTTTAAGCTAAGGTTTTTAACTGGTCTCAGTTTGGCTGAAACAATGCCCATTCAGTTATTAAGGCTTAACAAGAATTGAGGCAGTTGCATCAGGAAATTCCCTTCTCTCTCTCTAAGGTCTTATCTTTGAACTCTCAAATTTGAAAACTCTGACACTTGGGGTTACTCCTAAGACAAGTTCCAAAGATGGTGTTACCCAGGAAGTTTTTCTTCTGACTAGAACCCCAGATAAAGACCTCTGCTTTACTGCTGTGCTTTTATGTCTTATGATCTTCCAAGGAAGTTTTCTGCATTATCCTCTGTCAGAATCACAGTGATGAGAGAATTCAAAATCCTCCCTTCCTCTACAGTAGGTATTGGGCTTCATGAAAATTGTCCATGGAATACCCTCTCAGTCTACACAGATATGTATACAGCATATGTCTGTGCTACCTGTGCCATATGCCTGTGTCCCTCTATCTTTCTTCAAGGTCCAAGAAGAGCAAGAGCACAAGAAAGCTGGTCTTTTAATGTGATCTGATAAACTACGGTGAGGGTTTATAAAAGCTCTGACAAGTCTCCATTAGCCATTCATCTTGAAGATAGCCCCCGTCACTGAAACCAAATCACTCAGGCACCAATGAGCATATATAACCACTCTCTTTGGGAAGCTGTTGCTAAGATGTCTATGGCCTGTCATTTGATCAAGCTGACTGAGGAATCATCAAAGCAATCAGTCTCCTCTTGATTAATTCACCTTACATAAAGAATCTGAATGAGTCCTTTATTTACTTCCCAGACCCCACTATTTTGAAGAGAACCTCAGTTTCTTGCAGAAGAGATTGACCTCCATCTTATCAGAGTTGTGTTTTGGAAAAGAAATTGCTATTTCTCAGCATTTTTTAGAGAAACCATATAATTTGGAATCTCAGCTGATAAGTTGGCTTGATACTGAGTGAAACAGGGAATTCAAAGACAAGTTCTTGGGAAAACATTTTGCAAAATAATAAATCTATTTTAGGGGAAAAAAATAGAAAACTAGTGGCACTAATAGTAAAATTCAGCCATTTTTAAATGATTATAAAACTAGGATGAAAAATAGAGAGAAAATGTCTCTAAACATCAACTCTTTCTTTCTGAACCTCCAAAATCAAGTCAAAGAAAAGAAAAAAACAAAGTCAACTGTAGTGGACTTAGACACTTTCAGGTTTTCAGAGCATCAACATATATATATATATATATATATATATATATATTTGTCTTTGTAATTGAGTGAAGTGTAAGAGATAAAACTAAAGCCCTTCTTTTGCCAAATGGTATAAGTTGTTTTACTTTTGTGTATTGAAGAAAAGGGTCAGTTTTGTTGTTGTTGTTGTTCAGTTGTTTCAGACTCTTTGTGACCCCATTTGGCAAAAATACTAGAGCAGTTTGCCATTTCCTTCTTTAGCTCATTTTACAGATGAGGAAACTGAGGCAAACAGGGTTAGGTGACTTGCCCAGGGTCACATAGTTAGCAAGTGCCTGAGGCCAGATTTGAACTCAGGTCTTCCAAAAACCAGGACCTACATTCTATCCACTGCACCACTTAGCTGCCCATAAGCTTTAGGATCTATTTCTGTCTTAATCTGTCTGTTCATAGCTAAGCAATCTAATTGTCTGAGCCTTTCTTTCCTCATTTATAAAACAAAGGTAACATTGACACTATTATCTCCATGGGGCCATCAAAAAAGGGCTTATCGTTATAAAATACCATATAAAAGTCAACTGTCATTATCACATTTGAATTATTGCAATTTTTAAAAGCTACTCCCTAAATCATCACAAAGCACAGAATTCTGGATGTGTGTAAATCTTGTTTCAGAGATGTCATGGTGTGAAAGATTTAGGTGATGCTGGGGTTTGTTTCCCACGTTTGTCTTCTCTTGAGTACCCACACATATACTTGGGGGGGAAATCTCTCTACTGGACTGATCATAACGTGTTAAAAAGGGTTTTTATTAAAATGAGAAAAGAGTCAACAAGTATTATATACAAGTGAAGTCTTGTTGTTCAGTCATTTTCATTTGTGTCCAACTCTTTGTGACCCCATTTAGGGTTTTCTTGGCAAAGATAATGGTGCTGTTTGCCATTGTGCTTCTCCCACTCATTTTACAGATGAGAAACTGAGACAAACAAGGTTGAGTGACTTGCCCAGTGTCACACAGCTAATAAGTATCTGAGTCCGGATTTGAACTCGGGTGCTGACTCCAGACCCAGCACTCTATCCACTGCACCACCTAGCTGCCCAAGTGAAGTCTAAGTAGTGTGAATTCTTCCCCTGAACATTCTTCTTTATCTCTGAACAGAAGAACAAGTTACACTGGGCTGTACTGTAGGCCCTGTGTAAACATTCTGTGATTTTGTAAAGAATTCTCTACTGCCAGAGCCTTCTACAAGTCCTCCGCTTATGGATTGTTTTCCTGTCTTCTGATCTTTCTAGAAATTAATCAGCATTGCCCTGTCTCCTCTCCTCCACTACAATTCTCTGCTTTGTCTGACCAGATCTCTGATGGCTTGCAATTTCTGTGCCATCTTGATTCTTCTTGAAAAACTAGTGGCTTAACCTATGGCTGACGGTAGGTACTTTTACTGATAGAAGGAGGAGCTTAAGTGGTGGTGGTGGTAATGGGGTGTGTATGTGTGTGTGTGTGTGTGTATATATGTGTGTAGAGTAGGAAATGTTGGCGTTCTTTCATGAATAGAGCATAGTTCTAACAAATAAGTACTAGAAGAAAGGTTCCCCCTTGCAGAAGCTTAATCATCTGCCAAAAAGATTCAAAGAATAGGGCCTTTTATGAAGTATCTCTTTATGAAGTATTTCTCCATAAAATCTCCACCTCTGTCAGGATCCCTGTCCTTACAATCCCAGACACATGGAAATTCCTGATATTGACCCATGCCTCAATGCAGCCCTGACATCCTATCTAAGTGGAAAGTGCATTGCATTCTGAATCAGAAATCCTGCCTTCAAGGCTCCATTCTGACACATAGAATTACATGACTCTGCCCAAGCCACTTAATCTCTCAAAGTTTCCTCATCTATAAAATGGAGAAATTATACTTATATTATCTACCTAATAGGACTATTATGGATGAGTAAACCTTAAAACACAGTGTATAAATTATTTATAATTATTTTTGACATCATGCAGTCTTGATATCCACTTTACCTATGGAAAGGTAAGTGGATTTGGAGTCAGAAAACCTTGGATAAAACCCTAGATCTGCCTCTTTCTACCTCTGTGAATAATTTATTTAACTTCTCAAGATTTCAGTTTCCTCATCTAAAATGAAAGGTTGGAATGTTGGTACAACATGACTAATGCTTCAACAGGTTTTCCCTTTATTTACAAGTGGTGGCCTATGAGTGCAACTTCACCTATGCTCTAACAGCCAAGTAGATACATCTAACAGTTTTTCTTAATATATATGTGTGTGTTTCTGTGTGTGTGTGTGTGTGTGTGTGTGTGTGTGTGTGTGTGTGTAAGAAAGAAGGGTGTAAGGAAAGGGAGAAGTTATCCAAAAGTGATCATTGTATAAAAAATAGCACCCATTAATAAAACATTAAAAATAAAATGAAAACTTGGGCTACATGATCTCTAAAGTCCTTTTTATCTTTAAACTCTATGACTGTGTCTGAGAATGCATATCTTATTCTTCACCTTTAGTCTATTGCTTCTCTGATGGTGAAAGACATGAAAACAAAAATATTGCCAACTTAGATACAAATGGAGCAATTTTTATTACTATCTAATTAAATTGTGTATATAAAGTATATGAATGTGTTTTAAAAATAAAAAACAAGAGAACACACTATAATTCATTTAATGAATGGAAAGTTCAGCCTCTTGTAAATCTTTTTCTTTACCAATAAATGCGTGTTAATAATGCTAAAACTTGCAATTAAAAAAAAAAGAAAGAAAGTCTATGATCCTATTCCCTCCTGATCCAGGTCTTTTCAGGCATCCCAATTATTTTCTTAGGCACTGCATAGGATTATTCAAATCACTTTTCATGGGTCTGTGTTTCTCACCAACTCAAATATTCTTGATCTTGGCAAGACTACCATTCTCTTAAATTAGCTTGAGGAAAAAGAGGAAAGATCACCTCTCAGAATCTTTTTCTCAGACTGAATAGAAGTACAAGTCACACTGGGCTAAACTATACAATTCACAGACATCTGGGAGTTTGATAAAAACACACAGTAATGTTATAACAGCTCTTTAGGTTCATGGTATGTTTGAACTTAGAAAATGAATCTTATTTTTTTTAATCATAGGACATTGACCAGATAGGTAATGCTGACTAAAATGTTTGTCATTCAATGGTACAGTAGTTTTTCCCTCAATAAATATCAATATTACCAACATTCCCCTCCCCCTTACAAAAAAGTAAAAGATCATGCATAAACTATTTAGTAACAAAGATACATGTCAGGAAATGAAAATTCTATTTGTTTTTCCTCAGTTGGTAAGACCTTTTTGTAATAAAAATTCTATTTTTATAGGCTAAAATGGTAAACTTCCTGTGTTCTAACTTCTTTATCAGTGCCCCTCCCTTTGCATATGAATACAGTCAGCAGAATAAAGCTATTTTTAATACAGAGCAGAGCCCCCAAAATCAGCACCATCAGCAAACTGAATGGGAAGACTGACAAAGAATCCTCTTTAACATCTGCAAATAAGCTGGCCTCTCCAGCGATTTTTTTAGCAAAGTACATCTTTTGTTGACCTAAGGGGCTCATTTTGGGGTGTGTGGGGAGAAGAGGAAGGGTTATTTGTACAGGAAATCTTTTCTTAGAATTGATTTGTTTTCCTATTATATCTGAGGGATTCTTTTCTTCATGAAAATATTTAAAACAGCATTTTTCAGTCCATTTACTCTAGGGAAATTTTGTTGTATATTTGGTGATTTTTTTTATTGTTACTTCATGGAAAGGCCATCTGATATTGACCTTTTGAATTTCTTTATCTTTTCCTAACAAAATGAAAAAAAATCTCTATCTGATATTAATCACATCTTCATTTTCCAAAAGACTAAAAAAATGTGTATTCACACAGTTTCTAAAAGATTTCAGTATCTTTCTCTTCTCTCACTCTTCCTAGCTTGACAATTTCAGTGAAATTAATTTGAGTAAATGTTTCTTTAGAACCTTAGTATAAGGTCCTGTGCTAGTTGCCATGGGAGATAAAAAGGATGAATAAGAAATAATATCTACCCTCCAAGTGCTGATAATCTGTATTTTGTTTTCACTTAATAGTGAAGAAGACCATGAAGATCCAAATGACTCCTTGTCCTATAGTTGCAAGATAATATGTAATTCTCTCTTTCTCCCCAGCATACCTGCCAGGAAAAAACACTGAAAGGATTCATACAAAAAAAAATTCATATTAATAATAATTTAAAACAAGATTCTACTTCCTCTGCCCCCCACATCTTTGGTGTCGACCTTGCTCTCAGGTACCTCATGAATTAATCCCTCAATGATCTAGCTTAACTATAGCATGGACCCCCTTTGTGTACATTTGGTCTAATTTGGCTGTTTTTTCCCCAACATTATACTCCTTATCTTGATAAACACCTCTTAGACTATGATTTTATAATCCAAATATTCTGACTCTGTGATTCCTGATTTAAAATTTTATTATAGATTTTTTCATTGATCTCTCAATTTTTTTCTGCTGTTTATTTTCCTTCTACTTTCATTACATTCATCCCACCATATTTATTTTAATTTGTTTTATCCTACATTGCTATATTTTTATGAAGTAATACTACTCATAATCTTCCATCAACCTTCATAATATTTCACAAATGAGCTTGAGGTCTAAAAACCCGGCATTGCCATGTCTCTGTTTGCTCTAGGCACAGTGTCTGGTACCTGATAGTCACCTAATAAATATTGATTGATTAATTGATTGCCAAGTCAATTGTTTGGACAGCTAAGTGTTGCAGTGGATAGAGTTCTGGGCCTGGAGTCAGAAAGACTTGAGTTCAAATCTGGCCTCAGACACTCATTGGCTATGTGACCTTGGGCAAGTCACTTAACCTATGTTTGCCTTAGTTTGCTAAATTGTAGGGATAATAATAGCACCTATTTCCCAGGATTATTGTGAGGCTCAATTGATATACTAATTATAAAGTGCCTGGGATACAGTAAGTGCTATATAAATATTACAGATGGAGTGGTTCACCATTTCCTTCTCTTTGTTGTGACAATTGATTGACTTTGGTTAAACTGTATGAAATAAGCATAGTCTGTGTCTTTGTACTTTCTTCTGTCTCTATCCTATTTTAAGCAGCAGTACTTCATATAAATAGGTCAGAATTGATTTGTTTAAATTGTGTATCATAGCTTATTCTCATGTTTGTTCTTTCTTCTGGAGTTTTACTCATTTTAGTCTTTGTGATAACAAGTTAGTGATTTGAATGTACACAAACAGCTGATTCAGGAGTGACTCCCACATCAGTAAAGAGTCATTTCCGGTCAATTAATACATAATTAATTTCATTTTTGTGATGTTATTTAGTGATTACCAGCAGTACTTTCCTAGTCTTTTCTTAAAGTATTCATGACATAGAAGCATGAGGCTTTTATGAAATCTAGCAATGTTTGGTTTCTTTTATTCCTTATACTTGTTCATTGTTCTCCATAGTATGTATCACAGCTTTCGCTCTTTCTGAACTTTCCAGTTCAGAAGTCACTGAATGACAAAAAAAAAACATATTATATATATATGAATTTAACATAACAGTACCTTGCTGAGTGCTCTATATAATCTTTTTTTTTTCAATCTCTGCAGCATAGGTGATCCTTTGTAAACGTTCTTTGCAACAACCCATTGAGGGAGGTATTGCTGGTATTTTTATTCTCATTTTAGAGATGAGAAAACTGAGAACTCAGAGATATTGAGTGATTTGCCCATGAACACACAGATAGTATAGGTCCAAGGAAGGGTTGAAAACTTTGCGTTCTTGACTCAGGGCTGTTCTTCTGTCCATTACACAAATGCAAGACTGCTGACCCTCTCTCCCTGGGTGACTCATATTGTTCAGTCATTTTTAGTCACATCTGACTCTTTATGATTTTATTTGAGGTTTTCTTGGCAAAGATCTGGGAGTGGTTTGCTGTTTCCTTCTCCAGTTCATTTTGTAGATGAGGAAACTGAAGCAAACAGGGTTAACTGACTTTCCCAGGGTCACACAGCTAGTAAATGTCTGAGGCCAGATTTGAACTCAGGAAGAAGAGTCTTCCTGACTCCAGGCCTAGTACTGTATTCACTGTACCACATAGCTGCCCCTCTGCCACATAGCATACCATATGTCCATGTATATACGCATGCATGTATGTATGTGCATGTTCATATCATGTCATACGTGTGCACATCTATGTATCTATATATATGCGTGTATGGATATATACATATGTTTATGTTACATAAAACAGGTATATATATAACTATGTATATTATTGACTGACTAAAAAGCACTTTAAAAATACAGGGTATGTATTATTATGCATTAGCTTATCACCTTGCCCAAAAAATACATTATATTTGCTTCTCTTGCATCTCTCTCAAATCCCTCAAAAGAGTTCTGTTTACAACAGACACATTAGTGCTGTGAGAAGCAACATGGCATGCTGGAAAGAGAACATTATTTGGATTTAGAACATTTGGTTTGGAATTTTGCCTCTGCCATATTGGCTGTATGACCTTGAACGATTCTCATTACCTCTCTTGGCCTTAGTTTCTTCATCTATAAATGATGATAATGATGATTGTACTACTACCCACCCACAGAGTTATCCAAGGAAAGCTCTGCAGACAGTAATGACTAGGAATGTGAGTGATACTTATTGAATAACTCATTCCATATAGACGCCAGTGCAGTAATAAAAAGGATTTATTTTGAAATTGTATTTATTTTTGTAAAACATTTTTTCCTGTAGTTTAAGTCATGTCTGACTCTTTGTGACCTCATTTGGTGTTTTGGGTTTTGGTCTGTTTGTTTTTGTTTTGGGGGGGTTTTTTTGGCAAAAATAATGGATACAAAGATACAGATGATGAAACTGAGGCAAACAGGGTAAAATAACTTGCCCAGGGTCACACAACTAGTAAATGTCTGAGGCCAGATTTGAACTCATAGGCCCAGTATCTATTTACTGCTCCACTTGGCTGCCCTTGCCAAAAATAGTCCCACTTTTTTTTTTCACTCTTGAAAACAAATGATGCTGGTCAGTTTTGAGTATCTATAAACAGATGATGCTCATTGTTTGGGGTTCCCCCATTCTTAATAAAACTTTAAGTCTTCCCAACCAATTTTAGACTTTTTCCACCATTGTGACTAGATGATATCCAGGGATTTCCATGACTTTGACATTTAGTTTCATGATTTTTCTTTCCTTTCCTTTTCTTTTCTTTTCTTTCTTTCTTTTCTTTTCTTTTCTTTTCTTTTCTTTTCTTTTCTTTTCTTTTCTTTTCTTTTCTTTTCTTTTCCTTTCCTTTCCTTTCCTTTCCTTTCTTTTCCTTTCTTTTCTTTTCTTTTCTTTTTTTTCTTTTCTTTTCTTTTCTTTTCTTTTCTTTTCTTTTCTTTTCTTTTCTTTTCTTTTCTTTTCTTTTCTTTTCTTTTCCTTTCCTTTCCTTTCCTTTCCCTTTCCTTTCCTTTCCTTTCCTTTCTTCCTCCTTTCCTTTCCTTTCCTTTCCTTTCCTTTCCTTTCCTTTCCTCTTTCCTTTCCTTTCCTTTCCTTTCCTTTCCTTTCCTTTCCTTTCCTTTCCTTTCCTTTCCTTTCTTTTCTTTTCTTTTCTTTTCTTTTCTTTTCTTTTCTTTTTTGCTACTGTTTGTTTATAGCAAAAGCAGACCTCACGATGTTCTTCTGAGGATAATGGATGACATTTGATGTGGCACAGTAGCTATTTCTGGAACTTGTTATATCTTGGTATGAGTCAAGTTTACTTTAGATTTGGCAATGGGAAACCCCTCAGAAGTGTTTTTTTTTTTAATTTGAATCCTTACATGCTTGATCAACACCTTCCAGCACAATGAAGTAACTTACAGGAAAGGTTCTGTAATCCCCCATAACAAAATAAAACTGAGAAAAGGTGGTGCTAGACAGAGTGACAATCCTCTTTCCTTTACCTATCGTGCTAAAAATTCCAGAGTGAATGGAAAAAGGTTTTGAAACCTCTGTAATCTGTCCTTGAGAAGTGTGGGAACTCCTGTGAAATAGCACCTTGCAATCTGCTTTAAGTAACTACACAAACAGTACTAGCAGCTATGGCCTGATAGAGAACCACTGCTATAGAGAGATCACTGTCTAGGAGTCAGAAGTCTGACCTAAGTTTAGGGCCAGGAGTTTGTATTAACCAGCTTGAATTGTCCCCGGAGAAATGGTTTGTTAAATTTTCAGTGTGAGCATTTACATCTCAGAAATCAGCAAATGTCACAAACCACTAACCTTCCAAATTACAACTTGATATAATCTTTCATTGGTTGTCTAGACTCAAGAAAGTGATGCAGAAAATATTAATAATGCAGATTTTCAGAGAGCTGGTTGTTAAACATTACCCATACTTATATGGTTTTAGAGAAGTCACTGCCCCTTGGAGACTGTTTCTTCATCTAAAACAGGATAATAGGAAGTATAGCTCAAAACGGATCTAGTCCAACCCCTTTCTTCGATTTTACGTGTAAAGAAAATGAAGCTCAGAAGCAAAGAACTTGACCCAGAGGAAGTAACAGAACCAGGATTCAAGCTGTCATTTTCTGACTCCTAATACAATCTCTTCACACCATCCCCAGGCTAATGGCTGTTTTTATTTCATGGGATTCTTGGAAGGACAGTTGTTCATCATTTGTACCAATTTGTTTTGATTTAAGGAAGAAACATCGGGCTCATTTTCACAGGGAACTTCCCCGATTATAATTTATTGATATCAAAACAAGTGATACAGCAAGACAATGGGCCAATTTGTGATGTGGCTACCCATATTTGTTTTGTCCTGATTCCAGTCATGTCACAACAGACTTGAAACCTAGCTGGGAATTGGGCAGCTCAGTTAGCATGGCAGACCAACTTAGTAACCTCTAGGCACTGGGGCTTAGACAGTTTTATGATCAGAAATGAGCAAAGGGAGATGGTCTCTCTTGATAAGGAATCCAATCTAGAATTAGCAAATGTGAATACATCGGTCAGAAATAAGCCAGAATGGCAGAATAATTTTGGTGCTCAGTGGATCCAAGTGTGGATTCACCATTCACTCTGCTTTTGTCTATGTGTCCCCGTTCATCTCTCTTGGGCAGAGGTCCCTAACTTGGGGTTCAAAGACCCCTAAAATCTCCATGGCTAGTAGTCAGGGCATTGGTGAACTTGGATGAGAAAAAAAATTGCATCTTTTTAAAATTAATTTCTAATTGAAATTTAGAATTTTCTATCATTATAAATGTTAGGTAAAAGATATTGTTTTGAGGAGAAGACTTTGATAAACTAACATCTACTCCTTCACCATAGTAACAGGGATTAGTTTTCCCTTAAAGACAACAAATTATCCCTTAGGACATGATTGGTGTCTGTCTCCCTTAACAGCGGTTTCCTGGTCACCTAAGGACATACAAATTCCACCCAATTTGGAGATAATCTGGCTCTTCTGGAGTGGTGAATATCTGAAGACCACTGGAGCTAGTCACCATACCTGACCTGCTGACCAGATGTATATGGTCATATGCCACTGTATACTTATTGGATATCTTTGCTTTGCTTATGTTGCTTAGTTGTGTCTGGCTCTTCAGTGACCCCATTTAGGGTTTTCTTGGCAAAGATACTGGAGTGGTTTGCCATTTCCTTCTCCAGCTCATTTTACAGATGAGGAAACTAAGGCAGGCATGGATTAAGTGACTTGCCCAGGGTTACATAGGTAATATGTGTTGGAGGACAGATCTGAACTCTGGTCTTTCTGGCTTGAGGCACTGTGCTTTATCCCCTGTGCCACCTAACTTTGCTCCTTTGCTATGTTACAGTTAAGTAAACCTCCTTCAGTCCAGTGCTCAATGGCTCATGAATGCCTCATTTCATCCCCAAATCAGTCCTGAATTAACAAGGGTGAAGGCATTAGGCCCACCACCCCTAACAGGGTCCATAATTTTCAGCAGCATGCCAGAGGGGTCCATGTCAAAAACAAAATTAAAAACTCCTTATCTGGAGGAAGGGGTTAAGTCTAATCAGACTCAATTCAAGATATGCTACATAGCACACAAATGACCCAAGTAGGACCCGGACATTTCTGTCAGCATGACAGACTTTCCTTAGATGACCCTGCGAATTGAGGTTTACATTGGTTTATAGAAAAGGAATTGTAAAGTGCAATATAAATGTGAGCTAGTAGCAGCATTAAACTGGAGAGCTGTATCCAACTGTACAATGCTATCATGAAACCCAAACAAACCCAAACCTACATTACATCAGACACCACATTACATCCACACAGCTCTATCAATTTAGTTCGCGTGTCTGGAGAAAAAACTTTGCTCAAGCAAGTTGTTTGCTATTTTGTAGATAAAATGACCCCGCTGAAAGACTTATTCTCTAACTGCTTAAGCCTTTCATGGAACAAAGTGAAAGAGAAGACAGGTGCATCCTTCTGCCTTTTTCTTCTAACCTAATTCAAAGGTTGAAGAAATTTCAGTACATTCCAATTCACATCTTTATATCAGCATCAAAGACAGAGAATTCTCAGTGGCTGTGAAATTCAGTGGATGGATTCTCATTTATCCTGGAGAAGGCTTAAGGCTTAAACCCAATATTTCTCAGTTTCCCTACCCCATCAGAAATATAGATCATCTCCCAGAGCAACTAACATTCTTTTGTAATTTAAATTTTGTAGCAGATGACGGAAAGCATGAGAGCATTAGTTTTTTTTCCTTGTAAAGTCTAAATTTTTCAAAGTACTTTTCTTGTAACAATCCCATCAAACAGTCATAGAATCTGTGAGTTAGAAGAGACCTCAAAAGCATCTAGTGGAATTGGAGCCTGAACAAGAGTTTCCTCTACAGCCTCCCCAACAAGTAACTATCCTTCCTTTGCTTGTAGATATCCAGTAAAGGGGAATGGGGTGGGGGGCAGGGAAGAAACACTAGTTCCTGAAACAGCCCCATTCCTCAGTATGAACGCAAAACTTACCTACTTAAAAGACTTCCATGGCCACTACTGCCTATAAGATAAAAGGTGAACTCTTTCAATTAGCATTTTAATTCTTTCCCAATCTGAATCTAACCCTATCTTCCCAAACTGATAATATATCATGGCATCCTCTGTATTCCAGATACATTGCCATATTTATTGTTCCACATAAATGAAATTTCAAGTCCCACCTTCATGCCTTTGCCTGTCCTGCTGTGTATCTAGCCCCTGGACCCCTATGGCTCCAGAGGCAGAGGTGAGACTGGTGACTTTGCACAGCCCTCCCTCACTTAAATCCAATTCACTTGAATGTCATGGTATCGCCTGCTTGATGTCATGGTCCTCTTCAAGAATGAAGAACAAACAGCAACGACCATATGTTGTACCCCATGCTTGGAACGTTCTCAGTCCTCATCTCTGTCTTGTAGAATCCCTACATTTTTTGGAAGTACAACTGAGATGGGGTGTATGGGGTGTTCAAGGAGGACTAGCCCTTTGGCATGAGGGTTTGCTGAGCTCTTTCCAGTGATGCTCATCCACTGCTGGTGTCCCCCCAGAGCTCAACCTGTGGCTAAGTGCATAGTGGTTCCGCTCCGATAAACCTTCTCAAAAGAGGAGCTAAACCAGGTTGAGGGTAACTGACAGGCCTTGAACCTGTCAGTGAGTTAGGGGGTGTCTAAAGCTTGTGGAGACTTCCCCTGGTGGAATGGGTAGATAAGAACAATTTGTTCCAATGGCCATAAAGGCAAGTGAAGTGCTTCAGAGAGCTCAGAGCTTGGTCAGACCTTGAATACACCAAGGCTATCCACTGCATCCTGGGTCACCACCAGTCCTTCTGAATTCTGTCCTGCCACTGGACTTTGATGACTCTGGAAGGCTGGACGACACTTAAATCCAGTGTATGCTGAGTCAAGGCATTATGCCATGATGTCATCGGTCCTCCTCAAAAATGAAGGACAAACGGCCACATGACCAATCTTTTTATTACTTGCTAGCCATAATTAATGAAGAGACTAACCAGAAACAAAATGAAGGACAAACAAGAACAATAGAACTAGTTGGAGTACCACTTTGCATGGGAGACTTATCCAGAACTCTCTACTACCCACCTACCCACCCCCATTTACTTCAAATTTACTCTATGTATATTTGTGTGTGTGTGTGTGTGTGTGTGCATTGTTTTCCCTAAATAGAATGTAAGCTCCCTCAGGGCTATTTCATTTTTCATTTTTTAATCTCTAGCCTGTGGATTATGGGGGAAATGGGGCAGCTTAGGTGGCTCAGAGGAGAGAGTGCTGGGCTTGGAGTCAGGAAGAGTCATCTTCCTGAGTTCAAATCTGACCTCAGATACTTACTAGCTGTGTGACCCTGTACAAGTCACTTCACTCTGCCTCAGTTTCCTTATCTGTCAAATGAGGTGGAGAAGGGAAATGGCAAACCACTCCAGGATCTTTGCAAGAAAACCCCAAATGGGGTGACAAAGAATTGGACACAACTGAAAAGGACTGAACAACAATTCCCAGCTACTAGCACAGTGCCTGACACATAGTAGGTGCTCAGTAAGTGCTTACTGGAGTAAGTTCATCTCCATCTTGGGATAGCTTTAATGCATGTATTTCTAATACCTGGATGCATTCTCTTTGCCTGAAACAAAATTCATCTTAATAATAATAATACCACTCATATTTTCATAGTACTTTAAGGTTTGCAGAGGACTGTACAAAACAACTCCATGAGTCAAGTAGTGTCAGAACTATTGGTATGGCATAATAGGGCATTGCATGTAGAATTAGGGGTCCTAGAATCTTAGCTCTGCTATTTACTAGCTTAGAGATTGTGGGCAAATTCTTTTACCTTTTGACGCCTATTTGCTCATCTGTACAATTGGGACAATATTTGTACTAACTACTACATAAGATTATTGTGATACAAGTACTTCGTAACTTCTGAAGTGCTATACAAACTTGTTTTTGTTATTTAACAGACATAAAAACTGAGGTCTGGATAAGTGTAGTGCTTTGGCGAGGGATGGACAACTAGTATGTGGCAGATGAAGCATTTTACACCCAGGTCTTTGCTCTCAATAATACACTGTTCAGAATTGCTTTCTAGTATCTATAAACAATATTCAAAGGTTTCAGTGCCTGGTCACTTTGGGTACTATATACTTCGAGAATAGTCCTGGACAGGCATAAAGTAAAGTGAGTAAAATTAGCTCCTGAAAACGCCCCATCTCTGGAACCGGCATATTAAGACACCAGCTTGATGGAGCCAGCCTGACTCAGGGAAAAGAATTAATGGAAGCACATGGCTCCTGCAGTCAGGAAATGCTCGGACAGACCTTTTCCTCTATTTGTTAGCCAGAAGATCTGACAATAGACTGAATTGGGGCTGCAACTATCTCCCCAGTATGATGACCACAGCACGTTTTCCCTGTCCGACTTGAAGTCTGCTCCTGGGAGTGCTCAGGAAGGGAGAAGGACAATGAGGAGGATCTGCCCCGGGGCCTCCGGACTCTGTGATGGGTGGGTCAGCCACACCTAAGCCGTAGGATAAGTCCTTCCGCTCCTCGCTTCTGGGAGATCCTTGACCTCTGATGCCCCTCTGACCTTTGGCAAAGACCGTAGCCTAAGCCAGAAAACCTTTCAACAGAATCTAAAAGTGAAGCCTCTTTAGAATCATTAATTAAATTGACAAGTGTGATTAAACAGGTAATATAATGCTCTGTGGGAGAAGCGGAATAGAGAACTCAGGAAAACCTGGATTAAAGACTTCCCCAGGATTAAAGAGGTCTGACAGAATTCTGGCACAATTCTGGGAAAGCCATTTAACATCTCAGTGTTCCGAGGCAGGTCTGCTGATCTGCCTTGGGTGGGGAGGTTTTTCCTTGGGATGGCCCTATGAGGTGAGGATACTGTGATGAAAATTACAGTTTCCATTTTATCTTTTTAACCTATATTGATATCACCGTGAATATTGATATCGACATGCAAATGCAACACTTCCTAACTGTGTGACTCTTGGCAAGTCCCTTAACTCCTGTTTGCCTCAGTTTCCTCATTTGTAAAATGGGGATAATAATGTCACTAACCTCCCAGGATTGTTGTGAAGATCAGATGAGTTTATTATACAGCACTTAGCACAGTACCTGACACATAGTAAGCCCTATACATTTATTATTTTATTTATTTTTATTAACCTTTCTTTCCTTTCATTTCCTTATCTATAGAGTAAGGATAATAATAACACCCACCTCCCAGGGTTGTTGTGTAGACAAAATGAAATATTTGTAAAGCATTTTGTAAACTTAGAGTGCTAAATAAATACTAGATATTAATATGATGATGTACATTATATGTAACATAGATTCATGTATACAGGACACGCATGTGCATACATATACATGCATACATATGTATGTATGTGTATATATGTATGCATATATACACCTACACATCTGTACATATATGTGTATGTATACCTGTTTACACTCACTATATACATAGACAGACAGACAGACAGATAGATATAGATAGATAGATAGATAGATAGACAGACAGACAGATAGATATAGATAGATAGATAGATAGATAGATAGATAGATAGATAGATAGATAGATAGATAGACAGATAGTATATGCTTGTGGCCAGTACTATGCTAGGTGGTCTTGGAGAAACAAGACAGGTACTATAGATACTAAAATGTTCTTCTCCCTCCACTCCTTTGCTTATTGAAAGAAAGTCTATTCTTTCTTTCAGAAGTCCAGCTCTAATGGTGCCTCTCCTAGGATAGGTACTTTCAACTACTTGCTTTGCACTTTTCTTATATTTACCATGGATGATAAATATTCCCCACCCAATGCCAATCATGCACATTTATCATGGATGAAAGACAATGTGCCATGAGATGATCTCTAGACTTTGTCTAATGCCTTCACTTTTCAGATTAAAAACAAACAGCCTCACTTTATCATGTTCACATAGCTAGTAAGTAGTTGGGCAGCCCAGTGGATAGCATCCAGGGCCTGAAGCCAGGAGGACATAACTTCCTGAGTTCAAATCTGGCCTCAGACACTTACTAGCCTTGTGATCCTAGGCAAGTCACTTAACCTTTTTTGCCTCAGTTTCCTCATGCATCAAATGAGCTGGAAAATCACTTCAGTATCTTTGCCAAGAAAACCCCAAATAGGGTTATGAAGAGTCAGACAGGCCTGAAACAACTGAATACCAGCAAGTTGTCAGGATTCAAACCCAATGCTCTGACTCTAAGTCTAGTCCTCTTTCCCTCACATCTATCTGCACAGGAGATTTTGATACCTATCATGCTATCAGATTTAGACCTAGAAATCAGTCACCTTCATTTTACTGATGAGGATATGGAAGCCTATAGAAGGAAAATGGTTCTCTCAAGGCCATATAACTAGTAAGAAACAGTTAGGATTCGAATTCAGTTCCTCTGACTACATCCAGTGCTCTCACCATTATACAATGTTGCCTCTGTCTCTATCAGAAACTACATGTGTGACAGTGGGCAAATCATTACACTCTCTGAGTTCCAGCATTCTTATCCATAAAATGGAGACAGTTACATAATCATGCTTTCTGTCTCATCACAGTTGTGAGAACGCTTTGTAAATGTTGAAAGAATGAATGAATGAATAAAAGAACATGTATTTAAGACCTTCCTAGATGTAAAATATTGTGCTAAGGACTGAGAATAAGAGCAGAAAAGCAATACAGTCCCTGTCTGAAATAGTTTACTTTCTAAGAGGGGGAGACATGGTATGTGTGGTTGTTGATCATGTCCAATTCCATGTACCCCCATGGACTCCATCCATGAGGTTTTCTTGGCAAAGATACTACAGTGGTTTGCCATTTCCTAATCCAGTGTTCCCATTTTACAGATGAGCAACTGAGGCAAATGGGGTTAAGTGACTTGCCCAGAGTTACACAGCTAGTAAAGGTCTGAGGCAAGATTTGAACTCTGATCTTCCTGACTCCAGACCTGATGTTCTATCCACTGCACCACCTAGCTGCCTGACAACATATATAAAGCTCTAGAAATGAGGATTTTATTATCTTGTATTTTTAGGTATAACACAGGGAACCTTTTACAAAGGAATATTTGCCTCAGACAGTATAATCACAAATATACAAACTTACTCCTCCCAATATATGAAAGACATAATTCCCTTCTCTTTTGTACAACCTCAGTCTCTGGGGAAAGAAAGAGGATTAGGTTCATAACTTGGCTCAGTTCTCATAAAGCACAGTCCCGGTTCCAAGTTCAAAACCACCCCCTCAGGCTCCAGTCCCAGGCCCCCTGACTTCCCAGGGCTTCCCTGCCAGCCTGACTGGCTGCACCACCGCCCCTGCAATCCTGGCTCCAAGGTCACCGTGGTTCTGAGCCAGAGTGAAAGAAAGGGAGCAGGGAAAGCATTTTTCTTCCCCTCCTATCCATCCTGAGTGCAGCAGAGAGGAATCACTGAAAAGAGTTCAGTCAGATGACAGAAACAGCTCAGTCTTGAGAGTTCCAAAGAGGCAGGCAGCCAATCAGAGAAGGTTACCTGTATGTAGGTGGTGGGGGGACATTGTGGACTGCGTAGTAAGAAAACCAGACATGCTCAAAATGGCCTCTCGAGGGCAGTTCCACCTTAGAACTGGGTATGCCCAAGAGAAGCCTGGGTTACATAGCTATTTGTATGTATGCAAAATCCTTTACTAGACTGAGAGTTGAATGAGCAGCGCATCTCACCTAAATCTTGCGTCTTTTATAGAGCCTAACCAATTGGTCTGTATATAGAAAGTGCTTAATTCATTTTAAACTGAATTTGTAAGACATGGTCTTTATAACTGGTTGGAAAAACTCAGACCTACGTAAAGAAGTAAAGAACTATTATGAATATGGAATATTGCATATAATGTTAGAGTGTTTTTCAATGTTTGTTGGGTTTTGCTGAATTTTTTTGTCTTTTCTTTGTTGCTTTTTTAAAAGTTTTTTGTTTAAAAAGGATGGCTCTCTGGGAAGGAGGATGAGGACATTGGAAATTTGGGCAATGTAAAAACAAAAGATATTAATAAAATTTATATTAAACAGAGGAATTAAAGAACTGTATAATAGAGAACTAGTGCAAAACTGCATGTGTAATTGTAAAACTTCTACAGGGAAAAGAAGACAGGCAGGTAGGATGGTGCGGTGGAAAGAACGACAAAGTGGATAGAACACTGGTCCTGGACTTAGGAAAGCCTGAATTTAAATCCAGTCTCAGACATTCACCAGTTGTGTAATCTGGGCAAGTCATTTAACTTCTGTCTGACTCAGTTTCCTCAATGGGGCAATAATAGCACTTCCCTGGGTTTCTGTGAGGATCAAATGAGATCTTAATTGTAAAGTGCTTAGCACAGTACCTTCTACCTAGCTGTTGTTGTTCAGTCATGTCCTAATTTTCATGACCCCATTTTGGGTGTTTCTTGGCAAAGATACCTTCTCCAGCTCATTTTATAGATGAGGAGCTGAGGTAAACAAGGTTAAGTTGCCCAAGGTAATGTAGCTAGTAAATGAATGAAGTCAAATTTGAACTCTGGTCTTCCTGACTGATGTTCTATCCACTATACCACCTAGCTGCCTTCTGGCACGTAGTAGGCACTTAATATATGCTCATTCCCTCCTTCCGTCATCACAGAACTTGAGTATAAATTGCATCTCTACTTGTGAGCTGCGTAACCTTGCTATGACACAATTTCCTCTTCTGTAAAATTCGGAGATTAGTATAGATGAGCTGGAAAGTCCCTTCTATCTCTGTCACTGTTATCCCATAATCCTGTGAAATCCCACAGTGGTTTACATAAAGAGATCACTATAGGCTGCAGCAATCAGTGAAGGCTTCATGGGAAAGGTAGTTCTCAGTATCACAAAATTTAGAACTGGAAGGGCCCAGAAAAATCATCTTGTCAAAACCGCCCATTTTACAGATGTTGAAACTGAGGCTCAGGAAGAAGAAACTCCCTGATTAAAGTCACACAAGTGGCATGGACCATAGCTAGAATCTCATCTCAGATCCTTAACCTCCAACTCAATGCTCTTTTATCTCTTAAACTGGCATTTGAAAGAAAGGCAGGGCTCTGAAAAATGAGTCAATAGTAAGGGCATTCTAAAATGAGAGAACAGTCTGAGCCAAGGTCCAACATCTGCATAATATTAATAACAAAGGGCAGGGACCATCAGCAATCAGTACTAAGTGGGACAGAAGCTGGCACTGATGAGCAGAACTTTTTGCAGTTTGATTTGTTTGGATAAGTAAGACCTAGCCATAAATAAAAAGAACTGACAAGCTTTGATGGGAGAGGAAGAAATGGCCTGAAAACAAAGGACATTAATATACACAGGAACTTTCCATCAGCAAAATGGATACGAGCCCAAAGTAGGTTAAAGATCACACCTAAACCCCAAGGAAAGAAGAGGCAGTTTCAGCCTAGTATATTAAAATGAGTAGTGTGTGTGTGTGTATAGGGTGGAGGAAGGAGGTCTGGTAAATAGTTGTATGACCTAGGGAATTTGTGTCCTTTCTTTTAATGGAGAAAGATACAAAAGGAAGCTAAACATGGTGCAGGAGGAAAGATGAAGGTACCTGTCTGCACAGGCACAGCACAGAAAGCCTGCAAGTAGGATCTATGGAGGAATAAAGATATGGTTGTCCTGGGCATCCTCCTTAAATGGAGTCTTTGGAGGAGCCAGTCAATTGGTGTGAAAGACTTCCAATGTGTGAAGTCTAGGTGACTGGAGGGAATGAGGTTTCAGGGTAGAGATTTCTATGGAATGATGGGAAAAAGTCAAGGAGGAGAATCAAGAGTGCAACCTGGAAAGGAAAGACCCTTCTAACTTTGATATTCTATGAAATCCCAGCCTAGAACAGAAATGGACATTTCTGCAGAAATGTGTGACTCTTCTCCCTCTCCTACACCCAGAAATATAATCTTTACTCTTCAGATTGAGCTAATGTTACACATTTAATGAAGTGAGAAATCATAAACAGTTTTATCTTTCCAGTGATTCTATGTAATTTACCATAAAATCCAATATTTTCATGATACTCTATTAAGAAATGCATGAGTTCACATCTCAGTGAATGCTACTACTCAAATCTGTTTGGAATTATTTCTTCCACAATGAAATTGATGGGAAGCAGACCTGATTTGTACTGTTCATTGAGCCTGTCTTTGTCTCTGTACTATTGTCATAGATGAAGTAACAGTGATAACCAGAAGGAGAACCTAGTTACTTTTATTCCTGTGGAGTTATTTGCTTTTGTTCAGTCATGTCTAACTCTTCATGACCCCATTTGAGGTTTTCTTGGCAGAGATACTAGGGTGGTTTACCATTTCCTTCTCCAGTTCATATTACAGTTGAGGAAACTGAGACAAACAGGGCTTAATGACTTGTTCAGGGTCACACACCTAGTAAGTGTCTGAGACTGGATTTGAACTCTGGTCTTCCTAACTTTAGGACTGGTCCTCTATCTACTGGGCCACCTAGCTGCCTGTTCCAGTGCAGTCTTTAATTACTACAAATGGTGTTAGTTTACATCTCTAGGTGCTCTGTGCTAGGCATCGTGAGAGAGAAAACACTTGCCCCTATAAAGTTTACAGTCTAGTAGGAAAATAAGACACAAATGTAGGTAACAAAATTATAAAATAGGAAGTAGGATCATAGATCAAGAACTGAAAAGAATCTCAGGGGCCATCTCATCCAACCACCTCATTTTGCAGATGAGGAAACTGAGGCTCAGAGAGTTTAAGTGACTTGTACTAGGTCACAAATATAGTAAGTATAGAGGCAGAATTTGAACTCAGCTTCTCGACTTCTGAACCAGTACTAACACTACTCTATCAACTGCCTCTCTAATAAAAACACGTTTTTATGTTTGTTTGTTTAAGAATAGGAAAGTATTTGCTGGATGAAGTGAGAGACAGATGTTGAAATGGGATAAAGAGTATAAGAAGAGGGTTAAGGGGAAGTAAAAGTAATTCCTTTATTGTAGCAAAAGTAAAGGAGGACATAGTCCTCAGTGAAGTAGTATAGTACTAAAAATCATTTGCCACCCTGTAAAGGAGCTGGGGTTTCGCTTAGGAGGCTGAGCCACTCAATAGCCTTGCAGGTAGGCAGGGCAGGTATTATTGTTCCCATTTCATGATGAGCAAAATGAGGTACAGGAAGGAGATATCATTACTCAATGTCTCATAACATTAGTCACAGCAAGGATAAGAACCCAGTTCTTCAGACTCTTAGCCCATTGCCCCCAAAGCTATTTAGATTTGTTTTCTAAGAGCTGCTACTACAATGTGCAATGTGCACATCAGCTGAAAAAGTTAAGTCCCTCCCTAATGTCTCATTGTGGATCAGAAGTGACCCTGGCCTCTCAAAGACCTTATTATTGGAATGAAAGCTCTGGTTCATCCTACCAAGTTTGAAAGTACCATCCCAGACACTAAGAAATGTGTCCCTTGTGACAGCAAGAGTCTGGCTGAATGCAGAGATGCTCATCATCATATTGGATGCAAGGCGGTGAGCTTTTCAGCCATAGCAACTCTCAAACTATTGAAAGCTTGTAATCTGCACTGGGAATGTGAGTTCCCACACTGACAGCATCAGTGTTCCAATCACAGTGCTAAGCAAGTAAAATATTTGCATGTTTCTCAAATTCTCTTAATGTAAAGGCGGAAAGATATTTGCAAAGTTTTTTTTCCCCTTCAAATCGATATTTCATATAGGAGTGAGCAACCATTCATTCACTCAAATTGCTAAAGCCATAAAATTGCTTATCATGCATTTATCTAAACCAACCATTAGTCGAAGGTTATGGGAGTTAGTGCTTCCCACTTGTGATGTACAAACCCAAGCTCTCCGGATTGATTCACAAGTGAGAGGGACCTCAGAAATTAGAGAACATTCAGCCCAACCCCCACATTTTTCAGATGACTAAAGGATTTAGGGGAGTAAACTGAGTTGGATAATGTCACATAGTACAGCTGGCTAAGATTCAAACCCAGGTCCTTTGACTCCAGATGTGATATTTCCATTGTACTATGTTGCCTGGCTTTCAATTTTTTACTTCTATTCAACTCAACTAATCTACGTGACTTAGCACACAAGCCTTGACGACTTATCAAAGACTTTTATTTAACTGGATCATAGAGATAGAAGGAACCTGAAGGAAAAGCTAACCCAACTTTTTCACTTTACAGAAGAAACTGAGACCTAGAGAAAAAAAAATGACTCATCCAAGGTTACACTGGCAGATGTAGGCAAGGTTGAACCCAGGTTCCAAATCCAGTATTCTTTCCTTTATAACAATGGTTCCCAATGTTTTTGTTTGTTTCTTTCTTAAATCCTTTTCAACAACAACCACAAAAAGATATGTTGTGATCTCCCAGCATAATTTAATATAATACTCATCATATCCTGTAATTATTTACTATTTAATGTGTTATTAGAGAATTTTTACCGTGAACTATTTGGACCATTTTCTCAAACTCACAAAGGTTTCCTGAACCACTCAATGGAACCACTGCTCTATGCCTAACTGGCTTATTATCCATCTACTCCCTCAACTTTCTAAATTATGAAATCTGTAATAACATTTGTTTTAACCAACTTCTAGGAGAAGGTTGAAAAAAATGTACATTTGCTGAAACATCCCAATTATGAAATATGACCCTTTTGCCTTCTAGTCCCTTTATTATGTTCCAGTTTTTTACTTTGTATTGAATATGCAACAATCTTTTATATCTTAGACTTTCATTAGATTTCTGGGCCTGGAAAGGACCTTAGAGATCATAGCCTCATAGACATAGAGGGGGGAAAATTCAGGGGCCATCTAGTTCAACTCCAGATTCTATAGATGAAGAAATTATAGTCTGAGGAGGTTTAGTAACTGGTCCAAGTTTACACAATTCTTAAGTATCAGAAGCAAGATTTGAACTCAGCTTATCTCTCTGACTCCAGAGTTAATTCCCTCATTTTGCAGAATGGGGTACTGAGGCTCAGAGAGACTGAGTAACTTGCCCAGAGCCACATAGAGAATCTGTGACAGAGCCAAAACTAGAAGTAGCTTCTTCTGACTCTATACAATGCTGGTGGAGAATATTATGCATTCCATCCTTTAGTCTTCATTGGCTCTATTTACTGTAATGCTGAAAAGTCCCGGGATAGGGCCCTGGGCTTCAGAAGGGTCTCTTAGAAGAAAAAGCATATCCTCTCTGCTCTTGACAGCTACTTCACACCCTCCTGCCAAAAAAAAAAAAGTCATCTTGAGGGCTGAAAAAGCTTTCTATATAATCATACTAGTTCAGACCCTTTTCCCATGAGGTGGAAAGATAAGAATACATCATTAGGAGTGCCCAGATTTCTCTTCTCTATTGTGAAGATACACTAATTTAAAAAAAATTGCTATAGATTTGCTATTAAGAATTTAGGATAATGTATTAATAAGAAGACTGATAGAATGGGCTTTATGCTGAATGAAGTTGAAGAATTAACTGGGACCTACTGAGAACACCAAAAAGAAAAGGGAAGAATATGGCATTTGGAGGAGGTACAATTGGCTCAGTCCCAGGATGGTACTCAGCATCAGTGGAATCCCCAAAACCTTCAAGTAGGATGTGTATTAATCTGATTCATGGCTTTTCACTCCAAACCAGTAAGACATTGTGCAACTTCCTGGATGAAGTTAGGCTGCATGCCTGCTCAGCATCTTAATAAGTATCCTTGGTGGTTCTAAATGTGCCTGCAGAATGGACAGGCTTCCAAAGGGAGACTTGTTTATGCTCTGTGTGTAGCAGATTAAATGGGAAAGATGAACAGTGGATGGAGGCCTTGGAATCTGGAAGACTTGAGTTCAAATGCTGCCTTGGAAACTTACTTGCTATGTGACTCTGGGAAAGCCACTTAAGTGCTTTCTACCTCAGTTTCCTCATCTGTAAAGTGAGAATAATAATGCCACCTACCTACTAGGATTGTTATGAGGATCCAGTGAAATATCTATAAAGTACTTTGCAAACTTTAAAGCACTATAGAAATATTAGCTACTACTACTGCTTAAAAGGCAGGGAGGCAGAGACATGGGTCAAATAACTTCTGGATACCCTTCTGGTTCTAGGATGCTACGATCCTTTAAGTTGCTCACCTGTTGTTTCCTAGTTGATAAATGACAAAAGATTGAACAATGGCCAAGATATATTTCTAATTATTTCTAGTGTAGGAACTGCTGATTTTAGAGGCAGAGAGATATAGTGGATAGAATGTTGGACTTGGGGTCAGCAAAAATTACCTAGGTTCTAATCCTTACTCTGACATTTACTTACTATGTGATCATTAGCTTGTTCCTTCCTCTCTCTAAGCCTTAATTTTCTCATCTACAAAGTGGGGGTAGGATTGGGAAAGGGGAGTAATCAAAGCAATAGCATCTATGTTACAGGGTTTTTGTGAGCCTCAAACAGGTTAGTATGTATAAAAATGTGCAATAAGAAATATAATGTAAATGTTAATTATTACTAAAAAGGACTTTACCATTTAGCTGGAAACTTTTTTTATGGCCAAGAGTTAAACATCAATAGGGACTTCTAAATTGCTGAACTCCTGAGGAATTTTTACCTCTTCCTACAAAGAAATAGCAGCCAGAATAGCATCCTGGCTCCTTTCATTTTAGATGGGAATAAGAAAAGGAATTATTTCTTTTATAACATTAATGACTTATGTAAGGAAGCCTAATAATTTCTGCCTGTAACTAAACGGTTGTTTTAACCACAAGATAAATTATTACAGAAAAAATAAATGCTTATTAATATATTGGAGTTTTTTTTAAAAATTAGGTTTTCTGCATATGCTATTAAAGGGGAAAAATGCCTCTTCCAGTTCTGATATTCCATGGTACTATTTTTATGTAAGAATAGTAACAGTTAGTGATTCAGCCTAAAAATTTCAGTGATTATGTATAAGACTTTCAATGCAATTGAGGACAGAGAAACTTCCTGAGTACATGATGTAAGAACTTGTTTGGAACTGAGCTTGACAGCTACTGAAAAGTCACCCCCACCCCCAAAGTACATTTTTAAAAGTGCCAATTGTCTAAAGAAGACTATTGCATTTAAAAGAACCCTCTTTTATGTTCTTTTAAGAATCAAGTATAGAAGACAAAAATCAACTACATTTATAATAATTTATTATGGTTGCAGTTCACTTTCCACATACAATAAATTATAGAAACTATTGCATCTTTATAAAATATTTTGAGTGTAATTAACAGATTCTAGTATTAAAATGCAATATCTATGAAACTTTAATCATGGCAAAGTTTAGCATCTGTTGAATTTTTCTTTTCAATCTGTAACAGACTTTCACAGTACTTCCATTCAACTATTTTAACTTTTGTGCAACCAGTATGAAACATATATGTATATATGTATATATGAAAAACACTTTATAGATCAAAAGAGCAAGACAAAATTGCACAGCTCTGAAGAAGCCATTTTAGGCAGTCCCTTGAGTTTCTATTCACACCCATGTGATGTGTACTTTTTAAGGCATTTTAATAAATGCAAATAAATGATCAACTGTTGATCTTCTAAAGTCCATTCCAACAGACATCATTGAGGCTTGGCAGTTTTGTTTCTTTTTAATTCAACAACAACAAAAAAATCTGTAAACACATGTGGCATTCACTCTTCCCCCTGGCTCGTCGAAAAAAGTTCAGACTGAAACTCAGTCCACTGCTCCAGGGGGTCTGTCAGAGTGATATCGGATAGATACCTCTTCCTGCTGTCTCTGGCTGTCACCGGCATGTCTCCCAGCAGAATCTTCCTTTTCCCTGGACACCCGCAACAGTCCTTCCCCACTGGGAGAGCTGCTCACGGCTTCCAGGGAGTGTTTCTGCCTCTTCTTCCAGCAACTTTTCAGTGTGTGAAATGGGTTTGAGTCAATGACAGCCAGTTTGTTCTCAGGCTAGGAGGTCCTTACCCGAGGCTAACAGGCAGCTGCAAGGAGGCATTTTGTCAGGAGGTCACAAATGCAGTTTCATTCTTTAAACGTTCTTGTCCTCTCAGCCATTGTCTCCTGCTTTACTTGTTCAGTGAACTTTGATCGAATATTTCCGGAGTTTCAGAAACTGAAACAGTTTGTCTTTGGTCCTCTTTTTCAGGGCCATCAGAGCTCTGGTCTTCTCTTCCAGATCTTGGTCGATAGAGAAGATGATCTTGGCTCTCTCCTCAGCTTTCTTGTCCCCAGAGTTTTTGAACAGCCTCTGGAGGGATTCTTGGTCTATGTTTTCGAAGATGTTGCCCACGGCTTTTTTTCGGGCAGCGGTGTCAAAGTGGTACCCATGGACGGATGGGCTCACTCTCAGCGAAGTGGACATGGTGGAGGAGGAGGCTTGGTGTCTTTTCGGAGCTTTGTCTACAGGGGTTCTTGCCAGATTAGGCTCTCCTAAAGAGGCTGGAGAAAACTCATCCCGTGGCTGCTATTTAAAGGCAGCGCAAAGACTCTGGGCTCAGATTACTCTGGTGACATCAGCGTGATCTAAAGGAATAATAATCAGAGACAGGTTTAACAGTTCAGCTGCCAACATCCTGTTCTTTTGCACAAGGGTTACTGAGAGCTCTTGTCCGGGATGTGGAGTGGCATTATCCACCGCCCACAACCCCTCTTAACCAGCGAAGAAAGGATTTTACAGAATAATGCGCTCTCACTTTAGAAAGATAGCTTAAGCCACAAGTGTAAAACTTGAGGTGCCAGGACCTTCAGAACACATAGCAATTAGATAAACATTGCAATGCTCAGAGCTCAGAATTCGGCTAATCCGTGAAAAGGTTTTCGCCTCCAAGGGGTTGAGTAGCCTTTAGCGGTGGTGCCCTTCGGACGTGCCTCTCCCCAGCGCTTAGAGAAATGCTGAAAAATTTTACAAAGCTGGGCCATTATTCTGAGCAGAGATGGGAAGTTTATGTATACAGCAGTAAAACTGCACAACTTAGAAGCATGGTTCCACTCCCCTGGGTATTTCAGGTTATTTCGGAAGTAGGTCCAGGTGCTGCTCTTCACCTCAGCATAATAGTTTGCCTTTTCTGGCCCTCTTAGAATTTACAAAGTGTTTTCTTGACTTCCACCCTCTGATGTAGGTAAGGATGTGGAAACTGAGGCACAGTGTGCTGAAGTGTTTTGCCCAGGTTCAGATGGATTATTAATAATAGTTATATTTGCAAAGCTTTTTACAAATATTTTTTTCTCATAAGAACCCTGGGAGATTGGCAGTATTATTATCCCCATTTTACAGAAGAGGAAACTGAGGCAGACAAAGTTAAAGTGATTTGCCCAGGGTCACAGAGGTAGAAAATGTCTGAGTCTGACTTTGAACTCAGATCTTCCTGACTCCAGGTCCAGAGCCCTGTCTGTTTCACTACCTGACTTCAATCCTTGTCCTCTTTCCATTATATCACACTTTTTCTTCACGAATAATCATAAAAATAACTGGCATTTCTAAAGTGCTATAAAGTTTTCAAAATTTAAATGTTCTCATCTGAGTCTCACAACAACCCTGTGAAGTAGATATTGTAGATATTATTACATCTAATTTTATAGATAAGTAAATGGAGGCTGTGAGTTGTCCATTATCAGAGTGTTAGAGTGAGATTTAGACCCAAACTTTCTTGCTGTCAAGCTTAGAATGCCTTTTGCCATACCATAAAAATAAACAGAAAAACAAATAAATAAATATATTCATATATGTATATGTATACACACACACACACACACACACACACACACATACACATACACACAACTTCTGAAAAAGTATGGAGGAGACATAGCAGTTCAGCCAGCTGCTTTATGGTTGATACCAAATAATCTTTCTGAGATTTTTTTTCCTTTCCAAATGAGCAATTTCTTTGTCTCGATACAGCCACGGCCTCATGGTGGTGCTCTCCTTTCAAACAGTCCTTGCTTATTCTCCACAATATCCAAGAACACAAACAAAATAGCACAGGATGTGTATAGGACCCCTCACCCGACCCCAACCCCAAGAAAATGCCTCAGCTCTGCAGTTCCATCTTTAGTGGGTATCAGAAATCCTGTGATATTTTCCTTCCCAAGGCTACACAAAGAACTCCTATGTCCTTTGTGCCTAATGCATTCAATAAGGCCATGTACAAGGAGTGGTTAGTTTTAGCTTTCTTCCCATCTGTCAGAGCACATTCAATAATGTGTGGCTGAGGGGCAATTGTAGTAGGGTACAGGAGAAAGAATGCTTCATTTAGAATCAGGGGACCTGGGTTTGAAACCCCAAATCTCACATTTAACTACCAGTGTAACTTAGGCAAAATGACCTGCCCTCAGTTTTCCCATCTGTAAAATGAAAAGAAGGAGCAGTTGGGTGGCACAGTGAATAGAGCACTGGGCCTAGAATCAAGACAATTCATTTTCCTGAGTTCAAATCCAGCCTCAGACCCTTACTTGCTGTCTACCCTGGGCAAGTCACTTAACTCCATTTGCCTCAGTTTTCTCATCTGTAAAATGAGCTGGAGAAGGAAATGGCAAAGCACTTCAGTATCTTTGCCAAGAAAACTCCAAATAGGGTCACAAAGAGTCAGATATGACTGAAAATGACTGAACAACAACAAAAAAACCCAACAGCGAATGGTCTCAATGAGCTATATTCTCTGACATCTCTAAATCTGTGATACTGAGGGAAAATTTCCTCCTAGATCATTCCTCCCCATTATCCTCACTCTAAAGCTATTTCCTTGTTCACCTGGAATTCAAACCCCTCCCTCCTCCTCTTATCCTAACAATGGCAATTCTTTAGGATTCTGCGCAGCACCTTTTGGAAAATCTGTATTCTTCAGGCAAGTGCAGAGCACCATCTCCCTCCCCTTTGCTCTTCAATAAGCTTGTCAACTTGTCTCAATTCCAACTCCCAGACATCTTTTGCCTTTGTTTACTCTTCTCAATTCCCACTGCGCCCATCTGAGTACCGTCATTATCACCTGCCTGGACTGTAGCAATAGGTTCCTTAACTTACCACCTTCACAGTTCCCCAACTCAATCCGTCCTTCATACTGCTGCTGAAATAATTCCATGGACATGGATCTGGTTTTTTACTCTTCTGCTGAAAAACATTCAGTGGCTTTCTATTCACAGACAAATAAGGTTCAAGTTCCTCCGCTTGATGGTCAAGGCCTCCTGTAATCGGGTACCACTGCACCTTTCCTATTTTCATCTCATGATTCTACTTCCCTATACTCTGTGGTTCAGCTACTCTCTGCCCTGCCTCCTTCCCTCCCTCCCCAAAGCTGCACTCTTGTTTTCTCTAGACCCTGCCTTACCTATGCAATGCCCAGTGGGAAATGGCCTCCCTCCCTCTCCTCATCAGCTGAATGTTGTGTACCTGTCCTTCAAAATCCAATCAAAATGTTAGCTCCTCCAAAATTCCTTTCCTGATATCAAAGCATTATTATTCTAGAGCCAAGAAGAAAATTTAGAAGTTATCTAATCCATTCCCTCCATTTTACAGATGAGGAAACTGATCAAGGTTAGGTCCTTTTAATCTACATCCAGAATTCTTTTCACTACTCTACATTGCACATCTTCACCTCACAACTAGTAAAGATCTTTCCCACAGTTCTTCACATGCAACATTATTTTAAGCCTCTTTAATGCACTCATTTTTGTATTATAATTATAATTTATGTGTGCCTTATGTCCTCCCCCCCCAATATTATAAACACTTTGAGGGCCCTGTATATGCTTTATTATTAATAAGAATAGACTTGTATAGTGCTTGCTTTGGCAGCATATATACTAAAATTGGAATGATACATAGATTATCATGGCCCCTGCGCAAGGATGACATGCAAATTCGTGAAGCATTGGATATTTTTTGAACTGATGCTGACTGAAATGAGCAAAACTAGGAGAATATTATACGCAGTAACAGCCACACTATGCGATGACTAACTTTCATAGACTTATCTCTTCTTAGCAATGCAAGGATCTAAGACAACTCCAAAAGACTCATGGTAGTCTGGATGTCCACATCCAGAAAAAGAGCTATGGAGCCTGAATGCAGATTGAAGCATATCATTTACTCTCTGTCTCTTTTTGTTTCTTCTTTCTCATGATTTCACCCATTGGTTCTAATTCTTCTTTACAACATGACTAATGGGAAAATAGATTTAATATGAATGTGTATGTTGAGCCTGTATCAATTTACATGTCTTCTTGGGGTGGGGAAAGGACAGAGAGAGGAAGAAAATTTGGAACTCAAAATCTATGGAAGTAAATGTTGAAAACTAAAAACAAATAAATTAATGCGTTATTTAAAAAAAAAACTTAAAAAACAAAGAATAAACTTGTATATCACTTTATGCCATGTAAGCAATAAAAGAATCTAAGCTCCATTATGGCAAACCATCTAACCTAACAAATATTTCTATACTAAAATTGGGGGAGGGAGGTGTCAGGATAGTGGCTCTAGTGTTGTACATCCTATCAGCTGCATAACCTGTCTCTTCAAAAGTTCAAAACAATGTCTTTGCACAAAGTCCTACAGCTTTCCTTGAAGACGGCCTAAGTCCATTTAGATGTATTTAACAGATAAAGGGGTTTTTAAACTCTTTGAAAGACAATACAATAAACAGGGTAACCATGCTGATTTTTGTCTTTCAGCTACATAAAACTATCTTTCTTGCTCAGATTTGGCAGTGCCCTGTGCCAAGGGTAGATTCATACAGTCACGTATGTCTTTCTATGCCACCCCAATCCCCTGTTTTCTCCAGTTAGTATAAACATTTACAGTGAGTGATCTGGATACCAGTGTCTCATAAAAGAGATTGGAAAAGGCCTTACAGAACTTATGCGGACAGATACAGTGTGTTATGCAGATGGAGGATAGAATTTGGTAGTTTTCTGCGGTAAGGAAAGGAAACAAAGATAGGGTTTTAAAAAGAAAGCTTCCTAACCAATGTTCTATTTTCCCCTGGGAGACAGCTTGTCGGAACTCAGGCTCAGACAGAGTGCCCCTTGGAGTTTTCCAACTGCTGGTTATTTTTTGCATTGGCGTAGTTTCATGCCAAATGATTGCCCAGGTATGAAATGAATGACCAGTTTAATTGGCATCGTAGTCAGTATTTCTTTGGGGTGAGATCATTTGCAGAATCTGGAGCTGAGGTTTTTTAATTTCATATATTGCCTATTCATGCTCCTCAAATGGCATTTTTGTTTGTTTAGTACTTCTTATCTCAGCTCTGTTTTCCATCCACCTCTAGTTCTGGGGACAATAATGAAATTAACAGGGGCAGCTAGGGTGGCACAGTGGATAGATGTCCAGCCTTGGAGTCAGGGGGACCTGAGTTCAAATCTGGCCTCAGACACTTGACCTTTAACTAGCTGTGTGACCCTGGGCAAGTCACTTTACCCCAATTGCCTCACCAAAAAAAAAAAAGTAAAAAAAATGAAATTAATAGTATCATTGCTTTTTGGAAAGGGTGTGTGTCCATTGACTACCCTATGGTAGTCATCATCCCTGTGTCATTCCAGACCAAAACTATTGTTGCTGGCCATAACTCCTGTATGCATTGTCTCCCTTTAAAATGCAAATTTCTTGAGGACAGGAAGCCAATTTTTTTTGTATTTGTATCTCTAATGCAGAGCATCTAATAAGCAATCAAGAAGTGTTTATCTGCCAAACACTGTGCTGGGAGATACAGGTACAATACAAAGAGTCAGACAATTCTGAATCTGTATCTTGTTGTTTATTCATTTTGGTTGTTTTGTCTGACTCTTCATGATGCCATTTGGGGTTTTCTTGGCAAAGATACTAAAATGTTTTGCCATTGTCTTCTCCAGCTCATTTTACAGAGGAGGAGACTGAGGCAAACATGGTTAAGTGACTTGCCCAGAGTCACACAGCTAATAAGTGTCTGAGGTCAGATTTGAATTCAGGTCTTCCTGACCACAGATCTGTCATTCTATTCACTGTACTACCTAGTTACTCAAGGTTACACTTAATAATTGCCTTTTCATTCAGTCATCCATCCATCCATCTATCTATCCATTCATTAAATTGTTCTTCCTTGTCTTCTTTATATCTCCTAGACATCTGGGCTAATATCTGTTCTCTTTATTGTTGTTGTTATTGCTGTTTTTCACCAGGAATAAGTCACAGAAGCTCAGAGTAATCTAGTCCATACTTGAATATCTTCCATCTGTAAAATAAAGTTATTGTAATAGGTGACCCCTAAACTCCATTCCAGCCCTAAATCTATGGTCCTATACTCCTGCTACAACATATCATGAAAGGTGTCATCTAGTGTTTGTTTAAAGACCCCTACTGAGAAAAAAGCTTACTCTTTCCCAAAGCATCCCATTCCTCTTTCGGACATCACTTATAGTTAGGTCATTTTTCCTTGCCTCAAAATAAATCTGCCTCTTTGTTACTTCTGGCTCCTTTTTCTGCCATCACAGACCAACTAAGACAAACCTCAAAGACTCTTTTTAGCGCTCAGCCCTCTGCAATCTAAAACACGTATAAGATGGCAATTGTGGTATGGTAGAAAGTATGTTTGACTTGAAATTAAAGAACTTGAGTTCAAAATCTCAATTTGGGTGACTTCAGTTAATTAAATGCTCTGGACCTCAGTTTCCTCATCTGTAAAATGAGGAAGTGGAATTTGATGATTCCCAAAGTTCCTCATAATTCTAAAGCTGTGATCACCCCTTATTCCCTGACTGGACCCAAAGTTCAGATTTCTGCAGTTGTTTCATGGAATCTAAAGATGTACATTTGCATCCTGGCTCTATTTCTTGCTCATTGTGTGACTAGGAACAAGTCACTTAACCTTTATGAGACCCAGTTTTTGTTCTCTAAAAAGAACATAATTATACTTGCATGGTTTTACCTTATCAAGTCATCATATGGATAAAACAAGATAATGTATTTGAAGTGTTTAAAGACTATAATCCAATTTAACTAAAATTTTGAAATATTTTTAAAGACCTCTTAGTTATGTTGCACTGTACTAGGCTCTGAGAGGAGGCAAATAATGGGAAACAAAACATACACACTTGACGGTGGTATGAAATGATGTCATAATCAGTACATAAGAGACTTGCAAAGAAGGTGTCCCATGAAATTCAAGGGTTGGTCTTATTATCAAGTAGGAAGCTCAAGGAAGGCTGCCTGAAGAAGATGCTATCTTAGTTGAACTTTAAAGGATGGACAATTGGAATTCTTTGGCCTTCTAGTCTAGTGCAGTCTCTCAAAATATGCCCACTACAACACACCCAATAAATAGCCATTCAGTTCTACTTAAAGTCCTCTGAAAAAAGATCACTCACTATGATCTAGTCTATTTTTAGATATCTCTAATTGGTAGAAAGTTGTTGTGGCTTTTTTCTTTCACCCTTTCCTACTGATTCTTCCCTCTAGGGCCAAGCAAAACAAGTCTGATTTCTCTTCCAAAGGACAACCCCCTTTGAATACTTGAAAAGAGCTATCATGTTCACCCTGAGTTTTCTTTTCTGTAGTATAAACATCCTCAATTCCTTCAATTATTCCTTATATAGAATGGACTCAAGGCCTTCACCGTATCAGTTCCCTTCCTCCAGAATTCACCAGTTTATCAGTCCCCTTTCTAAGTTGTAGTGCCAGAACTGAACAAAATACTCTGACCATAGCAGTGTACAATGATGCTATAACAACCTTGTTCCTAAAAGCTATGTCTTTATGCTGCCTAGGAATTCATTAGTGTTGGAGCAGAGTGGAAGAGGAAGAAGCATTTCACTGTATCATTATTGACTCATGTTGAATATATAGTCTGCTCAAACCCCCAGATCTTGTTCAGATAAAACACTGCCTAACATAGTAGCCATCTTGTACTTGGAAAATTGATTTTTTGAGCCCAAGGTTAAGAATTTACATTTATCTTTATTGAATTTAATCTAATTATTTTCAATCTAATTTCCTAGACTGTTAATATCTTTGGATTCATAGTCCAGTTTGGATGTGAGTGTTGACAACCTGGAGTACAGTAGTATAAGATAAGTCAATGAAGGTAAGATGGTATCTGAATAAGGAGGGTCTTGAACAACAGACCAAAGATTTTCATCTATAGTAAATAACAATAGGGAACTTCTAAAGAATTTTGAGAAGAAGAGTGATATTCATAAGGAAGGCAAGTTTGTATCTTAGGCTTTAGAGCTCAAAAGCACCCTAGAGAACATCTAATTTGACCCACTCTTTTTACATAAAAGAAAATTAAAGCCCAGAGAAATAAAGCAACTTACTGATAGTCACACAGAAATGGACTATAAACCCAGATCCTTTGACTCCAAATTCAAGTGTGCATGATGGATTGGAAAGAGGAGAAACTGTATGGAGTTTATTTTGTTCAGTTGTTTCAGTTGTGTTCAACACTTCATGACCCCATTTGAGGTTTTCTTGGCAAAGATACTAGAGTAGTTTGCCATTTCCTTCTCCGGCTCATTTTATAGATGAGGAACTAAGGCAAACAGAGTTAAGTGACTTGCCCAGGGTCACATAGCTAGTAAGTGTCTGAGATCAGACTTGAACTAAAGTCTTCTTGACTCCAGGCCGGGAATTCTATTCATTGTACCACCTACCTACCCTGTATAGAATTTATAAACCCTAAATAAATAATTTGAATAGTAAAATGACAGTAGTAGCAGCAGCAGCAACAGTAATAATAATGACTTAGCTGTATGTAGCACTTTAACCTGTGTAGAGGCAGTGTGGCTTAATGACCAGAGCTCTGAACTTGGAGTCAAAAGTCCTAGTTCACATCCTGATACTGTTCTTTACTATTTGTGTGACTTTAGTCAAGTTACTCAGCTTCTCACTCTCACTTGGCCTCTGTTTCTCATCTGTAAAATGAGAGGGTTAGATTGGATAACTTCTATATTTCCTTCCAGTTTCCTCGAATGTAAGCTTCACTCAGTCAGGGACTTTGTCTTATCTAAACTTTGAATTATCTCTAGCATATAGTGCAGTATTATTTTAGGAAGTTATTACAATATCCAGAAGAACTGAATTCAGTTCAATTAAACTGGCATTTATTAAGCAATGACTTTGTAATAGGCACTGTAGTAGGAGCCAAAACTCAGAAACAAAATTAAGGTCCCTACTCCAAGGAGCTTATATTCTATGGGGAAAAACAACATGTCTATATGTGATTTGATTTATGGACAGAATAAATACAACATAAACAATGCAGGGAGAAAGTCTTGTAGCAAGCAGACCAATTAGGAGGTGAGTTAACAAGGACCTGAATTAAGGTGGTGGCCAAGGAAAGAAGAGGACAGAGGAGAGGGATGATTTGGAGGTAAAAATTGGCAGGACTTGCCAACAACAGACTGGATTTGGGAAGGGAGACTGGAGAGTTATGAGTGTGACTCCAAGGTTTCAGATCTGGGTAGTTAGAAGATGGTGGTCCCTCTCCACAGAAATACAAAAAATAGGAAGAGGTATGGGGAGGGAAGGTGGAGGGGTGAGGGTGGAGTATCTTTGGAGGAGGTTGGGAAGAGATAACAAGCATTTTGGATATGTTGAGTTTGAAAAATGGAACATCCAAGTGAAAATTTCCAGCAGTCAATTGATGATAACAGTATCATAATGAAAACCTTTATTAGAATAGCAGCCATGTGAATATTCATTCTTTTGTTCAACAAACATTTATTAAGCATTGTGTCAAGAGCATTTCAACAGAAGCTGAGTTTGAAGATGATATGGACTTTGCTTGACTTTATGGAGGTTACATTTGTACGTAAATTAAGCATTCCATAAATCTAAGTTATCAACATTATTATTATAATTCTGATTCATTTCATAGAGATACAGATAGATGTACTTCAGAGAGAAATTTTTCTGAAACAAGTCACCATCCCACTGCTATTCTTTGATTTTTAATTTTGACTGACTATTATGGTGGTAGATTAAATAAATGCTTTTTGGAATTGAATTAAAAAGTCATGGTGTAAGCTTACCTTTTATAGGCTCACTGAAAACATCTTTGGGACATCTCTAGTAGTAGAAAAGATGACAGTAATGATAAACACTTCATCCCATTCTCATATGGTTTGGATTTTTTCATCTGGGTCTCTATATTTTGAGAGTTTTCTACTCCAAACAGACTAGATATGGTGAGTATTTAATATGGCAACCTCTACTAAAAATGTTTTTCTCAAATGTTGCATGGGGTTGGGGTGGCATCAGTGTTATGTCTGGGCAATTACAGACAACATTTGATGATTCTCTAATTTTTTACAGTTTTTTGCTGAATTCTGAAGGGTGTTTTGTTTGTCTGAAGTATATCTGTTTGTACTGCATGGATCTATCAGTATTAGTTCATAAAGATACCACGTTTATGGTATATAATTCTAGCCATGGCATCATGTTGTTGTTGTTGTTCAGTCATTTTTCAGTCATGTCCAACCCTACATGACCCCATTTGGACCTTTCTTAGGAAAGACGCTGGAGTGATTTGCCATTTCCTTCACCAGCTCATTTTACAAATGAGGAAACTGAGGCAAACAGAGTGAAGTGACTTGCCCAGGGTTATATACCTAGTAAATGTCTGAGGCTGGATTTGAACTCATGAAGATGAGTCTTCCTGATTCCAAGCCCAGGGCTCTATTCATTGTGCCACCTAGCTGCCGGGTAAGTACTTAAATAGATCAATGTTATTATTGTTATCATAAACTAAGGTGCATAATTGTTTTTAATCTCATATCATTTCTCATTTATAAATAGATTTATTTTCTCTTCAGTCTTTTGGTTGGAACCAAGCATCTTTGTCTTTTATTATTTTATTGTTCATGACAAAGGTCACCACTTGTATTTAGAAGGATGGATGTTAGCATTAGTTTCTCAATCCCAGAACAAAACTTAGATATGTTTTCAACCAATTCAAACCCTCAGATAATGGAGGAATGTTCACAAACTTTCCCACTGAAATAGGGGATGAACTTTTAAAAATCAATTTCTTTTCTTTCAAAAAATGACAGCTCTGATTAATTTTTAAATAGAGCTTCTTTGTTAGCGATTTTCTTGTCTTTGAAATGAACCAGCTGTCTTTGTTTAAACAATCAGTCTATATTTGAATGTTTCCTTAAAAAGAACTAAAGATAAACTGTTCCTTTTTAAAAAAAAATTTAATTAGCTAGTCAGATTTTAAGGATTCAGATATCAAGCCCTTGGCATTTACAGCTTCTTTAAAAAGAAAACAGTTGTGAGCATAAACTAACATGTTTTTCTCAGGAAATGAACATGAGGTATTTACATGTATTTATAGTTTAATGTGATTCTGTAATCTAAAATTAAAGTAGAAATGACTCTTTACAAACCAACTCCTCCACTTTCCCACCCACCCAACGATAGATTCCCCGTGGATAGATTCCCCGTGGTAATTCTGAAGCTTGTGTAATTCAGAGCTTCTCAAGGTGGGAGGCCAGGCAAAACTGCAGATAGGCTACCTAGAATGTCAATATCCAAGTGTGGTTAGAAACCATGGGAATCATCTTGTCTAATATCTACCTGAACGAGCTCCCACAATAATGGTTGTCTATCCTCAGCATGAAGGTGTCTAATAATTGGGAACCCCCTACCTAATAGGAGCTTAGATTTAGTAGTGGAAAGGACCTTAGAGAACATTCAGTCTAACCCCTTTGTTTTACAGATAAGGAAACTGAGGACCAAAGAGTTAAAGTAACCTGCCCAAGGTTACACGGTAGTAAGTGACAGATGTGGGATTTGAACCCAAGTCCTCTGACTCCACTCTAGCACTTTTTTCCATTATTTAGAAGGCAGCCCATTTCACTTTAGGACAGTGAAATTTTTCAAGTTTTATTTACATGAAACTGAACTCTCCCTTTATGCAATAGTTCTCATTCATCCTAGTTCTGTGCTCTGAAGCAGAGCAGAACAAAGTCTAAGCCTTCTTCCACAGGATTGCCCTTCAGATATGTAAAGATATCTTTCACACATTTTCTTCTTCTGGCCACACAGCTTTGGTTCCTTCAAATGATCCTTAGATGGCCTTACTTCAAGACCCCTCACCACTGGGATCACCTTCCTCTGGAAGGGCTCAGTTTGTCAATATCCCTCCTGAAGGCTGGTGCCCAAAACTGAACTTGATACTCCAAATGTGGCCTGATCATGAAAGAGTACAGTGTGACCACTTGTATACATTATTCATCTTCTAATGCAGCCCGAGAGATTACACTTTAGTGGAGAGATGTCAGGAAGACCTAGGTTCAAATCCAGCATTGTCACATTTAAAAAAGGTTCCAGAGACATAATTTCTGGGTAATTTAATCATTTTATTAATAATGCCAGCATTTTTTTTTCTAAAAGGCTGCTCAAAGTGTATTAGTTTCTGTTGAGTACAAAGTAAACACATTAATGAGGCCGCTGGAAAGCACATAGGTGGTTCAGATAGTAAAAAAATAAACAATAACAGTGTGGTTTCTTGTACTTGTTTTTTGCTGTTTTGCTTTTGTTTTCCATTAAACACACACACACACACACACACACCACACACACACACACATATCCCACAACTACTTCTACACTTAAGCAGCCTATCTATTCTAAGGGAATAGGTAGGAGAGAGAAGAGGGGGAGGAGAAGGGGAAATGGGCTCTGATGCCCAGCACACTTCAGAAGGGGGGAAGCAGCAAGGAGGGTGCTGCTGCTCATGCAGAAGACCCAGTGCTGGTCCTGCTGGGCTTGCTGACGCGCAGCTTCCTCATGGCCTCCCAAGCCAGGTCACATGAGCAACCTGGAAAGTTCCTGGAAAGCTCTGGGGATTCCAGTATAGCTGTCATGAATGGATGACTCGACTTTCCAAAGAAGTTTGCCCACCAGTGCCCTGGGTCTGATTTGGGAAGACCGGGATGATGAGGGGATCACTTCCTCAGAGTACTCAGCACTTCCACAGGAGCTGTTGCTGCAAGTGGAACCGACACCTTCGGTATTAGTAGTCACAGGTTGCTACAACAGGATTGCTGCCACTTTGCTTGTTCTTCTAGCGATGATGTAAAACCTTAGTGGCGGCTCCGGAGCAGCCCCTGTCAGGCAGCGAGCTACGGTGGACCATCACGGGTGACCTAGCCGAGGGAAGGGGGCGTGAGGCCACAGAGCCCATTTGTGAAGGAGATTACGGGAGGATACTCCACAACAACAAAAATTGCAAGAGCTCTTTGGGTTTCAATGCCAGCATTTAATAAAGGGCTGGTCATTTGGCCGTCTTCCTCTTAGACCAAAGACCATCATGGCAGCAGCTCACGACTTTTGTGTCCTTTTGGGAGAGGAGTATTCTCAGGTTGGCGATCAACTCTCATTGCCTAACAATGACAGAACAAATATTACAATGAGAGGCTGGACTTCAACTTTGATTAAGTCATCTACTAGCCCCAGTCTTGAGCAATTTATTCAAAGAATTTATCACCACCCACACGTGAGAGGAACACAATCTCCATCCCATCTGGGTGGAGTCTGGATAGAGGAGAAGGTTAGTTCAACCTTCAGAGTGAGATCTTGAGATTAGGATAAAAGAAAAAGGGAGGAAATCTGAATCTCCCCAAGTCATTGGGTATTAATGATCATTTCTCTCAGCATTTGAAACACACAACCTGAAAGGTCTTCTCTTCTTTGTACCTGAGGCTACTCTTTAAGATAAAATAGAGTTACAAATAGTTAGTTAGCAGCTAATCTTTATAGGTGGAGGGAGTTTCCACACCAAGCTTTACAATAATGAAACCACAGGATCAGACCCTCCACCGTCTGAAAAATTACAGTTTTCTTGGCTCCATGCCACCCCATATGTCCAACATATGCAGTTTACAATCCACTAGAAACCTCAGGTCTTTTTCATGCAAACTATTCTCTAGCTTTTTCTACCCCCATTCTTTACCAGTATATCTGATTTGTTTTAACCACATGCTTTAAGGAGTATCTCCCAAATAGTGATATCTTATTGTTCCCATCTCACCATTGGGCTCTATCTTGTTTGCATGATTCAATTGAATTCTCCACCCAGGGGAGATAGGGAGGACCAAACTCTATACCTTGCATTTAAATAATAAATTTGCAGCTGAATGGGACATTAGAAGTAATCTGATTCAACCCCCTTCATTCTATAAATCAAGAAACTGAAATCCAGAGTGTCCACATAGGTGGTATTTTGTGAAGATTTGAATACATATCTGCTAACTCCAATTCCAGAGTTCTTTCTATTGCACCAGAAAAATTTTCCACACACTCCAGAATGTTTGGACATAGGAGTCTCACTTCTAGGACAGCTAGGTGGCACAGTAGATAGAACTCCAAGCCTGGAGTTAGGAAGACTCATCTTTCTCAGTTTAAATCTGGCCTCAGACACTTTACTAGGTGTGTGACCCTGGGCAAGTCACTTAACTTGATTTGCCTCAGTTTCCTCATCTTTCAAATGAGCTAGAGAAGGAAATGGCAAACCACTCTAGTATCTCTACCAAGAAAACTCCAAATTGGGTCACAAAGAGTTGAACACACTGGAAAAAATGACTGAAAGTCTTCTTTCTAGTCCTTTAAGAAGCAATATTTCTATCTTCATTCTCATCCTGTCATTTTCACATTCACACTGATCTTCCGACATGTCTTATCCAAATAAGGACATATGATATCAGCTCCTTCTGTGGTAGTAAAGAATTGGAAATTGAGGGGATGCCCATCAATTGGGGAATGACTGAACAAGTTGCAGTATATGATTGTTATGTAATACTATTGTGCTATAAAAAATGATGAGCAAGATGGTTTCAGAAAGACCTGAGAAGACTTATATGAATTGATGCAAAGTGAAGTGAGCAGAACCAGGAGAACAATTTTACTAAGAGTAATATTGTAATGATACTCAACTGTGAAAGACTTAGTAACTCTGATCAACACAGTGACCCATCACGATTCCAAAAGATTCATGACAAAACACACTACCTTCAGATAAAGAGGTGATGGAATCAGAGTAAAGACTGAAATGGATCTTTCTCTGTCTCTCTGTTTCTCTCTGTTGTGAGAATTTGTTTTGCATGATGTTATGTTTATAATGGATTTTGCCTTCTCACTGGATGGTAGGAGAGAAAGAATCTGGATCCAAAAATAAAATATAATTGAATTGTAAAAAATAAGGATATATCAGATATGACAACAAAGTAACAAGATGGGTTTGTGTGGAGTTTAATATCTAATGATTGTGAGATAGTGTAGATTTGAGCATTTTTGTAGTCTTAGAGAAAAGAAACAGCAGTGACAGAAGGATCCATGATACAAGATAGAAGGTGAGGATTGGTGAAGCTAAGGTGCAGAAAAAAGTGGGAGATGGGAAGAATGGGTGAAGGGGTTAGCCACAAGGTGGATGGCTACCCCATCCTCGGAGGCTAGAGGGAGGAAGAGAATAGGAGAAGATAATGGGAGGTTTAGAGGGACAGAGAAGAGCATTGCCTGAGAGCTTGCCTATGATAGCCTGAATCTTCTCAGTCAAGCAAGAGGAAGTTAATATCTTAGAGCTGCAACTCTCAAACTCTGGTCTCAGGGCCCCTTTAATACTCTTAAAAGTTATCAAGGCTCCCCAAAGAACTTTCATTTATGTGTATTTTATCCATTGATATTTTTTGTGTTAGAAATTAAAACTGATAAAATTTAAATGTTTACTAATTCATTTAAAAATTACAGTAATTAAACCATTCTATGTTAACATAAATATATTTTTATGAAAAATACATTTTTCAAAACAGAAAATAAATTAGTGAGAAGAGTGGCATTGTTTTACATATTTTTGCAAATCTCTTTAATGTCTGTCAATAGAAGACAGCTGAATTCTCATAGCTGCTTCTTCATTCAATCTGTTGCAATATGTTAATTTGGTTGAAGTATATGAAGAAAATTCAGCCTCAAACAGATATATAGTTGGAAAGGGGAGGAGAATTTTAAGGTGCAAACGATGTCTTAGTATGATGAAAATTGCTCTCATGAACTCCATGAAAAGGTTTTGAGGACCCCTAGGGGTCTAAGGACCACACTTTGAGAACTGTCAGTTTAGAGTAAGATTGTTTAAATCTCAGCTTTACCACCTCCCAGCTGTGCAACCTTGGACAAATTACTTTACATCTCAGCCTCAGTTTCTTTCTATGCAAAATGGGTAAAGACTCATGGACTATTTCTTTAAGACCCTTTCTAGTTACACTATTCCATTATTCTGTATCTGATAATTCTCCCAGGGTATTTGCCTTTTATAGCTTGTCTACAACTGTGAAATGAAAGATTTTGTGCCCAGCAATAGAACTTTCAGGAATCAGCAAATGGAGATGACAGTTGTATTATCTGACTTTATGAGGCTGCAAATCAGAGGAACAAATTTGGGGAAGGGTAGAAGGGAATAACAGAAAAACAAATCCACAGAGCCATAACTAGGTTGAGGTGGTTGGGGCTTTGCCTCCGAGCTGAAATTTAGAGCATACTAATACTCCTTGAATTCTTTTAGCAATTTAGAAACAAGTGAGCTCAGTCTTGATTAGCAAGAATAATTAGATAAAGCAGGAAGCCGCCATAAGTCACGATTGCTTCCCAAGTGAAGTCCTTCACATCCAACTACCAAGAGATGTGGAGGAGAGCCAGAGAGCCTCCAGAAAGATGTCACATTGAACTACTTAGCATATGATAAGGAACCACACCCAACACCATTCATGCTTCTTGTCCTCAGCCTGAATCTCTAAAGTCTCCTAGTGTTTATCTGAGTTCACAGAGTAATTTCCCATTAGAGAAAATATGCATATTATATGTTCCTTGGACATAGTAGTTAGAGATAGGGACACTGAAGCACTAGATTTGAAGTCAGAGGATTCCAATAATACCATTGTCACTTTTTTGTGATCTTTGGGAAGAGTGACTTAACTAACCTCTCTGGGACTCAGTTTCCTTAATTGTAAAATGACTGGAGTTGGACTGGATAACTTCTAAGGCCCCTTCCAACTCTAGATTTAATTTGATTCAAATCATCAAGCATTTATTAAGTTGATACTTTTCACAAAGTTCATGCTAGGTGCTGGGGATGCCAAAAAAAAAATTTCATATGTTCAAGGTACTTAAATTAGGAAGGGGGAAGCACAGACAACTTAGAGAAACCAGGAAAAATCTAAGTCTCAGAGCTGCCTTGGAGGAAGTTAGAGATTCTAAGGTGGAAGTGTGGGAGAGGTGCATTTCAGGCAGGGAGGAGTCAGCCTGTGGAAGCGCCTGGAGGTGGGGGATGGCAGCCCAAGTATGGAGAATATTCAGTGGGCCCATTATGCCTAACAAAACCCAGGAGAGGAAGAGATAGGAAGAGAAATACCTTTAAATTTAACAGCAAAATGCATCAAGTATTTGGGAATTAACCTACCAAGATAGATATGTAGGATATATATATAGTTATTATATACATATGTATATAAATGTATAAATATTTAGGGCATACATATTATAGGTAACATGCAGGAATAATATGTATTTATATATACATATATGCATGTGTACATATACATATACGTATATATGTACACATGTACACTTAAGCTCCTTGAAGGTTTGGACCTTTTTAAAATTTTTTATCTTTGTATCCCCAAGCTTTATGCAAAGTAATAATAATAAAAATAAATGCCTGTTGAATTGAATCACATTGTATTTAGAGTTGAAAAGGACTTTAGAAGTTCAGCTCCAGATAGATAGATAGATAGATAGATAGATATAGATAGATAGATGGATAGATAGATAGATGGATGGATGGATGAATGGATGGATGGATATACATATATACACACACTTTATTTATTCATTCATTTATTTATTCATTTACGTATTGATGAACTTCTTCACACCTGCCCTTGGATGACACAAGGCCAGTTCTTGAATGACAGGCACAATGTTACTGGGTAGCACCCAAAGGCAGGAACTGATTGAACTCATTTTCTATTGCCATGGTACTTAACATAGGGTCTGGTACATAGTAGTCACTTAATAAATGGTTGTTCACTTGAATTAAATTGAGAGCCTAGGACCATTTCCTTATTATAATGAGGCAACAGAGTTACACTTTAGTAGAGGAGCTCTGTCTCTCTACCTCTGTCTCTCTTTTTGTCTCTGGATCTCTCTTTTCTATCTCTCTTATTTCCCTCTCCTCTCTGTCTGACTTTCTACCTCTCTGTCTCTGTCTCTGTGTCTCTCTATGTCTCTCTCTCTGTCTTTTCCCCTCTTCTCTCTCTTCTCCCTCCTTCTCCTTTTCTCTCTCCTCATATCTCTCCCCCAGCCTCCTTTACTGCCCTTTCCTCTGTCTCTTCTCTCTCTCCTCTCCTTTCTCTCTTTGTCTTTTTAAGTCTGTCTTTGACAGTCTGTCTCTATGTCTCTGTTTCTGTGGGTCTCTCTCTCTCTCTCTCTCTCTCTCTCTCTCTCTCTCTCTCTCTCCCCTTTATCTGTGACTGTCGATCTACCTCTGTCCCTAGATATAGGAAAACAAGTAATCCATTCTCTCAGTTATCATAGTAAAGAAGTAAATGCCTCTACAGTAAAACCCTATACCCAGTTTAATAAAAACTCTACCATATCAAAAGGAATTTATCATTTCCAAAAAGGAATTTCAAAACTATCAAGATAAAATTGTTTTATGACATATGTGTGTATATGTGTACGTATATATGTTATATACACTGCATATAATATATATGTATATATATGCATATATACATTGACAAACACACACTATATTTCAAGCAAAAAATCCTTTCTATGGGTCTACTATGCACTCCACACAATTTTCCACTTACTGAAGACTTTCTTTGTTATTCACATAGCATCAGGAAAATCACTGTCTCTAGAGAGCTTCAGGCAGGCCTGTTTCTCCCATTTCCAGCTCATCTGGAGCCCTCTATTTATCTAACCTTGAGGGCACTTCAGAACTCTAAGTTCCCTGACTTCCCTATTTAGTGCAGTCATGCTCCTGTACCCCTGCTGAATGAACAGCGGCTCTCTGGAGTGGGGAGGAAGAAGATGTGCTTTGTTTACTACCTGCATCCCGAGTGAGAGGTGGAAGCCTAGCACCCAGCAGCTGGGAGGTTATCCAGGGAACCAGCTCAGTGAGTTTCTCACAGGGCTTTCAGAGGCTGAAATACTTGAAGTGATGTAAAAGGTCCAGGTTAAGTGAAGGTATTTGCACCAGGATGGCTGGGCCTCTTGCATGCCCCAGGGGCTCCTGGCAGGAGGTCTTTATGACCATTTTCAAGGCACCCCAGAGTTCAAGCTTAAGAAAGACTTGCAGAACAAATAGGCTCTCAGACTCCAAACTGATTGAACTGTTATCTGTCTTCCCAGAGCTGATAACACAGCAAATAATAAATTATTACAATAAATTAGCACGAAGTATTATTTAGAGAAGGTGCCAGATTGGGCACTGCTGACTCTGAAGGAGAATGAATACACGTGCACCCTGGCCAGAACCCCCAAAGAAAAGAGTGGTGCAATAAGGTTCAATGTAACCGGCTGCAGAGCTCAGGGTGGGCTCTCTTGGGCAGCTCTCTGGGCTTTCTGTAACCTCTGGTAGCTGGATCACTTTTAAAGACTGTTCCTTTCTTTTTTCATAAAGTCCTAAGATGATTGAAGGCCTGGACAAACAACTGGTGAGGTGTTGATAAAGGTCCAATAAATTGGGGCAGCTGTGAGATTTTTAAAAAATGTTGCTTTTAAGTTCCAAAGGGACAGATGATATAGAAAAAGGGATCAAGAAGCTGTGTGAGTTAGAGAGAGGGACTAGGAAAGCATTATAACAGTATTACAGCTTCAGAGTTTGTGGAGACCTTGGTAGTCATCTATTCCAACCCATATTTAAAAGAAATTCCCACTATAACATAATCACCAACTATTAGCCTCAGTAAATAATCACCCAGTACCTACATACCTAGTACTTTGCAGACAAAAAGGAATAACTCCCTGATTCCAGCCTGCTACCCTCATGCTTCTGCATTATCACCTGGGGTAATCATCTTCTTTTATGATGTATCTTGTGTACATGTCTTCTAGATGCTTTCTCTGATTCTCCCTTAATTGAAAGTTAGTCCCCCTCCTCAAACCCTGTTAGAGGACTTTGTCTGAATTTCTTTCTTCCTCTTACCACATGCCCTTGGTGAATAGTTTAGCTTCTCAGGGCCTCAGTCTCCTCATCCATAAAATGAAAGGATTGTGTTAGGAGACCTCTAAGGTTCCCTTCCATCTCTAAATCTATGATGCAGTGACACTTGTTTCATGCTTATTTGTGCACCTGTGATAACTTTCTCCCCACCCCTAGCCCTTACATAATCTTCACGACCTCAAGAATAGCACAGGACCTTCCACACAGCTAAATAGTTTTCAAATGGAATCTGTGTGCTTCTGCCCAGGGCAGAGTACAGTAGAGCGGTCACTTTTCTCCTTAGAGACATTACGCTTCTGTTAATGTATCCTAATATTAGATTTGGTGAGATTGCCATATTAAAATGATTACTATTGAGTTCATAAATCTACTGCTTTCCATAAAAATTGTTATTTAAACTTGCTTTCCCCATACTATATGGCATTAAGCCTCAAAAGTGACAAGAGGTTTGGCAATACTATAGTTTTGAAACACTGTTTCCTAAAAGGGAGAGGGGGAAAGAGTAATCAGTTTGATTCTTAAAGAAGTGGCACAAATTAGAAATATGATATTAAGTTCAAACCTGAGCACATCTTAAATTTTAACTTAATTTTTTCTTAAGTTAAATAAAGCATAGTCTCACCTCTTTTTAATTGCTTTATTTAGTTTATTTTATATTATTATCTTATTAAAACGAGGTGGTTGTACTAGATCTCTAAGATCCATTCCAACACTAGAATTTTGTTTGTTTATTAGTTTTCCTTTGTAAGGTATTTCTACTCTCTAACATTCTATGTCCTCAAATCCCTCTCACTTTAAACACTCAATATTATGTGGTACCTTCTAGCTCTAACTTTCTATGTTCTTTGTTCTGAAATCCCTTCCAACTCTTGACATTCAACATTCAGTGTTCTAAGTTCCCCTCCATTGCTGACCTTCTATATTCTGTGATTTTCCATTCATTTCTTTATAACCTCCTTATTACTTAAAAAACAACAGTTGAACACCAGATAGTCACAATATGTCAAGTGTCACCAGCACAGTCTTTTCTAATTTGATTCAAATAATTTAATTTCTGTTTCTCTGAATTTTGTTGTGAATAAAGTGGGGTTAATAGTACTCAGGACAACTCCTTATTAGTTCTGTGCTATTTAATTAAGTCTATGGAGATTGTTCTTGAGTTCAGTCCATCGACAAGCATTTAGTAAGCTCCCACTACATGAGAAGGATGGTGCTAAGCACAAGGATAGAAAAGTCAAACAAACACACAAACAAAAACAGCCTCTACTCTCAAGTACCTCATACTTTAATGGAGGAGATGAAATGCAAATAACTTTGTGCAATCAGGATATGTATATACAGGATAAATTGGGGATAATCACAGAGGAAGAGCATTAGCATTAAGGGGAAGCTGAAAAGACTTCTTGATGAAGATATTTTAGTTGGGACTTGGAAGGAAGCCAGGAGGCAGAGAGGAGGAAGAGAATTCCAGGCATGGGGAGCAGCCAGTGAAAATATAGAGTCAGCAGGGAAGACAATGGCCGAGAGGTGTAAGGTATACTAACGCTGGAAAGGTAACAAGATTATGCTGAGTTTGAAAATCTAAATGGGGGATTTATATTTGATCCTAGAGCTAATAGGGAGCTACGGGAGTTCATTGAATGGGGCTTGGAAAGGAGGTCACATGGTTAGACATGTGCTTTAGGAAGATCACTTTGATACACAAGTGGAGGGTAGACTGGAACTGGTTGAAACTTGAGGCTGGGAGGGCAGGGACAACATGGTGAACACTTTCAGTGTGTGGAGTATTATGGTCAAGGACAATTGCAACAATGCACAATTCAGGTTCATGTCAGTTGTCCAACACTAGCTGTGGTGGCCACCCCAAACTCTAGCTGCTTTACATAGGGCACTCAACTCCTAGTGTCTCCATTTTACGTAAGCGAATCTGTCCTTTCCTGAAAACAGCTTAGCTAATTTGTGGATTAACTTCCATCAGGGAGAGCAAAATTCTCAATGAAATGTGGGATGATGAAATGCTAGATGGATCTGAAGGTGTTAAACTGGGACAGAATTTCATGGAATCAATGAGAATAAGGTTGAGCAGCACATGTGCCTACTTGGAAAACAAAACACCTTCCTCCTCTCTCCACCAAGAAAAACAAATGGAAAAGCAGGAGTATTGACTTTCCTTCTTCCTGCCTCCCTTCCTTTCCTTTCTTCCTTCTTTCCTTCCTTCCTTCCTTTCTTTCATTCTTTCTTTCTTATCCTTTCTTCCTGCCTACCTGCCTGCCAGTAACACTGTTGTGACCCAGAACATGTAATTCTTCTTTGGTTTTCTTATGGACATGCAGAATGAAGGCTGATTATAAGAGGCACTGAGGCAGCATTGTGGCAGCATCTGGATTTGGAATCAGACGAGCTGAGTTCAAATCTCAGTTCTATCACTTACCTATGTGACCTTGAACAAGTCACTTCATTATTCTGGACCTGAGTGTCCTTATTTGTAAAACAAGGAGCCTGGACTTGATTATGTCTAAGATTCCTTCCAGGTTTAAATCAATGACCCTAAAAGAAAATGAGGAATAATTTGTCATTTAAGTGTTAGAGAGGTTTTTTTTCTTTTGTTTCTGGTTGTTTTTTTGTTTTGTTTTGTTTTGTTTTGTTTGTTTGTTTGTTTTGTAATCAGAATCTTTGCTGCCACCACAGCAAATTCTTCCTTTCCAGGTTCTATCTCCCAAAGGCAATACTTCAACAATTCATAATTTCCCCATTGTGGGTGCTCCCCCTTCTGAAGTAGATTGCAACTTCCTCACACCATGATAGATAATATTCATAAGTTACTATGCTCAAAATAGTTTATCCTCTGCTGCCTAACCATCTAGTGATGATCTTCTCACTTATTCTAGCTAGTCCCCAGAGACAGTGCTGTGGGTAGCAACATAGGAAGGAGCCTATGGCAAACATCACAAAACTCACACAGAGCAAGCAACTGGATGGTAGGCGGATGAAACCTCAAGGAAAGAAGCTGGACATCAGAACACAAGATCCTATGAGGGTGGACACTCCAGGACACCACCTCATGGAGAGGAAACAGGGACTCTAGGACACTGGAACCATAGTGTGAGGCACTATGTACCAGGAGACCACTCCAATGGGGGCCACAGATTGGGAAGGCAGTAAGATGAGGCTAATGCGACATGACTGAATAGGAGTTCATCTATGGTATCTCCAGTAGAGTTGGAGGGGAGGGTCATCTAGTAGATTCCTTTGATAACTAATTATCTTACTTTTTTGGTTTCCTAGGGCAAAGTTCCAGGCATTCCTCCCCAGTTACAGTTCCATTAAGGTGATAGACATACATTTCATGACATCATAAGCCCCTAGATTTAAAGTTGGAAAGGACCTTAGAGATCATCTAATCCAACCTCTTTGTGTGAGAAGAAAGCAGAGACCCAGAGAAGTTAAGTGACTTGTCCAAGATGGCACAGGTAATAAGAGGCAGAGATAGGATCACCTGGTCTACATTTGAAGGCTTTCTAGCTTGGTAAGACCTGCCATAGATTGTTCTGCCTTAGCCTGCAAAGATGCAGGACCACCTCTATTTTACAAAGAATAGGATTTAAGGGAGTCAATTGACTCTTAAAAAGTTAGAGCGAGGTGATGCAGTGGGTAGAGCACCAGCCTAGGAGTCAGGAGAACTTGAGTTCAAATCTGACCTCAGTCAGATACTTGACATTTACTAGTTGTGTAACCCTAGGCGAGTCACTTAAACCCAATTGCCTTGCCAAAAAACAAACAAACAAAAAAACAAGTTATTGCTAGAAGGGACCATTGAGATGTTCTAGTATATAGGTTCATAGATTTAGAGCAGGAAGGGAGGTTGGAGGCCATTAGGTCCAACCCCTGAATTTTACAAATAAAGAAACTGAATCACAGAAAGTGACTTGACCTCTATCATTAGTATGTGTCTGAGGTGGGATTTGAATCCAGGTCTTCCTAATTTCAAGTCCAATGCCTGCTCAATTATACCATGCTAACTCTAAGTACAATGTACTTTGAATATTTGCAAAATAAGGTTAATAGAAGGCTAGTGAATTGCCCAAGGACACATATTTGAGCCTTACAACAACCTGGGAGGCAGGTATGATAAGCATCATAATTCCCATTTTCTATTGAGGAAATTGAATAAAGGCTTTATTTTAGTGGTATTTCATTAAAATTATCTTAGGAACCCAAACCTGGAAGGGACCATGGAAATCATCAAAACTGACTGCCTGTCAACAAGAATCCCCTAATCAATATCTCCAGAAACTGGTCATATAGTTTCTGCCTGGGGACCTCCAGACTTGAAGAACTAACACCCACCTGAGGTAGCGCATTACATTTTTGAGATCACTTTAATTGTTAAAAAAAAAAAAGGAGGGGAGGAGTTTTTTCCCCCTTATATTGAGGCTATAAACACCTCTGCAAATTCCACCTGCTGGTCTTCAGACAGTTGAAGACAACCTTCATTTGTTTCCCCACCCCAAAATCAAATCTTTTCTCCAGGCTAAACATCCTTAGTTCTTTCAAAGAATCATTATAGGTTTCTGTCCACTCAAGATGTTGGTGCCTCACCTATGAGAATACGACTGATAGAATTTCAGTGTCTGGGAATCCATATGGAGATTGCCAAGGTATCTCCCCTGCCCTCTGATTCTCTCCTCATCTTTTCCTAGAAAGGAGTTTTACTTAAAATTCAACATTAAATACATAGTTCTACAGAAATTCTGGTGTCCCTTATGTCTGCAATATTCTCCCTTCTCTGTTCTGACTACTGATTTCCCTCACTTCCTTTAAGTCCCATCTAAAATCCCACTTTCTACGGGAAACTTTCTCTAACTCTTCTTAATTCTAGTGCTTTCCATCTTTTAATTATTTCCTATTTAATTTATATATAGCTTGCTTTGTATATGTTTTTTTGCACATTGTCTCCCTCATTAGATTGTAAGCTCCTTGAGGGCAGGGATGGTCTTTTGCCTGTTTTTGTATCCCCCAAGCACTTAGCACCTTGTCTGGTTTGTAGGAGGTACTTAATAAATGTTGATTGACTGTCAGAGTCCTCTAGGTACAATCAGTGGAAGTTATTTGTATTGTAATGAGAAAGAGGATAACTGATTACCTGAAGAAAATTAACTTCAGTAGAATCCTAAAGGACTTCAGTTTTGCCATCTCCTCCTTGGTTTTCATATGCATGTTATTCATATGACAAGAGGTTGCTCAAAGAGTATATGCTGAACTCTGGAATCTCATTGGGAATTAATCGTCTAGAACTTCCCATAAAGTTCTGCACCATCTCAGTGAGCCCCTAATAGTGCCGCACATGACAAGATGAATGGCCAGTAATTTTAAGTAAATTACAGAGTTTTACTAGTCTCTGGAACAAAGCAGAAACTTGTGACATTTTCAAAATGTTAGCAAAAGCAACATGAAAAACCTCCCAATTAAAGGCAAAGAGAATGGAGAATGCTTCTGGAACAAAATCTTGCTTATCTGCAATTTAAACAGTCTTCTTGACTCTGAGACCTTTGTCTGGGTCACAGGTGCTATGAAGTGGGTGGGAGAAACACACACATACAAACACAACACGTTTGGTCTTGTCCATGTCATCCTGAAAGCCTTTAAGTGCCAATTCCCACCCAATAGGTACTGGCAACCTGAGAGAAGGACGTGGTCATAACTGAGCACCAGGAAATGGCCTGAAGAACTTGGAAAACATATATCCAATAACAAAAGCACATAGAAGGGACTGAAAGGTATCAGTTTCTTTCTTTTTTATTATGTTCTTTTTTCTCATTATAGACTTAGGGCTGGAAAAGACCATAGAAATCACCTAGCCTAGTCACCTTATTGTAGCTGGATTTGGGTATTTATATGTGTCCCACTTAAGAAAAACGGACTTCGAAACCCTGAAACAAAGGAAGAAGAGAAGAAAGGATGGTGGAAGAAAAGAGAGAAATAGTGAGGATCACTTTGGACACTTGCCCATTTCAAATAATAGTATCAGCTGGGAATTTCACACAATAGGTGAAAGGCCATGAGCCACCTGTGCTAAATCTTAGGAAGGATTCCAAAATGGAGAGACCAGTGGAGCAGTGCAGAGAACAGAGTTTGCAGCCAAAGCTCCAATGCTAATATTTCCCATCTATGAGACTGGGAAATTCACTTCTCTTCCCCTGTAAAATAGAGAAAATAATACTTGGGCTCCCTACCTCACAGGGCTGTTATGAGGAAAGCTCTTAGTAAGCCAGCAAGCACTATAGAAATTAGAGTTATTAGCAGCTTATTTCAGGGCTCCAGGTTACAGAAAGCAGCCAGGAGGCCTGGGTTCAAATTCTGGCTCTGATTTATCTACGGATTGAAGAGGTTGGACTCAAAGATTGCTTCCAGCAATATAGACATAAGACTTAATCCAGCTATGTATCAATATATAGTTATACATCATACATTGGCTGGGTGTGCTGGAACACCCTGGGGAAAGCATCCCCATTGGTCTTTTCTCCTTTGTCTTGCTTATATTGGAGACTATTGAAGAACTGTGATACCTTTGCATGGTGACAGTGTAAACAGCCTAAGATGTTTTAAGTCATGGGATTTGGAAGTAGAAGGGACCATGAAGGTCATAGCACATAGTAAGGTCCAGACCGAAACCCAGGCTATTTGAATCTAAATCTACTGTACTGTCCAAATGCATCTGTCACCATACTCCCTTGGTCACCTTGGGCACTACCTTAGTAAATGCTTGTTAAATTGGGTTAAATTGGGTTACATTAGGTTGAATTAGATTGAACAGTGCACAGATATCAGAGGCTAAAATCAATGCTCCAGGGACTCTTCAAGGGCCTATATGACCACCAACACTTAAAAATATAATTCCATTTGGTAGGAAGATGAGGAAAAAATGCCTTTAGGTTCTTTGAGTATAGACAGCTTTACTTAAGATGAGGGCTGACATAGTCCTTCTGGGTATAGCTCTTGAGCATCCTTATAGAATTTGTCTTAATTCTGTTGTTCAATTGTTCAGTTGTGTCCAACTCTTTGTGACTTCATTTGGGGTTTTCTTAGCAAAGATACTGGAGTACTTTGCCATTTCCTTCTCTAGCTCATTTCACAGTTCAGGAAACAGACAAATAGGATTAAGTAATTTGTCCAGGATAACATACCTTGTAAGTATCTGAGGTAGGATTTGAACTCAGAAAGAGGAATCTTTCGTACTCCAAGCCCAGCACTCTTTCTATCATGTCATGTCATGTTGCTGCCCACACTGTCTTAATTCCACCCAGTGAGTAATGGTGGGAAACTGGAGAATAATTGGGATAGTCTACTCACTTACAAAGAATTATTTTTCCCAGACTTCTCAAGCTAAAAAGTGCCTTAGAGACCATCTAGTCCAAATCCTTCATTTTACAGATGGAAAAAGCAAAGTCCAGAAAGGGAAAATGATAGTAAATACTCACAGTTAGTAATGTATGGTTTTTCCCCCATCCCCTCTGTGTGATTTGTATTTTAAGTCCCAAATCTACCCCCATGGACTCACTTAAGTGATGACAATGTAGGACTTTGGACTACTGTGATCTGCCTGTTTGCATAATAACTAAAAGGGGTATGTGTGTGTGTGTGTGTGTGTGTGTGTGTATTTACTTAAAATAACACTTGTTTTGGTACACTGTGTCTAGCATGCTTGCACAAGTAGGGGTGGTGGTATGGGTTGTGGTGTTAAGATGACCCATCAAATGATTTCCTATCTTTCTGGGTAACAGCTAAAGCCAATAAGAAGTATTCTTCTTAGCCCTTTTGTCTGTCCCCAGTATCTCTAAAATGTTGGAAAAGCACTATATAGCATAATATTGAAGGCAGTATAGTACAATGGAAAGAACATTAGATATGCCATTGAATGACTTGAGATCAAATGCTACTTCTCACACCAGCAGTGTGACCTTTAGCAAATTGCTACCTGTTTTGACCTCATTTTCCTTTTCTGAAAAATGAGTGTTTTGAACTAAATCCCATTTAGTAAGCATTTATTAAGTACCTGTTACCATTATCAGTCCATCTGGGTGAAATACATAAAACTTCACTAGAAAAACCATGAACATTTTTTCATGGATTATTTCTCATCTTCCAGACATTGCTATTAGCTTGGAAGAGTCCAACCACAGTTGAAACTAGCAGTGAATCAGTCTAAAGAAATCTGGAGGGGCAGCTAGGTGGTGCAGTAATTAGCTTACCGGTCCTGGAGTTGGGAGGACCTGAGTTCAAATCCGGCCTCAGACCCATAACACTCACTAGTTGTGTGACTCTGGGCAAGTCACTTAACCCCAATTACCTCACCAAAAAATAAAATTAAATTAAATTTAAAAAAAGAAATCTAGGAGGAAGATAGATTAATTGATTAATCCCAATCCTACTTCTTCTGGCCTTAGGCATAGCCCTGCTATAGCTCTAAATCTCTGTTTCCTAATATGTAAAATGGGAGTGGTTGGACTAGATGATTTCTGGGACCCTTTGAACCACTGGGAAGTTGATGAGATTCCCTTTCTTCTGTGAGCTGGCCAACTCTAAGTTACAAAAGCGAATGTCAGATTTCATGCTTGTCCTTCTACAACTGGAAAGAAGGGAAGGGGAGTGGTTCTGCATCTGAAAAATGTGTCAAATGCTTTGCTAAAAAAGGCCAAAGATGAAAGGACTTTGAATGCTTCTGTGTCCATGCATTGTCTGCTGCAAGCAACGCTGACTCACTGGGCAGAGGTCAAAGGGAAATGCTTGGTTTCCCTTTCTTGGGATTTTGGATTCATGTTTTCTCGTAGGGGGCAGCCCCACCATTGTTCTGAGGGAGCCACGGTGCCACTGTTCCAGACAGACATATGCCAGGCTCCAGGAGGCCCTCATAATTAGGTTTTTAGGACTTTGTGACATAATGATTTCCTCTTCTATTGTGTGACCACCCACCCAGCTGTGAGCATGTGTGTGTGTGCATATGTGTGTGTGGGTGTGTGGGTGGGTGGGTACATGAACATTTGTCTCCACACTTAAAACAAACTGGACAGTTCTTCATAAATGCTTCCTCCTATCCTCACATTTGGATGCTGAGAATAGTTACCTTGTGATTTTTAATATAAGCACCATTCCTTCCCCTTAATTTGGCTTTTACAAAATCTGTGTTCAGTCTGTCATCATGTTCAGTACATATTGTGAAAAGATGGTAAAGAAGGGAACAACAGATCTAACAAAGATAAAGAGAATAGGAACACTAAAAATACGTTTAAATGTCTTTGACTTGTCACCAATGTAAAAACAGCTTTCAGTACGTGTGTGTGCGTGTATGTATGTATATATATATATGTGTGTGTGTGTGTCTGTGTATCTATATTATATGTGTATATGTATATATACTTATATGCATATATAATTTTGTATGAGAGAGAGTGTGGTATAGATTAAGATACAAAGTCAATTTCAGAACAGGAAAGAATGCATTCAAGTCTAGTCTCTGATAATTACTAGATATGTAATCCTAACCAAGTCTCTTAAATTCTCAATGTTCTAGGCAGCTTTCTAATGCTATAAATTGTCAAGTAGGTAGCAATCTTCATCTCATCATCTTATCAGGGAGGGAGTTTCTACACAGAGGCACTTGGAGCCTGGAATATATTTGTCTGGGGTTTTTTGGAGAGGAATGATCCCAACCTTAGATTTCATTACTATAAGGGACTCAGCTTTATGGAAATGCCTCCACCAATGCAGATGGACAGCTCATCTGTAATTTAAAGACCTGAGGCCCTGAGACGTTAAGTGACTTATCCTTGTTCATATTGCCAGTATGTCAGAGGAAAAAGTTAATTAAGCTCAGGTCTTCCTGACTCTAAAGTAATCCCTCAAGCTATCCCACTTTTCAATGTGTATATATACAAACACACATACTTTTCCCTTCCCAAAGAGATCTTATTTTAGGAAGGTGACCTATATTTAAGGCAAACAGATTCAGATTAACACAGTAAATTTTCTCTAGATTGGAAAGAAAATGTACTTTTAAAAAAATCACTGAAGTCTAGACTCCAATAACTTGGAATTTGTAATAGCTCAGGAAAAGGTTAGACTGGCATTCATCTACAGTCAAATAAGTATTTTTTGAACTAGGTGCTCAACATTGGGTTGGTCAAGTAAGAGGTGTTATATAAGAAATATAAGACCTGGCCACTGCCCAAAAAAGGAGATGAGAATATACACAGGACAAAATTAGAAAGCAGTACAAAACACAACATAAATAAGTGTTAAATTGTAATTCCAACTCCAGGTGCTATAAAATATTAGACTTAGAAGCAAAGATCATTATGTGATGCTGGCTTCAATAAATAGCTCCTTCCCAAGAGACTGAATAGTTCTACTGTATCATTAAGAGGGCATAAAATCTTAGGGATAGTGGCAGTTTAACTGTCATTCTGGAAAGGCAACTTAACTGTCATTTTCCCTAAGGTTCTATTAACAAATACTGTGAAAAAAAACCTTAAATATTTCAACAATGTATCACTGTGAGAATGATCACACCCAGAGTTAGCTGTAACCATGATATACAGTTGCTGACTTCTTTTCAACACTGGAAATACAGTCCCACCATTCAGCTCTCTCAAGATAGCGATCACTTTCTCAATAATTCTCTTCCAGATATCTTCTCTGCAGAATATCTCCTACTCAGAATGGGTTAAACTCAGTCTCTTAGGAGGAAACAAAGTTCTCTTAGTCCTTTCTCCATAGCTTCAGACAATCTCTTTCCAGATGTTGCAGTTAACAATCTCTCCAGAATGACAGAATTTAAAGTTCTTTCAAGTACAACCCTTTCCTTTTACAGAACATAAAATGTGCTCAGAAAAGCAAAGTGGACTACCTAGGCACTCAAGAAAAAGCAAGGATTTGAACTCAGGTCCTTTGTTCTCATACCCAATAGTATTTCTACTATATTAGGCTTTGACTCCATGACAACCTAACAGTTTTACCTTTGAGAAAACCTTACTGAAATATGTAGGACTCCATAGCTTGTGATCATGTCCACTGTAGCATCATACTCTGGCCAACAGAGTGTCCTCACACAGAATTAATTATTAAGGATAATAGACAATATGGTGTAGTAGACAGAAGGACCTGAGAATATGAATCTGAATACCGACTCTGCTTCATATTAGCTCTGTGATTTTGGGCAAGTATACTTCTCTGGGCCTCAGTACCTTTATCTGTGAATGTTGGACTCAATATATTCTACGGTCCCTGCTAGCTCAAATAGTCTGTGATTCTAAAGGAAGATCTATTGCCAGTCAAGGCAATATCCCTTAAGGGCTTAATATGAGAGATAGCAACAAGATGAGGCAATGGGAGTGAAAAATAACTGAATCTGAAACCAGAGAACTTGTTTTCAAATCCTGACTGTGACACTTACTAGCTATGTAACCCTGGGCAAGTTACCCACCCTCTATGAGTCTCAGTTTTCTTTTCTCATCTGTAAAATGAGACTAACAATGCTTGTTCTTTGTTGTGAGAATGAAACCAGATTGTGTGTATAAAGTACTTTACAAATAAATGGTAAAGCACTTTATAAATATAACAATCAATACTAATGTGGACTACAGTCTTGAAAATCTTTATGGATCTGGTGGAACTTAAGCTGGCTTAAATAAATAAGAAGGAGAAGCATAGTCCAAACGGCTCAAAAAGAGCCAAGGCATAGCTAAGAGTAAGGATTTTATTCCAGAGAGAAGATCAATAGATTTGATTTGATTGAAGCAAAAACTCATGTTGGAGAGTTATGGAAGGTAAGATTCAATAAAATATATTGAGTAGCTCTAGAATAACAGAGAGAGGGGAGGAGAAGTCATGTGACTTATCCAGAGTCACACATCTAATAAATATTAAAGGAAGGATTGAACTCAATTCCTCTTTATTCAATGTCTAGCACTCTGTCCTCTACCCCATGCTGTTTCTTTAATATCATCATCCGTTTGCCTGTGTCTCAATGCACAACAAAGAGCCATCATAGGTTTTGCAACCCCATGATAAAAGCTTTTAGGAAGATTATTTTGGCAGGCTATGGCATTATCTACTAAGAAGGGATTTGCTAAACAAAGAAAGAATCTAAAAAAATCCAGAGGGTAATGTTTAAACTACTTAAAAGAACAAGTTGTTTTCAAACATTTATAGCAGTTTTAGAAGCACCTATTTCATTCACACATTAATCAATCAAAAAAAAAAAAGAATTGAGCAATCACAGTGAATAAGACTGTGTGTAGGATGCTGTGGTGAATACAATGATGAATGAGTAGTATAGCCTCTGTTCATGGAACACATAGGGGAGATAATATATATTTCAATAACTATACTACATGATAAAAATAAAGGGCATGGAATTTCAGAAGTATGGAGCATTTTTGAGTGGGGAGATCAGGAGAAAGTTTGTGAAGGGGCATTCAAGGTGGGTCTTGAAGGATGGGTCAGATTTATACAGATGGAGAATAAGGAAGGAGATGTTAATTGAACAAAGATGGGATAGGTTTAGTGGGGATTCTTGGGGAATGGTGAATAATCAGATTTGTACAGAACATAGAACAACAGGGAGTAGTGAGAGATAAGGCCTGAAAGACAGGTTGGAACCAGATTTTGAAGGGCCTTAAAAGTTAGGCCCAAAAGCCTGGACTTTCTTCAAAAAACAGTGGAGAGATTCACTGACATTTACTAAAGAAGTGATACTATCAGGATTTAATTTGGAAAGCTAAATTCCTGCAAAGGGGTTACAGGTGGAGAAGAAAGGGAGAGACTAGAAGCAAGGAAACCAATTAGGAGCCATTTGTAATAGTCAATAGAAGTAATAAGGCCTCAGACCAAGATTGGACCACCCAGTGAAGGGGAAGTCAATCAGTCAATAAACATTTATTAAGAATCAACTTAGAACAATGAGCACAACAGCTCTGTAGACCTTCAGTTTGGTAGTCAGTCTAATATCTCTTCTCTCCTACACTTTCCTTTGGAGACTGTGAAACTTGGACAATATACCAGTGCCATATCAGGAACCCGACTTGCTTCCATGTGAATTGTCTTAGGAAGATTCTTCAGAATCACCTGGCAGAATAAAGTACCAGACATTGAGATCCTTTTTTTGAACTAAACTGCCATGCATTCAAACTCTAATGCAAAAAGCACAACTCCAATGGGCTGACCACATTGTTCAAATGCCACATGTATGTTTGCCAAAAAGCCTATTTTTTGGAGAACTCACACAGGGCAAATGCTCACATGGTAGTCAGAAGAAGCAATACAATGACACTCTCAAGGTCTCTCTTAAGAACTTTGGAATTGATTGTGCATCGTGGGACATATTGGCACAGGACCCTTTAACATGATGTGCCCTCATTTAGAGAAGGTGCTGTGCTCTACGAGCAAAGCATAATTGAAGTAGCTCAAAATAAACACGAGATGCACAAACCTAGAGAATCCACCCCAAATGTTCACATGGACTATTTGTGGTAGAGCATTCTGAGGTTTTATCAGTCCGATCAGCCATATTTACATTGTAACTTGACTGTAGCCTAATGATGTCATTTTGGTCCTCTTTGAGAATGAAGGACAACAACTATTAAGAATCAACTAAGTGTCAGTCACTGTGCTAAACTTTAGGGATACAAAGAAAGGCAAAAGACTGATTGATATGCTAATTACAAAGCATCCTTATGTATTCCTAACAACAGTTTCTCTAAGGTCTTCTACTAGGTTACAATCTGCTGACCTGTTCCCAGCTATGGTGATTATTGTTGCTATACTATAGTTCAGTCATTCAGTCATATCCAACTCTTGGTGATTATAAATTCAACTTAACATTAAACATTTATGAAGTCTTCTCCGAGGAGGCATAGAGGAAAGAACTCTGAATTTGGTATCAGACTACTGAATTTAAGTCTTGGTTCTTAAACTTGAGGCTGGGTGATCTTGCATAAGTCACATGTATTCTATTTCCTTATCTATAAAATTAGAAGGTTGATCTAGAGATACCTTAAGTTTCCTTCTAGCTCTAAACCCTATGCATCAACTCTTTTGCTGAGCAATGGGGCTACAAAGATGAATATGACACAGACCTGCTGTCAAGGAATGTATAATCTAATAAGACTATATGGAAACATAAAATGGTAATATCTGGGAGAGAGTTACACATGCAAAGGAGAGGTCCGGAAATACAAGTGTGATACACTGATGCCAGCAGCGGATTAGAAAGAAGATAGAACAAGAGGACCTCTAGTATCCTTTCCAGCCCTCAAGTCACAATGCTATGAAGTGAATTTCTGTCATGCAGCTATTCATGCTGATGCACCCATCCCCCAAGTGCTCCATTTTGAGTCATAGCCAACAAATGTGAGTTTATCAGATACTGAGGGGTTTCCTTAGGTAAATTGGCAAGGCCCTAGAACACAGGGACCCTATTAGAAGCTCTGCCACCAAAGGTGAAACTGGTTTTTAATGAGCTGTCATTTGTAATTAGTGTGCTGGTTCTGCTGCTGAGGACCCACAATCTTGCACTTGGTGAACATGCTTTATTTCTTCTAAGTAAAAGAATAGGGCTAATTAATATTGCATGGGACTTTCTCTGGTTCCATTAAATGCAAGCTGGGACTACCACCTCCCTCCACTCTCTCCATTTTAATTAGTTTGTTTGTTTAGCATGTTTTTTTTCCCTACTTTGACTTAATCATTCAGTTGTAATCTTGTTAAATTTGCTGATTTTAATCTTTCTTGAATCAGACTCTTTCTTATTTCCCATGGCATAGAGCCTGGATGAGATCTGAAGCTCAGCTGTCATTTTGAGAGCAAACTGTAACATCTAAAGGTCTCTGTTTACCAGCTCTGACAGGAATATGTGGGTGGCACTCCCCCCTAGCTCTCTACCTTGACTATCCATGTCCTCAATCTCTCCAAAGTATTTGTATCAATGTAGATGATCCCACCAATAATACAGATCTCAACTCATCCATGTGTGCTCATCCTGTGTGACTCTTGCTCATATCCCATCATAAGTTAGACCCGAAGAATTCATTCACTCTGCATGCTAGGGGCCTCTCTTGCTTTCTCCTGATACCTTGAAGATACCAAGGGAGCAGGTAGGCTATCTGCCATTACCCCTCATTCTTACCATGTAAACACTCTCATTTTTTTCCATCATACATTTCCTTGATGACATCTCTGTTTCTTTGTATTCTCTTACATGGACATGTTGCAGCCTCTTCACACTGACCGTGCTCCTCCCCGTTGCCGTCTGAGAGATGCACATTTTTAATTCTTCAGACACTAGAGTATTTCATGACTCACAGTCACGCTGAAACACTTGTACAGTAAAAAGATGGGCCTTTGTTTCTGGAAGAAGCACAGTCTTAAGGAACTTTCAAATCTTCTGAAAGGAATCCAACCCACTCTCTTCCTCAAGTTTAATTCTAAGCCTAATTTGTTATGTATTCAAAGTATCTATTCATGCTATATAGAAGTATGAACACCTTCTACAGCCGAGGTTCTTAATATTTGGTAAAGCCTAGGGACACCTTGCATATTTTGTTATATTAACTATGTGTACTAGAGTCTTGAAAGGCTTCATGAATCAGTTGAGACTCTACTCTGGTAGCTGCAGTACATAAGAGTGCTGGGCCTGGAGTTAAGACAGACATGAGTACAAATCTAGCCTCAAATAATTACTGAATATGTGTAATTCATTTAGCCTCTGTATCCTTCATTTTCCTCATCTGTAAAATGGAGATAAGCACCTATCTCACAGGGTTGTAAACTGCCTGTGGTTGTTTTCAACCATGTCATTTCAGCCACTTCCACCTCTTCGTGACCTCATTTGGGTTTTGTGTTGTTTGGGGTTTTTTGGCAGAGATACTAGAAGGGTTTGCCATTTCCTTCTCCAGCTCACTTTATAGATGAGGAAACTAAGGCAAACATGGTAAGTGACTTGCCCAGGTTCACACAACTAGAAAGCACCTGAAGCCAGATTTAAACTCAGGAAGATGAATCTTTCCACTGTGCCACCTAGGTGCCTTGGCACATATTAGTAGATATTCAATAAATGTTTGTTCCACCCCTTCTCTCTTTCTCAGAATACTGCTTTTAAATGCATACAATATGACACATAGGATTACAAAGGAAGCCAATTATATTGGAAGAATTATAAAAATATTAAAAAGCAGAAACACAAGTTAATGGATTTCAGGTTAAGAATCTATGTTTTATTGTTGTCCATCTAACTGCACATTATGTTCTAGACAATATCTTTCACCATTTCTTTTCCCTATATGTAGTTAGACCAAATTCTTTTGCATGGTGATGGATGTCTTCAAGGAGGCTCTGCAGTATTTCAGGGACTGATGTGAAAAGCAAGATGTTATCCGCAGATAGGAGCAACTGGAGAGTCTCATCATCTTCAATTTAGGTCTCTGGAATGCGTTCCCTCCATGACAGTAGCAAAACACCTTCAGAGAGCTTGGCCGGTATACTTCTCCCTGTTTCATTCCTCAATTGGTATTAATGATCAGAGGGAATAACTAAAGTGAACTCTTTTATATCTTTCAATGAGTCATCATTTTAATGTATATACAGAAGAAACCTCATAAGACAGTCTTCAATGTGGTCTTCTGTTCTGCTGATTACATAGCTTTTTTAAAAAAAATTAACAAATGATAAGCACAATAGAAGCTTGTATTTCACACGTTAGTCAATTATGTGGTTATATAAGGATGGACCTCTGTGAAATAACACTGGCAAAAAGCCTACTTATTCCCTACTAATTGACAGTGAGTGCTGGTGAATGACTAGATTATTCTCATATTTTAATTAAGTAGGAAAGAAAGCATGTGGGTTGGTAGCTGTTGCTGCTCTCTGGCTTGCTTTTTTTGGTATTAAGAAGGTTCAAAAATTTTTTTTTCTTTCCATGCTCTTCATTTCCTCCTCTCCTTTAAATACTTTGTGAATGTATTCCTCAATACCTTCATAATTTTATTATTAAGCCATAGATGTCTTTTGTGAATATTTGGTACAATTCCACAGTTTTCTTAGTGGTATCTCTATCTCTTTTTTAAGTAACCCAGAACTGTGATGTAATACCCTCAGTATGATGGCTTAATGGTACAGAATTTATTATAAAAAAATCTTTGCAGAGCTTTTCCATTTCCATCCTATTTGTTATCCTTCTATTTTCATCCTTAAATACTAGAAAAGGAATCTGAATAGAACTTTGCTGAAATATTCATGCCTGCCTTTATTATAAATGGCTTCTATTAAATACACTTAAACTGCAATACATTGTACTATTGAGATGTAAAACTCAGATAAAGCTTAGTTCCTCCCTGTTTGCATTGAGCTTATGGTAACATATATATAGGTAACTCCAATGAACAATACCACATACCTGAGAGAGGTGCAGAAGAAATACAAAGTTATAGGATAGAACTAGGTGACTTCTGATTTCCCCTTCCAGCTTTGACATTTCATGGTTTTATGATTTTGATGTGAATCAGTCAATAAGCATTTACTAAGTGCCTGTTACATGTCAGGCATTGTGCTGAGCACTGGGGATACAAAGAGAGGCAAAAGACGGTCTCTGCTCATGAAGAGATCACAGTCTGTGCCCCTAATTTAATTCCCTACCAATTCATCCAGAACCTTGTGCCACTAAGCATTCCTCCCTCTCCTCTCCTCTCCACTGACTTATTCCCATACCACCCATTCCCATAAGCCACCTCAATCCTAAAAACAACATCAACTTTCCCTTGACCCTCCTTACCCCAACCAGCTATAGTCCCAACTCTCTTCTTTCTATCATTACTAAACTTTCTGGAAAAAAATTGTTTATACTTGATAGTCAACTTCTTTTCTACCCACCGTCTTCTCAACTCTTTGCAATCTGGCCTTTTCTCATACCACTCTACTGAAACTGCCTTTTCCAAGGCCACCAATGACCTCAAAATCAGCTTATCTCCTGGATTTTTTCCCGTCTTTATCTTTCTTGACTTCTCTGCAGCTTTTTGCAAGGTGGACCACTCCCTCCTAATACACTGTTTCTTTCTCTTGGCCTCAGTAACATCACATTGCTTTGGTTCTTTTTATATTCATATCTCCATTGCTTGCTCCTCCTCATCTTCCGAACATTTAAAATCAGGGTGTTGCCCAAATTTCTGTTACTGATCCTCTTTTCTTCTTCTTCTATCCTCTCTCATTAACTTTTATATTAATGTTTCCCTACTACCTTTATGCAAAGCACTCCCAAATTAATATTTTCAGACCCGACTTCTCTTATGAGCTAAAGACTTACATCTCAATTTGCCTATAGGGCTTATCCAACTGCACCCAGATAGACTATTTGCCTTAGACTTCACTTTCTTTTTTTGTGTAGGACCTCTAGGCTCTAGGCTAAATCTTCTAACCTACATTCCAACTATGAGCTTGGGTTCCCAAAGAGTAGTTGCTGTTCTATCTCCTCTCAGGTTTCTAGAGGTAGCCCTGAGACGTTGGGTGTATCTTTTCTAATAATATCTGTCACTCATGAGCCTCTGATATATTCCTTTCCTATATATACCAATGCCAACTAATATTTTCCCACAATACCTATATAGATAGATAGATATCAATTCCTTTCCCATATGTACCAATGCCAATTAATATTTCCCAGTATCGTCCAATAAGTGAAAAAACATCCCAATATCATTCTAATATGTATGAAATACTATGTTCAATTCTGGATCTTTCATTTAAGGAATGACATTAACAAATCTGACTGACAGAGTAATTTAGTACTTTATAAAATTTAGTATAATATATAATTTAGTATAATATAGTATATGTCATATATACATAAATTACATATAATTTAGTACTATAAGTTCTCCGATAATACAAAAAACTAATTTTTCAAGAATTCTCAGAAACTACTTCTACATTATGGTGTATAGTCTTATAATCTGAAAGTGTTACCTAGAAGATTAAAAATCAGCCAATGCTTTAATCTCATCAATTTTCTGTAGTTTGTATTACAGTATAAAGAAAACAGTTGTACCCAAACTTATGAATAACCTCTCTTTTTTGCTATTTAATAAGGAAATGTGTGATTTCAGCTAACTTCTGGACAAAGTAAATACAGGGAGGAAGTACATTCAAAACTCTCCAAAACATAGGATATAATTGATTATTGCCATCATCCCTATTACCCTGCCTTTAACCAAGGTGGGTGGAAACAGACAGCAGTAAGCCAGGAAGAGCACCATCCTGGGAACCAAGTGATCTGGATTTTAGCCCCAGCTCTGCCACCAACAACCTTTCTGAGCTTAAATAAATCATTTCATTACTCCAAGTTTCAGAGTGGACTACATAAATGTCCTCCAAGATCACACTTTTAACTTTAATGCTCTATGTTCCATATTCTTAGATCAGTTCTAATGGGATGAATCTGGGTAAGTCATTTCACTTCACAGGGACTGTTTCCTCAACTAAAAAGAGGCATTATAATATTTATATTACATACATCATAGGGTTATTATGAGGCTCAAAATAAGATAATGTAAGGTATTTTGAGAATTTTCAAGGGCTGTATAAATATCAGCCAGGTAGCACAGTGGATAGAATGCTGGGCCTAGGGTCAAGAAGACCTGAGTTCAAATCTGGACTCAGACACTTTCTAGCTATGTGACCCTGGATAAGTCACTTACCCTACATCTACATCAATCTCCTCAACTGCAAAATGGGGATAATAATATCTACTGCCCAGGGTTATTGTGAGAATCAAATGAGATATCTGTAAAACATTTAGCACAATGCCTAGGACATAGTAGGTACTTAATAAATGCTTATTTCCTTCCTATTATTTTTCATTACATAGGTGTTGTGTTTCAGGGTCCAAGGTTTCTTACAGCTCTACCACATGCCTTCTATGTTCTAAGGTCATTTTCTGCTCTAGGGGGTCTAGGAACATATACTTAAATGATGGAGTAGACAAAATTCACCTCAATATTTATAGGGCCCCTACTAAGTACGAGTCACCAGGCTAAGAACTCATAATACAAAGAAAAAAATCAAATGTTATCTACCCTTAAGAAGTCTTTATTGAGGGGAGAGGAGGATGAGAGGGGATTCAAGATGTACACAATAAGTAAATAAATACAAGGTAAGTGGAAGAAACATTAAGGGGAAACATTAAAGGAGGTGGGAGGGAGGGTGGTATTAAAGGACAATTAATTAAGAAGGTGGCACCTAAACTCAAAAATAAAGTATATAGTCTGAGAAGTGGAGATAAGGAAAAGAACATTCCAGAATGGTTTGTGCAAATTCTCAGAGGCTGAAAATGGGATGTTAAGCTTGGGGACCTCCTACTAACTGGTTGGTACATAGTGTGTCAAAAAGGAATGATGTGGGAGTTGGGGGAGGAGGGCAGGGAGAGACTGGGAATGTAGATTGGAGCAAGACTCTGAAAGTCTCAATTCTAGGCTAAGGAGTTTGCATGTTATTCTGGAAGAAATAGAGAGTTACTGGAAGTAACATAGTCAGAAACAACCTTAGAATGTTTCTTTTCAAAGCTATGAGGCTAAATCAGGGAAGGGAGAGACTCAAAGCAGGGAGGGAGGTCAATTAGAAGGCTGTTGAAGAAGTTCAGGCAAAAGGCAATCAGGGTGCAGACAATGAATGTGGAATCCTCAGGCTTATATTAGAACAAAAGGTCTTCTACTTTCTACCTGCGCAAATTTGGACAAGTCATTTCCCACTTCCTGGGTCCCAGGTCCCTCATGTGTGAAAGGAGGGGATTGAACTAGAAGATCTTTGACATCTCCTCCAACTCTAAGGCTGCCAACTTCTGTCAAAAGAGAAGATTTGATTTACTTTAGGTTCTTTCTGAAGAAGCGATAAAAAGAGTTATAAAGATTACATTAGCATTTTTATACCTTTATAGCAGAGTATTAGGGCATGGTTTTGCATTCCCCTGAACCAAAATAAAGATATAAGAAAGGTTCTGCCTCAGTTATCAGATGTAACAAGTCCTGTAGTTTATACTCTATGCCATACTCTAGATATGCCCTTTGGATCAATAAAATGGAAAAATCTCTGATTCAATAAAATTGCAGAGCTCTCTTTTGCCCTGGGTCATGATGCATGGAGAGAGTAGAGAGAGTGTTGTTTCATCACTTCTAGGGCAGAAAAGGAATCAGGACATCATCTAATATAGCACCTGCCATTGGGCAGATAAGGTGTTCTCAGTTCCATAGTGGATGTGACTGAGACCAGAAGAAGCAAAATAACCTTGCCAAGATCACCAGATAGATTTTGCCTGAAACAAAACAATCCAAAGTTAATCTTCCTCCAGATTTCCCAGAAACATTCAATTTCTCTCAAAGTCTCTGCTTCCTAGGAAGATATAAGCGGCTAGTGCAGACTGCAGTGTTTTATTTTTAGAAGGAAATCATTTCAAAGGAATAGCATTTCTGGAAGCTTCTCATTCTCCAACATGCATTTAAGTCACATTGACAACGGGTGTATATTGTGCTGGTAAGAGACAACTGGGTTCCAGTTTGACTCAACTTCTTTCATCTTCAAGAGAAACCAGTTCATACTTAGTGCTAGAAAACTTTTATTAATAGAAAGTGTCCTTCCCTCTGAGATTATCTCCAATTTACCATGCACATGTCTTGCTTGCACACGGTTATAGGCATATTGTCTCCCTCATTAGATTTTGAGTTCCTAGAGGGCAGAACTTATTTTCTTTCTTTGTGTTTTCAACACTTAACTCAGTACCTACCATGCAGTAGGTACTTAATAAATGCTTGTTTACTTGACCACTACACAAATATCTCCCCTATTGACTGGCAATGGTGTCTACTGTTGCTACCATTAGAGTTAAGCGCTGTCTCCAGGAGTCCTGTAAGGAAAACAGATTTCTGTAGTTGCTCTACTTGCAATATTTTTTTCTCTAATTCTATCAAATGAGGAGATTGAACTAGATTATCTGTAAGTCCCATTCTAGTTTTGGCATTCTATCTTATGATTCAAAAGTCTGACAGTCTATGTTGTAAGCTTTAACTCTAGTGTTCAACATCTTAGGGCTCCTTCTAGCTTTGGAATTCCTTATTCTGTGCCTCAAAGTTCCTTCCACCTCTGGTGTTCTATGTTCTATGCTTCCTTCCAAATCTAACATTCTATATTCTATTCTTGCAAAAGCTAAGTTATGAATTAAACCGTCTGAAGCATAAAGTTTACATGGGTGGAAGATCAGTGGAAGGGAGAGAATCTTAGAGAGTACAGATAAAACACAGTGATGATATAGTACCTGGAGAAGGGGTGACAAAGACAAAATTTGCCCACTTCACAATTTTGTGGAGGACTTGGTTAGAATTATTACATGTAAAAGATGGAAATGAACTTACAAAACAAGAAAATGAGGACTGGAGAGGGGAAAGCAGTGTTTAAGGTCACATAATTAACTAATGTTTGAGCCAAGTCTTCTGATCCTAGATCCAATGCCCTTTCCATTAAACATTTCATTATTTCGTTACAGTGACCTTATTTTCCAAACCAAAAATAGGGACACATGGTCTATCAAAGGATATGCATTTGTCAAATCTTTATTAAAAGTTCACTTTCTTTTTGAAATTGGGACTCTCCTGGAAAATCTGGGACATGTGGTCACCATACTTCTAGTGGCCAAAGATAACATCTTCCTCACTGCCCATTCATATGGAGATTACTTGGTATTTTTAGAACCCACACACTCTGTGCACTTTTTTTTCCCTAAAGGGCAAAATAACAGAAAAAAAAACTAAGCACCATGTTATATCTAGGTATCTAAAGGCTGTGTGTACACTGAGAGTTCAGAGAATCAAGGAATAGTGGTGCTGGGAGTCAGTATACCTGGACTGGAGCCTCAGCCCTGGCAATTACTAAGGATTACTTACGCTTACCAATATGTCATCTCCCCATGACTCTGCTGCCTAACTTCTGGCTATTATCCTCATCTACCCCCTACCACTAGCTCCTTGGACTCTGTCTCAGGGTCCTCTGTCTCTGATAGGTGAGCTTCTACATTATCTTGCGCAGAACCAGGCTTACATGTCATTTTCCTGTAATCTCTAAACTATACCAGTGTGTGTATCCCCCACCTCCTTTCTAGGTCCTATTTATGAGCTATTTTCCTTCTACTAGAATATATCCTCCCTGAGGGCAAGGACTGCCTATATTTGTATATCTGAGACCTAAATATCTGTCTATTTATATATCTATAAATCTAACATGTATTTATCCATCCATCATAAAAAGATAGATGGATACATCTATCTATTTATCTATCTGTCTGTCTGTCTGTTAGTCTGCCTATCTACCTATCCAATCATATATCTATAGATCTATCTGAAACAAGTAGCTATTTATCTATCTATCTACATTCCTATCTATCTAGTCACATTACCTCTTTAAACCTCAGTTTCCTCATCTTCACAATAAATTTAATAATATTTGTACTACTTAACATGAACAGCTTTATTTGTACATATGCAGAGTATGGTAATGGGGAAAGATCTGAATCTGAAGTCGCAGGACCTAAGTTTGATTTCTGGCTCTGCTACTTACTACCTGTGTGACCTTGGGCAAGTCACTTGATCTATTTAGGCATCATATTCCTCATTTATCAAATGATTGTATAGTACTAAATTCAGTTTAACAGGTATTTATTAAGCAGCTTCTATGTGCCTACATTAGAAATGTAAAGATAAAAATGAAACAGACCCTGCCTTCTAGTAGCTTACATTCTACTGGTAGAAACAATGTGTACTTGGAAAATTAAATATAAAATACATAAAAATTACTCCTAGGAGAATTCACTAGCAACTAGGGAGATGAAGATGAGCTTCTGATAGGAAGTGCCACTTGAGCAGTACCTGAAAGAGTTAGGCACTCTATGAAATGGAGTTAAGGAAGGGATGCATTGCACATGTTGAGGTCACAGCCTGTGCAAAGACATGAAGGTGATAGATGGTAGTTGAAGTATGATATATGAGGGAAAACAAACAATCCAGTTTAACTAGCATTCAGAGCATTTGAAATACAGCAATGTGCAGCAAACCTGGAAAGGTAGGCTGGAACCAGATTGTAAAGGATTTCAAAAGCCAAACAATGGAGACTATATTTTATTCTAGAATCAAGAGGAAACCAGCCACTGCAATTTCTTGAACAGAAGAGTGAAATGATCAGATCTGTGTTCTAGAAATATCAATTTGAGCCAAGGATGGATTTGTTAAGGTAAGAATCTGGAAGTGTGGAAATCAGTAAGTCTATTCAAGTGACCAAATAAGGGCTTGGACTACAGAATTGGCCATGTGAGCCTGAGGGATGTGAGAGCTAAAAACAAGATTTGTGAACTTATTGGATGTGAGAGGAGAGGGAGAAAGAAGAGTTGAGCAAAATGGAAGATGTGAACCCTGGTGACCAGAAGGGTCAACCAATCAACAATAATTTAGCAAATACTTACAGAGTACTTACACTGTACAAAATAAAGTTAATCGGTCCCTGCTCCTAAGAAGCTTACTTTCTACCAACAGAGACAACATGGAGACATCTAAGTCCATAGACAATAAATACAAAACAGTAAAATACATACTAGTTAGAGATGGAAGGCACTAGCCATTGTGGGGGATCAGGAGTGGAGTCACAAAGAAAGTCGTACTTGAACAAGGGAAGGATTCTAAGAGACAATGGTAAGAAGGGAGAAAATCCTAGGAAGGAGGGGATTGCCAGTAGGAAGGCTTAAAGTAAGGGGTTGAAATGTCCCCTGTGAAGAATCAGGAAAAACAAGCTTTCCTGGATCATAGAGAACAGAAAGGGGATAATGTGTAATGAACCTATAAAGATAGACTAGAGTCAGCATGTGAATGGATTTAAATATAAAACAGAGGAGTTTATATTTTGACCTACAGGCAAAAGAGAACCATTGGAGTTTGAACATATTTTGGGGAGAAGGGCTTGAGGTAACAAGATCAAATTCCAAATTTGGACAGGAGGGAGAGGGGGATAATTAGTTCTGTTTTCAATATGTTGATTTTGAGATGCCTCGAGGACATCTACTTTGAAATATTCAGTAAGTAGTTTGTGACACAGTATTAAAACTCAGAAGAATTTTATAGCTAGATCTGGGAATCATCTGCATAGAGATAATTAAACATATGGGAACTGATGAGGTCTCCAAGTGAGAAACTGGAGGAAAAAACAGAGAAGATAGAGCTTTGGGGTATTCCCGCAGTCAGTGGGCATGATATGAGTGATGGTCAAGCAAACAGACTGAGAAAGAATAGTTGGTCAGATAGAAGAACTAGAAGAGAATAGTGTCCCTGAAGCACAGAAAAAGAAAAACCAGAAGGAGAAGAGTCAGTAATGTTGAATGCTACAGACTGGTCAAGAAGGATGTAGATTGGGGGAAAAAAAACCCATCAGATTTGGCAAATAAAGGTTATTGGTGACTTTAGAGAGATCAGTTTCAGTTGAGTCATAAGAAACAAAGGAAATAAACATTTATTAAGTACCTATTTTGTGTCAGACACTGTGCTAAATGCTTTACAAACATCTCATTTAATCTTCACAACAACCCTGGGAGATAAGTACAATTATTATGCACATTTCACAGTTGAGGAAACTGAAGCAGAGTCTGAACTGAAGTCACTGAGTAGTGACATGCCTAGGGTCACACAGCTAGTAAGTGTCTGAAGGTCAGATTTGAACTTAGGTCTTCCTGACTTCAGGTCTAATGCTCTCTCTGTCCATTGGGACACTTGGCTAATTGGAAAGCTAGAATGCAAAGGTTCTAGAAGAAAGTGAGAAGAGAGAAAGAGTAGGTACCAAGTTTAGGTGATTTTCTCAAGGAGTTTGGCTAAGAGAGGAGAAATAAACTTAGGTGCCATGACTTCCTCTTGCTATTTTCAGTAAAAGCAGAGAAAGTGAGTGGTAGAAGTAATCTGTGTTTGCGGTGTGACAAAGCATGAGTAGGATTTGAGAGTAGAGGGCAACATGGAGTTGAAAATGATCAAGACTGAGAAAAGAAAGCAAAGTCAAATCAGAATAAGAGTAATGACTTGAGAAAGTAGGGAGGCAGAGGGGTTGGATATCACAATGAGGATGCAGAATAGGTTTAGGAAGAGGCAGGGAGAATTGGAATAATAGAACATGATGATCAAATAAGAATGCCTGAGTTTTTGATCATGGAAGTAGAATGTTTGTGACTGTGACCATCCCTAAGCACAAGACTGAAATAGAGCAGAATAGTAGGACATGGGATTGGAAGAAGTAGAGGAACTGAGAGGTTAGAGTGTTTGAGAAAAGATCAGTGCATATGTTGAAGTCTCCCAGTATAAGGGTAAAAATTGGGAGAAAGAGGCAAACAATCAGCCAGGTACCAGACTTCTTGAGGAAAGACAGAGGATGACCTAGGGACAAGTAAACAGTATCCACCGTGATCTGGATTGGGTAATAAATGTTGACAGAGTGAAGTTAAAAGGAAGAGGAGTTGCTGAGTTATGGTGGCAAAAGCAGTGAGTCTGGACCCAATGACGTATTGGAGTATTTGAGTATAAACGTCAGATATTTCCAAAGAGTACCACCTGCAAGCCTTAATGCTTATTTTAAAATATCAAACTTCTGAAAAGGTTGGATTTCGTGGTTCATATTTTTTTTTAATTCCCAATACAAGGTGAATACCGATATTTGCTGTAATCAAGGTTTGAGGACTGGAGAGAAATGACTTTACATGCGACAAGGAAAAATAGACTCAAAAGGTAGAAGACATCATAAAGTTCAACCAGTTAGCATGGATCAGAATTCTGAAGAATGGAAACTGAGGGAAGAACAACGAATTATATAACCTCTAAGGACCCTTCCATCTCTAACTTTATAATACTGATCTTACAAGCACGCTAAAAATCTGAATAATGATTAACTGAGGGTCAGAGTAATAGGGGAACATTTCACGATGTAATTGGGGCTTGATCAGAGTCTTGAATAGTATATAATACTTGCATAGATTTTTTCCCCCCACTCCTGACACCTTACCTTTCTTTCTTTCTTTCTTTCTTTCTTTCTTTCTTTCTTTCTTTCTTTCTTTCTTTCTTTCTTTCTTTCTTTCTTTCTTCCTTTCTTTCTTTCTTCCTTTCTTGGAAGCAATCAGGGTTAAGTGACTTGCCCAGGTTCACACAGCTAGTAAGTTTCTGAGGCTGGATTTGAATTCAGGTCCTCCTGACTCCTGGGCCAGTACTCTATCCATTGTACCACCTAGCTTCTCCAGCTGCCTTTTATTTCATTACTTTTAATTTAGTTTTTTTTTAATCAACAAAAATCTATTTTCTCTCCCTCCTACCTCCTATCACGGTGGGGAGGGGAGATATTTTGTAACAAATATGCATAGTCAAGCAAATAAATTCCATCATTACCACATTGGCCTTATCCCCCAAAATATCTCATTCTGTACCCTGAATTTATCACTTCTCTGTCAAGAGATGAGTTAGTGTACTTCATCATGGGTCCTCTGGAATCACAACTAGTCATTGATTACATTAATCAAAGTTCTCAAGTCTTTCAGAATTGTTTATCCTCTCAATGTTGTTACTACATAAATTGCTTTCCTTCTTCTGATCACTTTACTTTGCATCAGTTCATACAAATCTTTCCAAGTTTCTCTGGAACCTTTCCATTTCTTATAGCAAGATAGTATTTTACGATATTTATTTGCCATAATTTGTTCTGTTCAGTTATTACCCCAATTGATGGGCAACTCCCTTAGTTTCCAGTTCTTTGCCACTATAAAAGAGTTGCTATAAACACACATATACAAAAATGTGTGTGTGTGTGTGTGTGTGCGTTGCATATATGGATCCTCTTAGAATGGGTAGATATTTAGACCAAGTAACAATTAGTATAAAAAGAGCCAAATTACTCCCCTCATCACTCAGTAGGGGAAGAATGAGGGAGCAAAAGAAACGGGGGAAAAAATCTTCTGATTGCCATCTCTTTTTTATTAACATTCTTCTCTGATGATTCACCATAGCATGAAGATGATCCCAGGACCTAAAGGGCTCTTCAGCTACTCCCAAATAACTTCTATGAAGGTGAGAAGAAAGGTTCAATCTGCATCATAAAGGGAACTCTTACAGTAATGAAATTATGAATGTTTCTAAGTAATAAAGCATAATTTTCATAAAGATTTTCCTCCTAGACTAAAGTAAACTGTGCCTTTTGTAACTTCCACCAATTGGTTCCAGCTTCTACCTCAAAGGCCAAATAGAATAAATCTAATTCCTCTTCTACTTGGCAGCCCTTCAAATATTTGAAGACAGCAAGTGTACTCTGTCCTTGTATGGAATGCTTTTAGTCCTCTCACCACCCTAATAATTCTCCTCTTCTGTAGGAGATTTAGTTTGTCAATGTGCTTCTTAAAAGTGAGCACTCCAGAATGGAAGTTTTTAGATATGGCCCAACTAGAGTTGAGTGAGCAGGTTTCCTATATCTCTGATCCTCAATATTCTGTTTTTGGACAGTGTGGCTAGAGATCACATTCCTCTAACAAAATCCTTTTGTCACCTCTCAACATGTCATAAAGGTAAGTCTGGCTTCTCAGGTGCTTTGCCAATAGAGCACAAGCTCTAGAACCTCCTGCAAAGCCTTCCTCATATATAAAATGAATAAGTTTAAAGAGAAGAGCTCTAAAGTCTTATCAAGCTAGAATTATGATCCCATGAAATCAAGGATTTGTTGAAGTATAGCACTCCCTTTTGGGCCTCCCCCAACAACTTGCATTCAAAGATTGAATGTCACCTGAAGGTTAAATATCACCTCCCCTCTGTGACTATCATAAGTTCAAGATATGCTATGGGTCTAAATCTATAGCTCACAAGTCCCTACTGGTGCATTAACCTTTACTCTAATCAGCCAGAGAATACAATTATCTCAGGGCAAAGGTATTTATTGAAATGGTATAGCATGAATAGCAGTAAGAAAATATTCCCCCTATAAACCTGGAGCATATTTTTCTATTCATTCACTCAATGTCAGTGGGTACACGTGTCAAGCACTCTAATAGAGAGGCACATACATAAGGAAGCTCACACTTCTGGAATTTCAAGTCCTTTATGCCTTACCTATTCTCTTGGGATCATCACATTATTTTCCCCTTCATCTGCTGATTATGTCACTTGGCTGGGAGTTGGTTCCACCCTGCAGCTCAATGACTGTGCATCTGAACTCTCTGGGTCTCCTCTCTGATAGATACAATACGGAGTCTCCTGCTAGGATAGTAATGTCCTTACAGGTGTGGGTATAAGAAGAGGAGAAAAAAACTACCTCCCTTTCCCACTATATTTCAGAAGAGGTAAAAGAGAAGATGCAATGGGGTTTGGAAAATTCCTTCTTAAGAGTTGTGTTCTTCCTCCATAGTTTTCTGTCTTCCAGAAAGCCAGATATGACCCCTTTGACAGACTGCAAAGCTGACTGGCTAACTTTTTTAAGGGTACCATGAATGTGACCAACTCTTCAGCTAATCAATGTGCAGCCTCCCCCAATTCCCACACTCCAGTCTCCCATATCAACTCAATTGGGAAATGTCTTCATGCCTATCAAAAGAATGAAGAAGTTTAAATAGGTCCTTACATTGCTCTATCAAATTTGAAACAGATGTATCACTAAAAGGTGTGAATAGAATACTACCAGCTCTACATCCTTAGAATCTGGGAGTGAGCCATTCATAGCTAAAGACAAGTCAAAAACTGAAAATCTGTGTCCCTTGATTTTTATGCCCTATAAATTCATCAAGTCAGTTGGGGGAACCCAATTTATTCGTCCTCCCTGAATCATCCCACCCCAGGTAATATTAAAAAAAAGTTTTAACCAATAGAAAGCGCTGAAGTCCCATGGTCTTTAAGTCAAAACTAATTCCCAAAACAAAATATAGTGCTCTAAAGAGTATAAAATAATGAATATTTATTTGTGTAGTTTTCCAAAGCAAAGAAAAAGGCTCCATGCCAGAAAGCAGATTCTTAGAAAACCTATGAAATCCAGAGTTTGACTCTGTAACTGCTCTTTAAATAGAAAGCCACCTAGTATAAATATGCGTAATAAGATTCCCTAGAGATTTACCCACCGAGAGAAAATAGTTTCAGTGATAAAAAGAGGAAGTGTGCCTAATACTCACTCTCTATGGAGATTACAAATGAACTGAGACAAGATCATATGCTTCCATTGAATTAAATTCTTCATCTCTGTCAAATGACTCCAATTAAGTTTCATTTTACAGTCCTTGTGAATTCATATGAGGGGATTGGGATAGAAAGTAGGAAAGGTGATGGTGGTGTATGTCAGGGGGAAGGGGAATCTTTTATTCATATAAAATTTATGTAGTCATTTATACATGAATGCCTTTGGCAAAAAGGAGAATGGAAGTATTCCCTTTCCTTTTTAGTGTTCCTTTTTGTGGACATAAGTGAAAGTCCTTTTCAGCCTTGAGATTGGATTATAAAACCACACAAGTTTCTGGGGAATCATAGAAGATTGTAATTACTTAAGGCAAGCCCCTCCTAGAGAAATCCCATTCAGAATCCTATGACATTAGAGCTGGATAGGACCATAGGCCTCATCTAGTTGAACTTTCTTATTTTATGGATAAAGAAATTGAGGTCCAGAGAGGTTAAATAGTGAATAGCTCAAAGTCACACAATTGTTAAGCGACAGAGATGGACCCCAACATTTTCTGACACCAAATACAGAAAGCAGTTTGTATAACACACATGTTGTAAGGCCATCCCTATAAAATCATAGGGATCCAGGGGCTAAACATACACTAAAAGAAGAGCCACCCTCAAAATCACAGTGTGCTGATGAGAGATGATACCTAGAAATGATGATGATGATGATGATGGTGATGATGATGATGATGATGATAACATTTATATAGCACTTTTAGGTTTTCAAGGCATTTTACAAGTATCTCATTTGATCCTTAAAACAACCCTGCAAAGTAGGTGCTATCCTTATCCCCATTTTATAGATGAGGAAACTGAAGAAGTCAGAGGTTAAATGGCTTGCCCAAAGTTAGATAGCCAGAAAATATCTGAAGCCAGAGGTGAACTCATTTTTCTTGAAGTCCAGGCCCAACACTCTATCTACTGAGCCATTTCAGCTTTACCAATTCAGACTAAATCAGTAAACAGGATTTAGAAACCCCCTGAAATAGTTCATGTACATACAACAGATAAATTTTGGTAGGATTCTAGCTTGCATGGGGAGAGTTTAAAAAGAAAAGTCACAAGAGTAAATGATGTTTCTAAGCAAATCTAACTATAAACAAAAGAGCTGAGGGACAAGTATATACCTTTTAAAAAAGCATGCAATTGTGAAGTGGAAATAGGAAGCATGCCAACAAAAGAGACTGAGAAGGAATAACGTAAGTAAAAAAGGAGAAGCAGAAGAGTGGTAGGGTCACAAAAATCAAGAGCCTTCATACGTACATTTCAATAGCATTAAATACCATAGGAAAGACAAGAAGAGTTGAGAATGATGAAAGACTATTGGATATTGAGATATGGAAAGAGGGAGAGAAACAGAGGGAGAAAGACAGAGAAAGACAGAAAGGGAAATATATATATATATATATGTATATATATACATATATATGTATATATACGTATATATATATATATATATATATATATATATATATAGAGAGAGAGAGAGAGAGAGAGAGAGAGAGAGAGAGAGAAGAGAGGAGAAGAAGAGAAGAAGAAGAAGAAAGAAGAAGAAGAAGAAGAAGGAAGAGGAGGAGAAGAGACAGAAACAGAGAGGGAGAGGAGAGGAGAGAGAGAGAGAGAGAGAGAGAGAAACAGAGACAGAGACACAGAGGTGGATAAACATAGGTTTTGTTGGATGAACTGGTGATATTTTGTTTGAAGAAGAGGGAACTTGGGCTCACATGAAAAGAGATTAGACTGATTTGTTTGGCCCCAAAGGGGTAGACTAGTACTGAAGGATGGAATTTATTGGGAGGTAACTTTAAGCTCAATACAAAGAAAGTAGTCCTTATAATTTTTTTTCTTTTTTTTTTTTTGGCTAGGCAATGGGGTAACTGACTTGCCCAGGGTCACACAGCTAGTAAGTGTTATGTGTCTGAGGCCGGATTTGTACTCAGGTCCTCCTGAATCCAGGGCTGGTGCTCTATCCACCTAGCTGCCCCTAGTCCTTACAATTTGAACTGCCCCAAAAGTGGAATGAGTTGTCTAAGGAAGTAGTGAGGTCCCTGTGAAAGAATGACCATCTCTAGTCAGAGGTTGGAGGACTGTTTGTTAGGGATCTTGTAGGTCTTCCTTTTCAGTGAATAGTTCGACTTGGTGTCCTCTCGGGACTTTGTGAGACTCCATGGTTCTGTGACATATCCTAGGATTTTTTTCTGCAAAAGGAAGCCCATTAAGTAGAATGGCAGTTGCCAGTTACAGTACAGTAAGATGTAAGAAAGGGTGCTTTAAAAAAAAAAGTTTTATGGGAAGACTTGTAAGGTGAGGGTGGAGAGGAGGGGAGCTTTCCAAAATTTTGAATCCACAGTTAGAAATTTTCTACTATGCCATTATCTTCTTAAGGTATATTGTGGACCTCTGGAACACTGCCTACTGAAAAGTCCAGCTTCAGACATGGTTTTCAACATTTTATCGGATGGCTTGAGCACATGAGAGCACTCGCAGGAAATATTGGGGAGTGGGAGTTAGCTCAGAGGATCATGAGACTTAGAGTTAGAAGGGGCCTTAGCAACCATCTAGTCCAATCTACCCATTTGTCAGATGAGGAAGTTGAAACCCAGAGAAATTAAATGTCACATCCAAAGTCAAACAAATAGTGACAGAGGCTGGATTTGAACCCAGGTTCTCTGAAAGTGAATTCTGTTCTCTCTGCATTTTGCATACTGATTCTACTTATAAGCATTATATTCCCTGAGTGCTGAGGGTCATATTAATTAGCAGAAGAAAAGAGAAATGATGAAGTCCTCCTCTTCCTCCTCTTCCCCCTCCCTTTTGCTGTTGCCTGTAGGCTGCATCAAATGGATGAGAAACCAACATGTATGGGGCCTGCTGACTTCCTGCTCAAAGCCCGAGGACGGACTAGAACCAGATGTGCTTCGACCTTCTGAAAACCTACACATAGTCAGAAGGTCATAACACAGCGTCTAAACACAGCCCACAGGAACAATATGCAGGCCCCCTCTTTTCCATGATGTGCCTCAGTGTTTGGGACCTAGCCAACTGGAAAGGACTATATTGCTAGCACATTTCATATGACACACAGTCCCCAGAGGGCTGAAGCCTTGCTGGCAATGAGGTCCATAACCTCAATGGTGGCCACTTTTCCGGGAAAAAAGCTGCCCCTTAAGCCAAACCAGGGAGAAGAAAGCCAGTGTCCATTTTGGCCTTTTCCCAGTTTCCTAGAAATTGAAATTAGAAATGGAAAATGTCTTTTAGTTCTCTGAAGGTCAACTTCTAAGGTCTGGACCAGGCTCGTTCCCTAACGAAATAGGATTTTCCAGTCTGACTTTTCAAATGACTCAAACAGGGACCTTGCCACTTCCCTTCTGGCTATGTTCTACCATCCAGGATATCGTGCGAGATGTTGGGAATATATTTCTGATATTCAGCCTTGACATTTCTCTAATTTCAGTATGTTGATCACTTTGGACCACCCTGAAAACCTTTCTCATCTTTCAATTTTTCTCTTCAACAAAAAATCTGTAATCAGAGTCCAATCCTTGGGGCCATAAGAGTTGCTTAGACAAGTCATTCCAGCTATCTTCCCATTCTTCCTAAGGAAGTGGTAACGTGTCCACATTCTAAGTATCTTCTGTGTGTTGAGTCCTACTTTGGGTGTTAGAGAAGATGAAGGGTTTCAATTAAACATGCTTTTTCCTCATGAACCTTACAATCTAGTAGAGGGTGACGGTATGGCTACACTTTGGCCAGAGGCAGTATGGTATAGTGGGTAAAGAGACTTGGATTCAAATATTGCCTTAGTAGGTCATAGGGATCATAGGAAAGTCACTTAAACTCAGCAGGCCTGTTTTCCCATGTGTAAAATGAACTGATATTATTTATATTATCTCCCCGACAGGGAGAAAATTATTTTATAAACCATAAAATGGTATGTCCATGTGTTCTCATGAAGAAAGCACTTTGCTAACATTAAACTATTTGGTAAATGTATATTCTTCTTTCTACTCTTCCTATTCCCAACATCCCCGCCCACCCAGATCCCACTGGAGTCCCCCCACCCTTTTTCAGTTTTCAACATTCACTTTTAGAAGATTTTGAGTTCCAAATTTTTTTCTCCTCTCTCCCCCACTAAGATGGCATGCAATTTGATATAGGCTATACATGTACAATCATGTTAAACATATTTCCGTATTAGTGATGTTGTGAAAGAAGAATCACAACAAAAGGGGAAAACAATGAGAAAGAAAAAAAAGACAGAAAGTAGTGTGCTTCAATCTGCATTCAGACTCCATAGTTCTTTCTCTGCATGTGGACAGCATATTCTGTCTTGAGTCTTTTGGAATTGTCCTAGATCATTGTATGGCTGAGAAGAGCTAAGTCTATCAGAGTTGGTCATAGCAGTGTTGCTGTGCACAATGTTCTCCTGGTTCTGTGGAGCCCTTCTTCCTTACACCAATCTGTTCCCTGCCCAGATCCCAGATCTTTTCTGAAAGTCATGGGTCTGTCCCCTCCAGGCCCCTGGCTACAGGATGGATACAGCTAATCAAACTGATTCTGTGAGCAGGAAATTAGCAATTAAAATCCTTCTAATAGGGGAAGACCACTAGACTTTACTATTTACCCTGCTTCTGTGCTATAAGAATCTCTGGACTTTATCATCTGGCTACCTTCATGTCCTACAGAATCCAGGTTATTGGCATCTGCTAATATACCCTAAGGATCTATGGGCCTTGCCATCTGCACTGCTACTGAACCCTAGGGACTTTTGAGCTTTTTTATGCATGTGTGATATCTTCCTCTATTAGACTATGAGCCTCTTGAGAGCCGGGATTATTTCAGTTTTCTATTTATGTCCCCAGTGCTTAGCACAATCTTCAACACAATAACATAAGTTAAGTGAATTTTTTCATGCATTCATTGCCAGTAAAGTGTAAGCTTCTTAAGGACTATTCTTTCATTTTTTGTTGGCATTCCCAGTGTCCTTCACAATACCATGAGTGCAGTAGTTGTTTAATAAATGTTTGTTGAATTGACTGAACAGAATTGAATGAAATTGTTATGCAATAAATGCTCAATCACTGACCTAATGTATCTGTGCCAGGAGGACATATGTGTTTGGTGCTCTCCTACTTCCTCATTCAGTGCCTTTTTCTCTGCCCCTTGGTATCTGTGCCTCATCCTCTCAGGCATCTACCATTGACTTCAGGAAGTTGCCAACTAATCCCTCCAGATAGCAAATGACAATGACGTGAGGCAATGCCTTTTCTTGGGGACATAGGTCTTCAATTCTTGAATACTAAAAATCTTCTAGGTATCAAAGATATGAATTTCTAATGGTAGAGTTTTAGGTTTGGGTAGACTGGTAGAGAGAGATTTGGGAGTGATGGGAGCCTTTTTTATATCCCATCTCAAATTGCACAAAATTGCAGTTAATCCCCAAAAGAACATGAACAAATAGTTCTCCAGAGAAGAATTGTGAACTATTAATGACCATATGAAAGATTGCTTCAAATCACTAACAAGAGAAATGAAATTCAAAATACCTCTGAGGTTTTATCTCACATTCAGCAAATTAGCAAAGAGGATAAAAAAGGAGAATACCATAGTAGATGTTATGGGATTTTGGAAAAACATAATAATATGCTATTGGTGGAGTTGTGAATTGGCCCCACCATTCTGGAAAGCACTTTGAAATTATGCTAAAAAGTTACTAAAATATTCATATCCTTTGACCTTGAGATCCCTCTGATAACATATATCTTAAGGGAGCCAAAGACAGAAAGAAAAGTGCTATATACACCAAAATATTCATAGCAACTCTTCTTTTCATGGAAGCAGAAGACTGGGGGGGAAAAGTAGATGCCAATTGATTGGTGAATGACTGAACAAATTGTGAGGAAGGGAGTAAGCACCTGCTATTAAGCTCCTACTATGTGTCAGGCAGTGTGCTAAGTGTTTACAAATATTATCTCATGTAATCCTCACAACAATCCAGGAGGGAGATGCTATTATTATTCTCATTTTACAAATGAGGAAACTGAGGCAAACTGAAGTAAGTGACTTGCCCAAGATCACAAAGCTGAAAAATGTCTGAAGCCAGATTTGAACTCTAGTCTTCCTGACTCCAAGCCAAGTATTTATCCACTGAGCCACCCAGATGCCTCTAGGTGCTACACAAATGTAACTGAATATTATGTTGCATCATCATCATCATCATCATCATCATCACTAGTATATATTGCTCTTTAACGTTTGCTAAGTGCTTTCCATATATATCTCATTTGATCCTCACAACAGTCCTATAAGCTAGTTGCTATTGTTACAGATGAGGAAACTGAGGCTGAGGAGGTTAAATGACTTGACCAGGGTCATATAACTATTAAATTCCTGAAGCAGGATTTGAACTCAGGGATTCCTGACTCCCAATACAGCATCTTATTCACTATACTCCCATAAGAAATAAAAAATGGGAAGAATTAATAAAAGTAGGCAAAGATGTATAAAAACTAAAGCAAAGTAAACCAAGTAGAACCAGATGTAAACCTACACATCAACTACAATAAGTGGAAAGAACCCAAAACCTGAAATGAAATACTATGTAATTATCATATTCAAGCTTATGCATGAAGAAAAGAAAATTTTACCACTTTGCTGAGGTTGGGAACTCCGAGAGTGGAATGTTATATATACCATGAAGCTCTGTTGTAGTTTTGGGTAATTTTCCTGAACTGCTTTTTTTTTATTTAATTTTTTTTTACAAGGGAAGGGAGAGGATAGTGAAATAAATTTGGAAAAAAAAGATAATTTAAATGTAAACATAGATACATATATGTGGTGTGTGTATACAAATATGTGTGTGTGTGTATATATATATGTGTATATATATATATACACACACACACACACACACACACACACACACATACATACATATATACATGTACTTTAATAGTCATTGTGACCTTTGAGAGTAAAATGTTTATATAGCGGTGAGATTGGGGTAAGATTGCAAGAGGTTTCAGTAAACGCCTTTAACGGTAAAATGTCTTCAGAATATAGCAGAGTCAAGGTAAAGGTTTTGTTCATTTTTTTTAATACTGTTTTTATTAAGGATAAGAAAGACCTGAGCATGTTGTTAGGTATTGAGGAAGAAGTCAATACATAGGGAGAGATTCAAGTTGAAAGAGAAAATAATTGATGGCAAAGGTCAAAGAGAATATCTTGCTGCCAAAGTAAAGTGCAGGGCTGCCCATGTCACCCCTCCAATTGAACAAACTCCCGTGGCTCCCTATTACCTCCTTGATCCAATTAAGGTATTCTGTCATTTTAAGCCCTTCTCAATGTGGCCCCTTACTTCTTTTTCAATCTTTTTACATTTTACTCCTCTCCACACGCTACACAATCCAGTTACACTCCCTTACATTCTGTTTCAGGCACAAAACTCTATCTCCTCTCTCCACACTTTTGCACTGACTGTCCTCCATTTCTGAAATTCCCTCTCTATAAGTAGTCTATGAGTTTCTTTAATTTCCTTCAAAACTCAATTCAAATTTTCCCTTCTACAGGAAGTATCTCCAGGTCCTTCATTCCCCTCTGAAAGCCCATCCCACATAACGTGCATAGATCTTGTATGTAGGGAGTTATTTTGGTGTTGCTTCCCACTATTAGAATGTGAGATGCTAGGGGTGGAGCCAAGATGTCAGAGTAAAAGCAGAGACTTGCTTGAGCTCTCCCCCAAACCCCTCCAAATACTCATAAAAATGGCTCTAAACAAATTCTGAAGCAGCAGAACCCGCAAAAAGACAGAGTGAGACAAATTTCCAGCCCAAGACAACGTGGATGATTGATCAGAAAGGTGTATTGCGCCCGGCTGAGAGCTCAGCGCAGCGCAGCGTGGGTGCTCAGGCCTCAGCGAACCTGAAGCAGGCCTCAGAGGACTGAATCATGGGCAGCTGTGGAGGTTTCCAGACTCCTTAATCCATGAATGCCAAAGACAACTTAGAAGGTCAGTGGGAAAAGTCTGTTTCTATGGTACTCAGAGAGTAAGGTGGGGTTTCAGCTCCATTCCCCAAGAGCAGGGCCCTGGGGGGGCGCAGCTGCTTCCCAAGCTTCCAGCCCACAGACTGAGAGGGAATCCAGTGGCTGATCAGAGAGGGATTGCAGGGGTCTCTTTGCCAGTGCTGAGGCAGGAATCTTTTGTTTTGCCCATGTGTGGATCTGGGTCACAGTTCTGGGTGGCAGTGCTGGGGTGAGGAGGAGAGCTGGCATGGTGGAGCTTGCAGTGGCTGTAGAGAGGAACCCCTCCTCACAGTTACGGGACAGAAAGGAGTACTTGTGGTCACAGGCCAGGAAAGGAGTAAACACCTCACACCTTATCATACCACCTTGGAAGAACTGAAAATTTACAGGTCCCTACAAGTATCTCTGAAAACAGCTACACAAACCCCTTAAGCTTGGGACAGTACACTCTCGACATTGGAAGCAGACTCTTACCTTAACAAAGAGTTTAAAACTCAAGTAATTGGCTGGGATCATGAGCAAGCAGCACAAAAAGAGTCAGACTATATTATCTTACTTTGGTGAAAAAGAAGATCAAAATATACAACCAGAAGAAGACAACAAAGTCAAAGCTCCTACATCCAAAGCCTCCAAGAAAAATATGAATCAGTCCCAGGCCTTGGAAGAGCTCAAAAGGGATTTTGAGAAGCAAGTAAGGGAAGTAGAGGAAAAACTGGGAAGAGAAATGAGAGTGATGCAAGAAAATCATGAAAAACAAGTCAACAGCTTGCTAAAGGAGACCCAAAAAATACTGAAGAAAATAACACCTTAAAAAATAGCCTAACCCAAATGGCAAAAGAGGTCCAAAAAGCCAATGAGGAGAAAAATGCCCTAAAAAGAAAAATTGGCCAAATGGAAAAGGAAGTCCAAAAGATTACTGAAGAAAATACTTCCTTAAAAATTAGAATAGAGCAATTGGAAGCTAGTGACTTTATGAGAAATCAAGACACTGTAAAACAAATCCAAAAGAATGAAAAATTAGAAAACAATGTGAAATATCTCATTGGAAAAACAACTGACCTGGAAAATAGATCCAGGAGAGAGAATTTAAAAATTATTGGACTATCTGAAAGCCATGATCAAAAAAAGAGCCTAGACATCATCTTTCAAGAAATTATCAAGGAAAACTGCCCTGATATTAGAACCAGAGGGCAAAATAGAAATTGAAAGAATCCACAGATCTCCTCCTGAAAGAGATCCCCAAAGGAAAACTCCTAGGAATATTGTAGCCAAATTCCAGAGTTCCCAGGTCAAGGAGAAAATATTACAAGCTGCCAGAAGGAAACAATTCAAGTACTGTGGAAACACAATCAGGATAACACAAGATTTAGCAGCTTCTACATTAAAGGACCGCAGGGCATGGAATACAATATTCCAGAGGGCAAAGGAGATAGGATTACAACCAAGAATCACCTACCCAGCAAAACTGAGTATAATCCTTCAGGGGGAAAAATGGTCATTCAGTGAAATAGAGGACTTTCAAGCATTCCTGATGAAAAGACCAGAGCTAATAGAAAATTTGACTTTCAAATACAGGACTCCAGTGGAACATGAAGAGGTAAACAGGAAAGAGAAATCATAAGAGACTTATTAAGATTGAACTGTTTACATTCCTGCATGGAAAGATGATATTATGTAACTCATGAGACTTTGTCAGTATTAGGGTAGTTGAAGGAAAAAAATTGTATGTATGTATATATAGATAGATAGATAGGGCACAGGGTGAGTTGAAGATTAAGGGGTCATATCTGGAGAATAAAATTAAGGGATGAGAGAGGATGATACTCAGAGAAGAAAGGGAGAGGTAGAATGGGGTAAATTATCTCACAAAAAAAAAAGAAAAGAAAAGTCTCTCACAGTGGAGGGGAAACAGGGGAAGGTGAGAGGGAATGAGGGAATCTTATTCTCATAGGATTTGGCTTAAGGAGAGAATAACATACACATTCAATTGGGTATGGAAATCTGTCTTACCCTACAGGAAAATAGGGGAAGGGGACAAGAGAGCAGGGGGTGATAGAGAGGAGGGCAGATTGGGAAAGGTAATCAGAAGCAAATACTTCTGAGGAGGGACAGGGTCAAAAGAAAGAATAGAATAAATGGGAGGGCAGGATAGGATTAAGGGAAATAAAGTTAGTTTTTCACAACATGTCTACTATGGAAGTGTTTTGCATAACTGCACATGTACAACCTATATTGAGTTGCTTGCCTTTTCAATGAGGGTGGGTGGGGAGGGAGGAAGGGAGAAAATTTGGAACTCAAAGTTTTAAAAACACATGTTTAAAAAAAAAGTTTTCACATGCAACTGGGAAATAAGAAATACAGGAAATGGGGTACAGAAGTCTATTCTGCTCTACAGGAAAATAGAAGGAGAAGGGGATAAGAGAAGGGAGGGGGAGAGATAGAAGAGAAGGCAGACCAGGGGAAGGGTATTCAGAATGCATGCCATCTTGGGGTGGGGGAGGGTGAGAAATTTGGAACTCAAAACTTGTGGAAGTGAATATTGAAAACTAAAAATAAATAAATTTATATTTAAAAAAATAAAAAAAATTTTCAAAAAAGAAAAAAAATTTAAAAATTTAAAAAATTTAAAAAATGTAAAAAAAATAGAATGTGAGATGCTTGAGGGGAAAAAATTGTCTTTGCTTTTTTTGGTATCCACAGTGCTTAGCACAGTGCCTGGAACACGGGAAGCGCTCACATTAGAAGAACTGGAATTTAAAATGCCTCCAAGGGCAAATTGCATCAATGATACAGTTCTTTTCTTGATGCACAAAGAAAATAGAGACAACAGGATGAACATTTTTATTTCAAAGTAAATATTTTTGTGTCAGCTGACACATCTACCAGGAAGAAAGCTTTTTTATTCCAAAGTAAAAAATGTTTGCATCAATGGATATGTTGACTTCCAATATAATAAACACTTGTGAAGTGACTAATCGTTGCTAAGAGTCCAGATGAATTTGGAAAACATGATTTTGTATTGTAGTAGAGTTTTCTGACTTCCTCCAGCAGTTCTAAATGACTGTGTAGTAAAAATAGAAAAAGTAGATGGTGAGAGAAGACAAAGATTGAAAATTACCAGAGCATTTAGTAACAGAAGAACGAAATGAGCAAGGTATTCAAGAGGGAGGACACAAGCCTTGTAGAATTAACTATGAGGTCAAGCTTTTGAAGGGAGGACAGGGGGGTCAAGATGGAAAAGGGCTGAAAGACCAGAGGTGATGATGAGAATAGCCAGTAAGTTCAAGAGGAATAAGGGTGTAGGAAGAATAAAAGGACAGCAGATTGTGAATAGAAAGGGGAATTTCTGGGTTGAAGATCTTGGAAGTTGAACAGTTTGCGGAATCTATGACATCAAAGAAACTATTACTCTTGTGGATAATTGAGGTAGAATGGTAACAGATCTCATGGGAGTCGAGGAAGTGTGCGAAATGGAAAGCAAAGATGTTCAAAGGGCCGTCCATGTGGCTATTAAAGTCCCCAAGAATAAGGACAAGAATTAGGGTGGAAAGGAGAGCTGTGTACCAGGGATTGAGATCAAGGAAAGGACATAGAAGAGTTTTGTTGTTGTTGTCTGTTTTGTTTCTGTGTTACTGACATATTTCATTTTATATTATCTTCATTTCAAATAACATCCTTCTCCCTTCCCTTCAGGCCAGCTGTATGGGATAGTAGAGAGAGCACTGGACCCAAAGTCAGGAAGACTCATCTTCCTAAGTTCAAATCTCACCTCAGGTGCTTACTAGTTGTTTGACCTTGGGCAAGTCACTTAACCCTGTTTGCCTCAGTTTCCTCCTCTGTAAAAGAGCTTGAGAAGAAAATGACAAACATTCCAGTATCCTTGCCAAGAAAACCCCAAAGAGGGTCAAAGATTTAGACATAACTGAAAAATTACTGAACAACTACATAGAGGTAGTATGAGAACTTCAACAACCAAAGAGTGGTAAGGGATGTCAGATTAGACAAAGTCCCATCACAAAAGTAACCCCTTCTTTCCTTGGAAGAGATTTAACTGAAAATAAAAAAAAAACCGTTCACTTAACATAAATGTAAGTTATTATTTTTCCATACAGTAGTGAAACATTGGAGATTGGATCCTATAGAAAAAAATAACAATCTCATTATCAAAGCCTTCAAGGCCTTCCATGGTGTGGTTCCAATCTACCTCTCCAGTCTTCACGCTATTCACCTTCATGCATCCTACAATCCAGCCAAACAAGTCTATTCTCTTTTCCTTTATGTCAACCATTCAACAAATCTTTACCCTATACTTGGAACATGTTTCCTCCACATCTCTCCCTGCTGAAGTTTTTCTCTTCCTTGAAAGCCCAGCTAAGGTGTCATATCCTCCCATGAAATCTGTCCAAATTCCCCCTGGTGAAGATCACTTCTTAGTCTTAACTTTTTATGGTCCTTTCCCAGATACCCCCTTTGTCCTTATCATATTCTGTCTTGTTTCATGGTATTTGCACATTTCTATTAGATTCTAAGTTGACTGAAGGTTGGGTAAATGAGCATCTTTGGATGGTGGTAAAGAAATATGGCCACATTTGGAGTAAAATGATTTGGTTTTTAATTCCATTTCTTCTACTTATCTACTACCTAGGTAACCTTGGGCAAGTTATTCAACCTTGGGACTGTTTCCTCATCTGTGAAACAAAGGGACTGGAGAAGATAATCTTAGGTCCTTCCAACTCTAAATCTTGTGTTCCTAGGATTGTATTATTTTCCACCTTCATATCACCAATGCCTGGTACAGTGTTGTGAACATAATAGGCACTCAGTTAATGTTTCTTTGATCTATTTGAATTTGGTTAATAGCTATCAACAGAAAGTGACTCCCTGACTGTTCATAGGCATAATCTACGGAAAAGGGAGCCCCCACCCATAATGAAGCATTCTCTGTTTGACAGTCACTCTGCCATGACCTAAATTGCTCCACACCCATCACCTATAAAAAAGAAAGTTTGAGCTATAGAAAATATGGGTGTGCACCAATGCTTGGGACCCACAAAAGGAGCTCTTACTCTCACCCTTATCCTCACCACGAATGAGTGACAAAATCACCGCTTCATTATAAAATTACTGAGCTAAGAAGCAAATGATTGGTTTCCCTAGATAAGCAACAAACATGAAGCAGTCAATCTGAGTCAGAGTTCAGGCTTGTGGATTTATCATTGAATCAGAGAGTTAGAGCTGGAAGGAACTTCAGAGGTCAACCAGTCAACTCCCCTCATTTTACAAATGAAGAAACTGAGGCCTCAAAATGTGAAGTGACCTAAGGACACACATGTAGTAAGCAGCAGATTTGAACCTGGGTCCTTCAAGTCCAGATCCATCAGTTAGTCCATGGGATGTCTTGAGACTTTTTGTTAACATTCATGTTCCTCTTCACTCTGGCCCAGGCTTGGAATCCTCTCACAGTCCCTAAAGAAAAGGATAAGCAAATAGTTTAGACTGGTAAGGAGGACAGGTGTTGAAAACTCTCTGTCTTCTATGTTGTTGCTAAATGAGATAATAGTAAAGCACTTAGCACGGTGCCTGGCACATAGTAGGTGCTTAATAAATAGTTTTCCTTTCTGCATTTCTCCTTCCCTTTCCTTATTGCTCTAATTAGCGAGACATTATTATCAGATCTGGTGGAGGGAGGTGGGGGAGCAGTAGCTGCTACCAGTACCCCTAAGAAGAGAAATACTTTCTCTCACTTGGTGGTCGCCTGTAGGAAACTATAAAACCAGTAAGAGCTCTAGCCCTTGTTTTGACATTTCAGCTGGTCCATCACGTGGTGCTGGAGGAGCTGTATGTATTGGTAAAAAGGGGAGCAAGAAATATAAATGAAGAGTTTGGGGATGGCCAATATTCCTTCATCAATGTCTCTGAGTTTCTGTTGTGTGTGCTGGGATATGATTTGAGCTGCCAGAGGTCATGGGCACAGAAAGCACTGAAGTCTTCAGGTGATAATAAATTTATGTCACAATAGCTATATCCTCAACAGCCTCTCCTGAGAGGGAAGAGAACAAGAATTATTAAGTACCTACTACGTGTTAAGTACTTTACAAATATTTTCTAATTTGATCCTCATAACCACCCTAGGAGGTAAGTGTTATTAATATCTCCATTTCGCAGTTGGGGACATCGAGTCACACAGAGGTTTAAGTGATTGGCCTAAGGTCACATAGCTATTAAATGTGTGAGGCCACATTTGAACTCAAGGTTTCCTGACTGCAGGCAATGCACTATCCAGTGCCCAACCTAGCCACATTCGAGCCCTCCCCAATTCTCTTCAGTCAGGTCCCAGTCAGAGACTATGGGATTCTACTATCCATTATTCATTTTATGGTACTCTTCTTTGAAAGCCCTACACCTGTAGGTTCTGATACAGTTGGTAGAATTCCATCTGGTCTGTTGTTGAGACATCCAGCTCTGGGCATTGAGCCAAGATAAGGAGCTTTATGAGACTGTGGTTACATGGGCCAAACAACTGGGAACTTAGCAGGCTTAGAGAAGAGGGAAGAAGAAATCACCCAAGAGTTTCCATTTCTTAATTGTCAATAACAGGTGATGCTGGCATGCATAATGATATTTATTACCATTATGCAGCGTCAACCGGTGATGAAAAAAATGGACTGAGAAGCCAGAAATATAGCTCGTGTTCCCAGGCTTAACACTAGCTTACCACGTGGGCCGTTCTTTAGGTGGAAGAATGATCCTGATAGTGTAGAGAGGAGAGAAAATACACTGGATTTGAAATCAGAATGATCAAGTTCAGACTCAAGCTCTGCAATTAACACCTGTGTGATTTTGGAAATGTTGCTTAGCCGCTCTGGATCTCAGTTTCTTCATCTATAAAATGAAGGGATTGGACTAAATAATACCTGCAATTTCTTTCAGCTCTATGCCATATAATCATATTATTTTTCCCCCATGCTCACAAGGAGATGTTCAGAGGAAGCATCAAATAACAAAGTCTGGTGAAAATTCCAGACAGTGTCAGAAGAAGCATGATGGAGTAGGTGAAAAGCCACTTAACTCCCAGTTCTAGGCATTTTCATAGCTGTCCCCCATGCCTAGAATAATCTCTTTTCTCTTCTCTTCCCTCTGGCTTCTTTGGTTTCATTCAAAAAAGGCTTTCCCAGTTCTCTACAATTCCAGTGTCATTACCCTGTGTGTATATCTTATATCAGTTGCTGCATGTTATTTTTCCTGTTAAAATGTCTTTGCAGGGAGGGATTTTTCTTTTTTCTTTCTTTCTTTCTCTTTCTTTGTTTCTTTCTTTGTTTCTTTCTTTGTTTCTTTCTTTGTTTCTTTCTTTGTTTCTTTCTTTCTTTCTTTCTTTCTTTCTTTCTTTCTTTCTTTCTTTCTTTCTTTCTTTCTTTCTTTCTTTCTTTCTTTCTTTCTTTCTTTCTTTCTTTCTTTTCCCAGCACTTAGAATATATTGAGTACTTAATAGAAGCTTATGGACCTGACTTGCCTTGTGTTCTGGCCTTTCTAGCGATATAACTTTAGTCAAGCCCCTTAACCTCTCTGAGTCTAATTTTCTACATCTGTCAACTAGGGAATGATAATACTTTGCTCTCTGAAGAATTGTGATAATCTAATGAGATAATGTGAGGATGAAGAAAAAAGATCTGCAAGACAAAATGGAACATTTGCTTGGGGTGAATGGGATGATAACTGCTAAAAGTGAGAAGGCAGAGCTGCCCAATTATGAGTTTGCTTTATTTTCTCTGTCAAGGAGAATGATCTTTGTACTGGAAATGACAGAACAAATGACTGTCAGGCAGTTGGCACCGAAGACAAGTAGAGAGACAGTAAGAGACTAATTTGCTGTCCCTGAGAAATTCCAGTCATTTGTCCCAGCTGAACTAGTGAAAGATCAGGCAGATGTGATTACTGTCAGTGATATTTGAAAGATTATAGAAAACAGGAGAGGGGTCACAAGACTGGAGAAGGACAAACAATGACCCAGTTTTCAAAGGAAGGGAAGAGAATGGGGTCTGAACACTATAGGCCAGTAAGCTTGATTTCAGTTCCTTGAGAAAGTTACAGAACAGTTCATTAAAGAAATAACTGCAAGCTTCTAGCACAGAAATCAAGGATTGTAAAGCCTGGCTTCATTGAGAACAGGTCATGACAGACTAACCTCATTTCTTTTTCTGACAGGCTTACTACATGAGTAGATAGGGGAAAGCTGTGTCAATAATTAACCTAAATTTCACCAAATTTTTAAATTAAATATTTAATTATTCTTATGGAGGAGAAAACAGGGGGCTATGGATTAGGCAATAATATAATTATGTAAATTCCAAATTGGTTGAATGGCCATATTCAAAATGTAATTCAATGGTTCAATATCAACACAATAAAAGATCTCTAGTGGAGTGCTCCAAAAGTCTGTGTTTAGCTCTGGGTTATTTATAATTCTATCTATTATTTGAATAAAGGCATCAATAGTGTGCTTATCCATTGTGCAGATGGCATAAAGCTGGGAAGGAAGGCTAACACAGCGGATGATAGAATCAGGATCCAAAAGGATCTCAACAGGAGAGAGCATTAGACTGAATCAAATAAGATGAATTTTAATAAGGATAATAAGACTTCCTGACTTTTCCCATTGCAACCTGTTACCTTTCTTTAAGTAGTTTTAAATTTTTTAAAAGTTTTTATGATCAAATCACATAGAAATCTATACCTTTCAAATTCACTCTACAGATCCATTCCACAATGAGTGCCAAGGATTCATCCCAATCACTGTTATACTGGTGTTCAGTTGTCCTGACTGTGGTATTGGACAGAGATTCGGAATATCAGGGAACTTGCAGCAGGCTCTGACCCACTCATCCTTCATCTGTGGAGTGACATTTCATTGAGTAATTTTCATTGAGTAATCAGAGCTGTCTCCTTTGGCTCCAGCCAAAGCACAAGAGTATGATTCTATAGCCAGATATAGAGAAAAAATGCTCCCAGAAATGAAAACCATAGAGGGTTGCTGCACACCAAAAATATCCCCAGAGAGGGATGAAGATCCTAAGATAAGAAATATGTTATTCAGGGATTATTTTTTTCCATGCAGAGGGAAACAGACACCCTCCACCTGGCTGACCTTTGTCAAGCTTCTTTTCCTTAGGAAGAATCGAGGGGGTAGAAGGATTAGACTTCATGGATAAGTATCTACCCAAAACAAAACCTGCCCCTCAGCAAAGTAGCTGGGTTCTGTTTGTACTTAAAAGCTGTCGCTGTGGAATCAAGACATTTCCTTTGATTAAAAAAAATGTGTTTGTCACTAAGGCAGCATTTCTTACAGGTTTTGGGGTGGTTAACAGGATTGAGCAAAAAATTATTAGGTTTCAATTGCTTTGGAACCCAAAGAGTAAAAGTAGTATGAAAGGTAGAAACAGAAGTCTTACCGTAACTGTTACTTAGCTGTGAGATCCTGGGGGAGTTGCTTCACTGACCTGAGCCTTGGTCTCCTCATCTGAAAAGTGGGAGTAATGGTGGCAGTAGTACTACCAACCTCACGGATTGTTATGATTGCTATGTAGCCTCAATGTCTGCATATGGTATCCATGACTTTAACAAATTAGATGACCTCTGGGGTCCCTTAGAAATAATATCCACTGGATTGTAGTATTCATAGATTATCTAGACCAGAAGCCCATGAATAGATTTAAGGGGGTCCATGAATTTAGCTGGGGGGGGGGAAAAGCATTTTTTTCTACTACCCTTTGGTTTCTTTTGTAATCCTATGAATTTTATTTTATTCATTTAAAAATGTAATTCAGAGATGAGATTTATAGGTTTCACCAGACTGCCAAAAGAGATCATGGCATACACATACACAAAGGTTAAGAACCCTTGATCTAGACCAAACAATTCATTTTATAGAGGAATCTGAAACCTAGAGAGATACGCTGACTTGCCCAGGGTTAGGACAAGAAGTTAGAGGCAACTAGGTGTCAGAGTGGCTAGAGGACTAGGTCTGGACTCAGGAAGACCTGAGCTCAAATTTGGCCTCAAACACTTACTGGTTGCTGTGTGACCCTAGACAGGTCACTTAACCCATCTGCCTCAGTTTCTTCAACTGGAAAATAGATACTAATAGTACCTTCTTCCTAGGGTTATTGTGAGGATCAAATGAGATGATATTTGTAAAAACAAATACATATGGAAGGTAACAAGTAGCATAAATAAGATTTAAACCGAAGTCTTTTGGCTTATTTCAAGTGCTCCTTCAATTTGAACACAATTCTATCAGTTTATGTTTCAGTTTTCTCCTTTACTATGGAGACTTAGGTCTGGGGAAAAGTAGCTCCTTTATTACCTATTCTTAGAGCAGGTTGTCTGGAGAGCATTAAAACCCAAGAGAATTTGCCTGCATCTCATGCCACCTCTGAAATCCCTTTTAAATGTTTATGTTCTTATTGGGACTAGACTGGATCTTTCCAGTGACATTTCAAGGTTTTCATCTGGTGCTGTTGATAGAATAAGTCTGTAGGCTAGTGAGCCCAGAATCAGGGAAACTCTTAAGGGTGTTTATTTTTGAGAAGTCTGCCTTTTTATGAGATTAATATGGGAACTCCAGAGACCTTTGCTTTTTTTATTCCCAAAAAAGGTGCATGTATTTGCAAAACACTAGTGCAGACCTTCTGTAATGGGGCCAACTGCTCTTGCTGAATGACTGAGGTTTTTTAATAGCTAAATTTACAACAATAAAAAAAGTTAAGCCTATAAGTGGGGGTTTTCTGACCAGTGGAAGCAATAATATGCTGCCAGTTTTGTTAATGATTAAAAGTCTTAATGCTGGCATAGAGATTGTTCCAAGCACTTAGGAAAAAAAAAACATTTTAGTCATCCATCCACCTACTCTACTTTTCATTAAACTTAATTTATGAACCACAGACTTTTGCCTGGTAGAATTCTCCTGACTATGGGAAGCATTCCAGAGAAAGGAGGTGGTGGGGGATCTGGAACCCATGTTTTGCAAAGACAACAGGAAGACAATAAAGACTTGAATTTTCCAGAACTAATAGCACTGATGACATACCTTTACACATCTCAGGCCCATATAATTGCTACAAAGCCTTGGGAGATTCCTGCATGGTTGGGACTTCAGGAAACATGTATATAACTGATAAATTCCTAATAAAATCCCAAAGAACAAGGCAAAGAGAAGGGGATTTGTTCTGTGAAGTTTGGATTCAGTCAAAGGGCCACACTTGAAGACCTAGAGGGCCACATGTGGCCTTGAGGCCACAGGTTCCCCACCTCTGGTCATCTTGAGACCTACATTCCAGATTATGGCATTTTCTGGAGTGTCAATGATGGCTTTTGATGGCAACAATATCCTTCAACTGGGCTCTTGATGGTGTCCTTACCATTTTAATAGATGAGGTCCATGTATATCTTCCCACCTTTCCCTGAATTCCTCATACTTATCATTTCTTAGAAAATAAATACTTCATTATGTTTATATACTACAATTTGTTGAGCCATTCCACAATCAATACACACTCATTTTATATCCAGTTTTTTTATTACCACAAATAGCGCTGCTATTAATATTTGGGTACACAAGGGACATTTCTTTTTGTCAATGGCCTCAGGGTACATACCTAAATGTAGAATGACTAGTTTGAAGGATATTAACAGCTTAGTGACTTTTCTGGAATAATTCCAAATTGTTTTCCAGAGTGCTTGGATCAATTCTCATATCCACCAACAATGTACTAATGGGCTTCTCTTCCTACCATTCCTCCAACATTAGCTATTTCTGTCCTTTCTTATATTTGCCGTTATAATAGATATGTGGTAAGACCTCAGAATCATTGTAATATAAATTTATCTTATTAAGGATTTGGAACTTTTTTTTTGTATTCGCCATTACTTACATTACATTGCCAGTGATAGCATTTACATTGCATTACATTAGCAGTGGTATCATTTACATCACATTGTGTGACCAGTAGCAGTAGTAATTTTTTTTCTTTTTGAAAGGTTTTTTCTCATATAATTTGACTATTTATCCACTAGCTAATGGACCTTAGTTTTAAATGTTTGTGTCAATTCCCTGTGTGTAGAATATCTGACTTTATAAAAATGTTTAATGCAAGGATATTTCTGACTTGGATTTTCTCACCATATTCTAATTACATTTATTTTGTTCATATAAAAAAAGCTTTTACATTTTATATAATAAAAATTGGGCACATAGACTTTTGTAATCTCCTCTGTCCTTCTTATCTGTGAATCATTACCCTAGGCAAGTTCTGAAAGGCTCTTCTTTCTGTTCCTCTTTTATTTATGTTTCATAATTTGATCTTTTAACTTTGTCTCTTTTCCATTTGGAGTTTCTTTTGGCATATGGTGTAAGATGCAGCTCTATGCCTGTTTTCTGACAAGTTGCTTTCTAGTTTTCACAGTTCTGATCAAAAGTCACTCGAACTGATGATTCATCAAGTGTAGAAAACAAAACACAACATATACAACTACCGTGTTGACATAAATGAAAGCAATGCCAAAGGCAGCTTTTTGTTGTTGTTCAGCCACTTTGCCATTACCAGATTTGGTGTTTTCTTGGCAAAGACACTGGAGTAGTTTGCTATTTCCTTCTCCAGATCATTTTACAGGTAAAGAAACTGAGGCAAACAGGGTTAAGTGATTTGCCCAGAGTTACACAGCTAGTAAATTGTTTGAGACCGAATTTGAACTTAGGAAGATGAGTCTTCCTAACTCCAGGCCTGGAGCTCTATCCATTACACAACCTACTGTCTTAGAATAAATATAATCATCATCATTCCAGATTTGAGATTAATTAGTCAGCCAGTGAGCAAGCATTTATTAAATTCCCACTATGTTCTAGGACTTGTATTTGTTGTGAAACAAAACAAAAATAGTCCCTGACCTCAGAGAACTTACATTCTATTGGGGAAAAAATGTATAAATATATGCAAAATAGAGGTAATTCTAAGGAAGGGGAGGCTCTAGCAGCTGGGGAGATCAGGAAAAATCTCATGTAAAATTTATAGTTTAAACATTTAAGAGGCAGAGGTGAGGAAAGAGTCCAGGGTTGAAGGTCAACTGTGCAAAAGCACCAACATAAGCACCAGACAGCCATCTATAAGAGACAGCCACTTTGTCTGGACTATAGAGTGCATAGAGGAGGGTAACATGTAATAAAGCTAGGAAGATAAGCATGTTGCATCCAGATTGTGAAAGGCTTTGAAAGTCAATCAGAAGAGTCTGTACTTACAGAGGTAATAGGGAGCCATTGGAGTTTATTGGCAAGAAGGTCATATGGTCAGATTTGTCCTTTAGGAAAGTCACTTTGGCAGCTGTGTGGAAGATTGGCAGGGGAGAAACTTGAGGCGGGTGTTGCTCCTAAGAACAGACCCCAAAAATCTGAAATAATTTTAGAAAGAAATTTATTTAGTCATTTGGTAGAGGAGAAAAAGTCAGAAAAGGCATGGTTCTCTCTACCCAGATTCTAGAAGATTTATATTACATAGGATTTTGACAAAGGTTTCCCACACAGGAAGGCCACATACCCCAAATACACAGTTAAGCAGTTTTTCTGAGAGGGCAGCTTGAAAGCAAGATATATTGAGATAGATATGAATAACTGCAACCCAAACCAGCTTGGAGTGGACCCCTCTGGAGTTCCTGGGTGTGGTAACCCAAAACAAGAATGCTTTAGGTTGATCTGGGGCTTGGCAGAATAGGAAATATCTTGTAGTCATCTCTGGCATTCCTGGAGAGTTAATGGGGTCAAGTCATTCTGAGAGTAGAAAATCTGTAATTACATAAAGTTGTATTTAAACAGTATAATAATTATTCCTTAATGGTATGATAAATCATTTTTCCTGCAAAGGGCAACCAATTAAATGACTATTGCCTAGGTAAGAAGTGATGAGTTCCTGAACCAGAGTGGTAGGTATACAAATAATGAGAAGAGAACAGATATGAAAGATATTTTGGATAAAGAATTGATAAGACCTGTGTTCTGGACTGAGCCTGACTCAGACCAGACTCCTGGTAGTGTAGATTCAATATTGGGAGAAAAGATGGCACTCCCAGGTCTTTATTCAATAGTTAACAAAAGGAAATTTATTCCTCCATAGGAAGAAAAAGACATTCAACAAGGATAAGCATTGAAGACCTTTCCAGTTGATTGGCTAAGCAAAGCTCCCACCCCAATCCACCAGCCAAGCATCTTATCTCCTGCTCTCTAATCCCTTGTGGCTGCTTTGTACTCTTCCATTGAGGTAGTAGTGTTGATTAAGTCTTAAAGAAAATCCCAATACCTTTTTTAAAGGAAATATAGGCCTTATTTGCATGGGGGGAGGGGACAGATGAGGGTTTAAGATTTTGCTCCTACCCCATTTGCAACTCATTGGCTATTTGGAATTAGGAAAAGTGAGGATTAGATAATAATACCAAGGTTCTGAACCTAGGTTACTGGAAAGGTGGTGGTACCCTCAATAGAAATCAGAAAGTTTAGATAAAGGGTAAGTTTAGAGGAAAAGGCAGTGAATTCTGTTTGAGGCTTGTTGAGTTTAAGACATCAATGGGACATCTAGTTCAAAATGTCTAGTAGGCAGCTGGTGATGAGGTACTGGAACTCAAGAAATCAGAGGAGGAGTGAAGTGCTTTTGAGCCATTGGATGAAAGCAAACACGGCCATTCCTCAACCTGTTCAATTCCCATGGTTACTCCTCCACTCCATTTCAGCTACATACAAAAATGCTCACACCCTTTATCTCATCATCGCCCCAAAATGTCCCACTTCCAGAGTTGTGAATTCCAAAATTCTTTTATTAGATCATGCTCTTTATCATTCCATCTTTCCCTCTGCCTAACAACCCTTAACCCTGTTCCTCATCCTCACAGTGATCATCACCCATGTTTTACCCTCCTTTCATTTCTATGTTGCCCTTTAGTGAATCAGTTCCACTCTACACTGAAGTCCCTCACCCTTCTGTCTTTGACTTGTCTCACCAAACCCTGATTTTGGACTACTCCATCCTTTGCCTTTGTTCTTTTTCATTTACTGTTGAACAAAGCTGAAGAAAATCATGAAACTGTGCTGACTGGGACCACTACAGATTTATGTTATATAATGTTAATTGTCCTCCCATTGGATCAGGGCAATTTTTTTACACTTCCATAATCAGTTCAACTATCACATTCACCACAGCAGTTTCATGTATTCCAGACCTTTACATGTATCCTCAAGTATCCCATTTCCTTGCCAAGGAAAACTCTTCTACATGCACACGTGATCCCGTTCCATCTTCTCCAATAGATTGCTCCTTCTGTCATCCCCATTCTCTTAGTAATATTAAATTCTTCACTTTCTGTTGGCTACTTCCCAACATACCTTCACTTGATCTAACCTGATGGTTATTGTCTTATATCTCTCCTCTCTTTCATCGCTAAACTCCTGCGAAAGTCATGTGCAGTTCATGCCTCCTCTTCTTCTCAGTTCCAAACTCTCTTCAGTCTGGCTTCTTACCTTGTCATTTGAAAAAAACTGATCTCTCCAAGTGTTGCCAATGATTTCTTAACTGCCAAATTTAATAGTCTCTTCTCAGTCTTCATCTGTTTTTTTTTTATCTCTCTGCACTGTGCAGCATTCTCTCCTCCTGCGTGTTTTTTCCTTTTTAGATTTGCACAAAACTTTTTTCTTCTTAGTTGTATCTTCCTCTAGGCTCATCCTGTAAACATGGGAATCCTTCAAGGCTCAGGCCCTTCTCTTCTCCTTCTCTAAAAGGGGTTCTGTACTATCTCATTTAGTAATCTCAGCAGCTTACAAAGATTAAATTATCATTTCTATGCTGGTGATCTCTAACTTCTGTCCTAACTTCTAGTCTTTATTACCAATTGTCTATTAGACATCTTGAATTGATGTTCCAAGACATCTTAAAAACATGTCCTACACAGAATGCTTTATCTTTCTCCCAATTCTGTCCCCTAACCCCTCCAACTTCCCTTTTACTATTGGTGCCACCACTATCCTACCAGTCCCCCAGGATCTCAACCTCAAAGTCACCCTATATTCCTCATTCACACTCACCTCCCTATATCCAATCTTTTGCTAAATCTTAAATTTTCTGTCTTCACAACATCTGTCACATAACCCTTTCTCTCCAGTTTAACAGCCATAATTGGTACATGAATAGTCATTGCCTCACTTTTACACTATTACAACAGCCTTCTGGTTAGTCTCCCTGCCTGAAGTCTCTCTCCCTATGCCAGTCCATTTTTAACTCAACTTAAGGTCAGTTGTGACCACAGCAACCTCCACCACCACCACCACCACTCAATAAATTCTAGCTATTCCCTATTAGCAAATAGGGGATGGTAGGATCAAGTAATAGGGGTTTTTGTTAGTTTGTTTTTTAAATATTGTTTAAGGCTAGGTATATTGATAAGCAATAGGGAAAGAACTCAAGGATGAGAGATTGAAAATGATCAAGAAATAGAAGGTGATTGAAAATACCCTAAAACCTGGATAAATGCCCTAAGATGGGCACAGGACCTGGAAAATTCAGTTCTCAATATGCTAATGAGAAGGCACAACATTTATTCATTCATTCATTCATCCACAAACAGGCACCAACCATGTACAAAGAGAGTTCCCAAAAAACTGAGAGGATGCATAGGAATTCAAGAGAGGAAAACAGATCATTTGAGGCATAGGTAGCTATGTGTATAAAGTTACAGTGGTGGGAAAGAATAAATTGTGGTTTTGGAAGAAAGTTGTCCAATTTTGCTAGAGTTTAAAATAACAATAATAATAATAATTAGCTTGCATAATGCTTTAAAATTGGAAAGACACATTACATGTATTACATCATTTCATCCTCACAGTAATCCAGTAAGGCATGTGCTGTTATTGTCCCTATTTTACAGATGAAGAAACTGAGGTAGACATAACTTAAATGACTTGCCCAGGTCACACAGCTAGTAAGGGCCTGAGACAGGATTTGAATTCAGGTCTTCTTGATTCCAAGTCTACCACTTAGCACATCGTGACAAAGGAAACTGGTGCCTAAGGAAGGGTTGCAAGTGGGTAAAAATCCAGAGCATCTGAGAAGCTCTGTGTTGGCAGCATGGAAGCTTACTTAGAGCAGAAAAACAGGCCAGAGAGGAAGCTGTACAGCTGATTAGAATGAAGATACCCTAGAGGTTCACTGACTTGGAGTTATTTCTATAAGTGCACCTGTACTAACTGGATGGGTCTCAGGCCTCTAGCTACAAAACTTTAGCAAAGCTGGACCATACCAAAAACATTGAAAAAAAATTTTTTTAATCCTGGTTAGAACCAGCCAAGAAAAATGAAGATGAAAGGTGACACTATCTGTGCAGGGCAAAAAACTGCAGAGAGAAACAGTGATGATATTTTGGCTGAGAGCAGAGATCATTTGGATAAGAAAAGAAGATAATAAAAAGTCCAAGGATTTTTTTGGATGCTTCTAGAAACCTCTAAGGTCCTGTAGGAAAGCTGACCAGGGAATGCTCTGAAAATATGCTACAGAGGGCTTTGATTACCTGAAGTGACTGAAAATTAATAGTTCCAATAACAGTACAAAGCCTACCAAAGAAACCTGTTGCTGCAGGGAATTGGCTAATTGATCCCTCTTTGGTCCACGAAGCACTGAGGAGTTTGGCTCCTGTTTCAGACCTGGTTCTAGGAAATCCGCCAACTCTGACAGAAGCTGTTGGAATTAGGAAGCATCTAGAATCTCAATGTTTGTGACACTGTTCTGTTTCAAAGATTCATGAGTATAACAAGCAAGGGAAAAGAAGCCAGAGGAAATACTGAGGGGGTTGGGGAAATGGGACTTCAGGGACTTGCCGTTTACCCCAAGGAATGCAAATGGGAACATCCCATGATGAGAAAGTTGCTGTGAATGGTGGGAATAGTTGCAGCAGCAGCTGGGACAGCTTGAAATGGAAATTTATCTTTGTGGAAGTCTAAACAGGGGGGAAAGGGCAGCAGAGGCCAGCCAAGGCAGACAGAAGAAAAAGCTGTGAGAAGGACCAGTTAGATACCAATAGTAGGAAACCAATCGCTCCTGCCTGTAGACTTTAAAGTAGGCTCCTCTCCATCCTCAACCCATTATGAAAGAAATTCACTGAAAATCAAGGTCACTAGATTCCTTCCTATACCATAATGTTTGGGTTTTTTTAAATATCACTCTACCCAGGGAGCATCCAAAAGGCAGCTAGCTGAATTACAGATTTGATTTGTTCAAATAGAGTACAGAGAAGTTTAGTAAATAATCCTGTACACAATTGTTGAGTGAGCATCTTGCAAAGCACCCAGGAGTTTATCCTGGGTATGAGGGTTAAAAATATATGATATTAGAGCCTAAAGAGACCCTGCTTCATTTAACAAGGGAAGAGGTGGGAAACTGAGGCCCAGAGAAAGGAAGACATTTGCCCAAGGTCATAGCTAATTAGTGGCAGGACACTCGGGGCTGTGGACCCGATTTGTCATCAGAGGTAGTGAGTTTGAATGCTGGCTCTGATGCCTTCTACCTGTATGACCTCAAGCAATTAATTTTATCTCTCTAGGTCTTCTTGTTGTTCAGTTGTTCACTCATATATGACTCCATGGACCATAGCACATCATGTACGTCCTCCACTATCTCCCAAAGTCTATCTAAGTTCATGTTAATTGCTTTCTTGACACTATCTATCCATCTCATCCTCTGCCATCCCCTTTTCCTTTTGCCTTCAATCTTTCCTAGCATCAGAGCCTTTTCCAAGGAGTCCTGTCTTGTCATTATGTGGTCAAAGTGTTTAAGCTTCAACTTCTGTATTTGTCCTTCCAAAGAACAGTCAATTTCTATTAAGTATTGACTGATTTGATCTCCTTGCTACCCAAGGAACTCTCAAAAGTCTTCTCCGGCACCACAATTTAAAAGCATTGATTCAGTAGCACTTGGCTTTCTTTATAGTGCAACTCTCAGACATACATTGCTACTGGAAGAGCCATAACTTTGACTATATGGACCTTTACTGGCAAGGTGACATCTCTACTTTGTAATATGCTATTCAGATTTGCCATAGTTTTCCTACTAAGTAGCAAGTGCTTTAATTTCATGCATGCAGTTGGTGTCTTCAGGGATCTTTGAGCCCAAGAATATAAAATCTGACACTACTTTCACTTCTTCCTCTATTTGCCATGATCTTAGTCTTGTTTTATTTTGGGTTTTTTTTTATGTTAAGGTTCAAGTCAGCTTTGCTGTTTTCCTCTTTCACTCTCATCAAGAGATTTCTTAATTCTTACTCATTTTCTGCCACCAGAGTGATATCATCTGCATATCTAAGATTGTTGATATTTCTCCTGGCAACCTTAGTTCCAGGTTCTAATTCATCCACTCTGGCATTTCATGTAATGTGGTCTGCATATAAGCTAAATAAATAAGGAGACAATATACAGCCTTCTTATATTCCTTTCCCAATCTTAAGACAATCAATTGTTCCATGTTCTGTTCTAACTGTTGCTTCTTGGCCGAAATACAGGTTTCTCAGGAGACAAGTAAAATAATCTGGTACTCCCATCTCTGGTACTTGCTACAATGTGTTTCGATACACATAGTTAGAGGCTTTAGCATAGTCAATGAAGCAGAAGTAGATTTTTTTTCTTTAACTCCCTTGCTTTCAGCATAATCCAGTGAATGTTGGCAATTTGGTCTCTAGTTCCTCTGCCTCTTCAAAAACCAGCCTGAACTTCTGGTAATTCTCAGCTCACACATAGTTGAAGCCTAGCTTGCAGAAGCTTAAGCATAACCTCGCTGGTGTATGAGATGAGCACAACTGTTCTGTATTTTGCTTGACATTGCCCTTCTTTAGGATTGGGACACAAACTGATCTTCTCCAATCTAATGGCCACTGTTGAATTTTCCAAATTTACTGGCCCATTGAGTGTAGCAGTTAAACATCTTTTAGTTCAGTTGGAATTCTGTCACCTCCACTAGCCTTATTGTTGGCAGTGCTTCCTTGGACCCACTTGACTTCACTTTCCAGAATGTCTGGCTCTAAGTCTTAGTTTTCTCATATGAGGGGAGAGAACTAGGTGACCTTCTAGACATGTCAGAGTAAATATAGTCATGAAGGTCACCTCCTTTGCCTATGCATCAGAAAGAAGGAAAAAATAGTAAGACATATAATGGTCTTTTATCCTTCTTTTCTTGTCACTAGACAAGAGGTCTGATTCTGAGTCTGGAAAGGAAGTCAAATTCAAAAACCTAAGGGGCTACATTGAATATGTCATTTCAAGGTCCATCTCCCTCCACAATTATTCTCCTTGCAGCAATCCTTGCTCTTTGGGCCTTTCTCCTTTTCTTTCCCAGCCCCAGAAAACATGCCTGATTTTTCAAGGCTTCCCCTCACAAGATACTCCACACAGTGGGTGGAGCACGGATTGACACACCAGCAACCCTCTTAAGGGCTGTTTCCTCCAAAGCTTCCTCCACACCAGCTTCCTAACAAAAGCTATTTCATATAACCAAGATTGCAGCCAAGATTTATTTCACAAGGAAGGAAAGGACACTGGTGCATACTCAGCTCCTTCAGAGCAAGTCGACTGAACCCCACAAATCAAATCTAGGCTAGGGAACCAAAGAAAAATGCCTGTCCAGTTTTTGCCTCACAGTGAAGGGTCAGAGAGAAAGAACTCCATTTTCTAGGGCTGTAGACTTAGGGAAGAGAGAAACGAAGAACTAAGAGTCATTGAAATCAGAGCCAGAAAGGATCTTCAAGATTATCTCTGCTTTGCTTTCAATGTTGTAAACATTAGGTGGAGGAGTAGGTAAAAGCACTGGAATTTTAGTCAGGAAGATGTGAATTCAAATCCTGCCGAAGATAATTACTAGTTGAATGACCCAAGGCAAGTCACTTAACCATTCTGTTTCCTCATCTATTAAATGAAGATATTACTAGCACCTGATTCACAGTGTTGTTGTAAGCATCAAATGAGGATCTATATCATGGTGATTTGCAAAGCTTAACAGCCATGTAAAGGCCAATTATTATTATCATTGTCATTATCATTATCATAAGCTATAATTAATAGAGACACTCCCTTGAGAATGAGACTCATTTGGGTCCATCTTTTGTGTGATGGGGAAAAATGTATTCACTGATCATAATCTTCTGTTAAAGTCCTTTTCTGCTTCCTCCACATAGTATAGAAGTGACCCTGGGCTCTGGAAACCTAGGCTGGCAGAGCATGAACTCTGATAAACCATTGACAGCTGATAAGACCGGCAAGCTGGAAAGACTTCAGGTAGAATGGAGCAGCCCAGCTCAAAGACTCATCACCAAATAGTGTATAAAGGGTCCCTCCATAGAGGGAAAGTTTATATCCACTCAAATTCATGAAGGCATACCTCTTAAATTGAAGAAGTGGTACAATCTGTGTAGGTAGAAGAACTAGTAATGATGAAATCATGAATCTTTTGAATTATTAAAGAATTAAACACCTCTAAGGACCTCTAGGAAGACAATTAACTGCATTCAGTAATATAAGGTCAAGAAGAGGAGTATGAGGTAACAGACAGAGTACCAGTCTTGGAGTCAGGAAGACCTGGGTGCCAATCACACACAGTTGCTATGTGACCATGGGCAAGTCACTTAAATGTTCAGAGCCTCAGGCAATTCTCTAAAAATATAAGTATTCAATGAGTTATCAATCTACATCTGAGGAATTTCTCAGGGGTGTGCTAGTAAATGTTTAACAATGAAGGGGAAATGTATGCACAACATACTTTTAAACTTAATCTGCATTATTAACATTTTCTCTTTAATCTGAATTATTAACGTTTTTTCTATCACTTTATTATGTCTAAGCAACAAATCAAACCATGATTTGTAACATTTGACAATTTCTGAGGTATAAATGAGCACACTGAAAATTTAACAATCAGCTTTTACAAGCCAGTATAACCTAGCTCCCTCACACCTCTGGAATTTTCACATTTGTATGCCAGGGTGGAGTAGAGTTCTGGATTTGGAGTTAGCAAGATCTGGGTTCAAATCCTGCACAAACCCTTGCTACCTATGTGACCCTGGGCAGGTCACTTCACCTATGACCTTTGGTTTCTGTGAAATGAGAGTGGGAGGTAGACTTGCTGGATCATGTGGTCCCTTCTAGCTCTAAATCTGTGATCCCATGAGCTGCCCACATGGACGAAATAACAGCTCCAATTCCCCCTCCTTTGCATACCCCCAAAAGAGTGAGAACGAAAGAATACACAGCTGTGAGGAAATGACGTGTGACATTTCTCTGCATAGACCTGGAGCCTACTGAAACCAAAGGCCACGAGAATTGAGGATTCACAAGGTCAAATGGAATTCAGTGTCAGTGGCTGAGTAGCTGAAAGTCTTTTTCTGTCAGGTTCTGTCTGTCTAGTAGCTAGGTGCTTATGTATGTTGGGGGCAGGGTTTTACCGAATTGTTTTTGTCCTTGCAGGACACACGGGGCATACTTGTCCTTGGCCTTACCTCCCTATGATGACTAGCTAGGGATCAAGGCTGACTCTGCTTCTGTGTTGGAGGTCTTGGATTTGCAACCTTTGTCCCTGCAGAAACAAGAGCGAGGAAGTAGCTGTCTGCTTCTTCCTTATAAGGGAGCATTCTTTGTCTTGTGTCATGCACTGGGCAGCCTACTCCTTCCTTCACAAATTCAGGTTCCCTTCCTCTTGTACAAGAACTCCAAATTCTTTGGGTGCATTGTCTGGGCTTCTGGTTGTATTGAACGTCATTTGAAATAAGCGAGTCATCAGCCAGGGCTTGGATATTTTTTTGGTCACAACAGAATTTACCTGTGTCGTGCCCTGCGCATATCTACATGATTCATTCTGTCAACCCACAGAGGCTGATCAGGATCACGATGGCCCCACAACGTGTAAGCACACCTCGGACAGTTTTCTGGATGAATCAGCTTTCGTTTCCAGAACAGGATTAAACATCTAGTAGAGGCTGGTCTCTTTTCCCCTTCCCTTTCATTTTGAGAGAAATGATTATTTCTCTCCTATATTAATAATTGATTATTGAATTGGACTAAGGTTTTTCTCCTTTTCTACCCCCTCATTCAGAAATCAGCCCCTGTAGGTCATTCAGGAAGCCTTTGAAGTACCGGCTGATAATGAGAGGGCACTCTCAGATCTGTTCAAAAGGTAAAGAAATTTTACTTTAGGTGGAAAAAAGTGGATTCTCCCTTTTGTTTAGATTATCCTAGACAGGGGTGATATGGGTATAGATAAATCCCTTTGACCAAGTCTTAGTGATCAGTCACATCCCCCAGACCCTCATTAAAATAAGCCCACCTCTCATTATAATATTATGTATTATTATATATTATTACTATTATATACATAATATAACATTATTCTTGTTAACCAATCAGAGTTGATTTCGTAGGTTCCATGAGGGGTCTTTGGCATTCATGAGTGCCATTAATCCCTTTTATTAATTATTAAAGCATGATTAATAAAATGATTAATTACGCGGACATTATGTCTCTTGAACTTTTTATATGACACAATTTCCTGTCTCTCACTCCACAACCTCAAAGCACTGTGTTCAAAGCTTGATGAAATAAGTCTGAGAAGCTCAATACTATGTGGTAAACAAGGGTCCCTAATCTCCAAATCGAGAAAAAGGAGGAGGTGTGGGCATCATTTCCTTCCCCCTTCTCTCCCTTCCCTAATCCTTCCCTCCTCCCACCCTCCTTTCTTCTTTTTCCTTCCTTCTTTCCTCCTTATCCTTCCCTCCTCCTTCCTTCCTTTGCTTCTCCTTCCTTTTTCTTTCACCTAATGAATCCCTCTCATTCTCCAGATGAAGAAACTCAGGTGAAATGACATGCCTAAGGTCACACAGGTAGCAAGTAGGTGGAGTATTCCCTTTCAAAATGTGTGCCTACCATTCCTTTGGTCACCTATGTGCCACATAATACCATCACCTCATGAGCTTGGGTTCCATTCTGTGGGAAAATCTTCTAGTAGATACAATACCTGTCTCATGATGTCCCGTCTCAGAGACAGGGAACTTCTAAAGTCAATTTGAACTTTAATATTTAGTTATCATCATCATAAAAGACTCCTTCATAAATTACAACATGGAATGAGGGAGGGGCAAATTAATTGGAAGAGAAACAAAAGCAGGAAACATCAGTCTTAGCACCCATTCTACAAATGAGTACCTTCCCACTCTCCTTTTTTCCAGTGCAGTTCAAGAAGGAAACTTTTCTCCACTCAGGTTCTACCTACAAATGAAGGAAAACAGGTCAGAGTCCACAACTTAGGACACTCCTAAATGGAATCATACTGTGTAACTTGTGACTCAGGAATTAGGTGGGAGGAAGTAATTTCTGGTCCCCTGACTAAAGGTCTCATAATCTCTACACGACATTGGTACAATCTTTCCCAGCTTGCCTGATTTTACTTGGTCAACGATCTGTTTGCTTCATCCATTCAGAGATCTCTCTCTGGTATGCACCATGACTCAGAAACTACTATGATCTCTGTTGTGAGGTTCAGCCCTTGCTTCTTGGAAAGAAATGAGATGCAGTAGAAAGAGTCAGGACTGTTGTGTCAGGGGGTCTAGATTCAAATCATGCCTCTAATGCTTACTACCAGTCTGACCTTTGAAGATTTATTTAACCACTCTGGGCCTCAGTTTCCTCATCAGTAAAATGAAAGGCTTAGACTAGAGGGCCTTTGAAGTTCATTCCACCCTTAGTTCTATGTCCCTATGATCCTTACCACATCTACTCACCATGATGACATCACCTACATTACTGTCAAAGCACATGTTAAGCATTTAATGGGCTCAGCCCTGCTATAATCTGGCCTAAATCACGATGGTTACTACTTCATGGGAAATGCATTTCCTAATCAGATGGCCCAGTGTTTGCTGAACAATATACTGAGAAGTGTAGGCTTGCCCTTGTCCAATTCTTGCTATGTTTTAATAATACATGCTAGAATTTTGACAGAAATCAAAGTCAAGGTCATTGACCTTGAATATTTAAATTTGAATATTCTACTGTGTGTGAGTGAGTGAGTGTGTGTGTGTGTGTGTGTGTGTGTGTGTGTGTGTGTGTGTGTGTGGTTTTAAAATTCAAGGCATTTGCCTTTCTCCAGTTATATAGCACCTTTCCCATTCTCTTTGATTTTTCAAAGACACTAACAACATCTAAACAATCTTATTTGGGAATAGTTACGGACTGGTGACTTAAATTAAGAAAATATTCCCTATCCAAAAGTAGAATGGGTTGCCTCAAGAAGTAGTGTTTTCCCCCTTACTAGAGGTTTGTTGGTAGAAGCTAAACAGTCTCTTATTTAAGATGTTGTAGAGGGGCTTCTTTTTCAGGTATGATCTAGACTGTCTGAGGCCATGCCTCATCTTTCTAACTGCTAGAACCTTCCTCCCTCAAATTTCCTTGCATTTATTTTGTCTGTATTTCATGCATATTTATGTAAAGTATTTCCCCTTTTGTAAGCAAATGGGTTGGCTGCCAAAAGGAAAAACAACAACAAAAAAAGAACATTTATATAAGAAAACGGACAAAAATCAATTTGTAAAGGAGCACAGTTTCAGATAAAATGTTGAGAAGCACAGATAGAGAACCAGATAGAGGGCTGTCCCTCAGATGAATGTACTGAGAGATCCTTTGTAGCTAAAAGATCATAACACTTTTAGAGTGCCCTATTAAGGGTGACTGTGAGTTAAAAGTACTTGTCACTGTTTCATCTGCTCAAGAGAAGAATTTTGGCAAGCAGGAAAATGGTGATGACCAGAAGGTAAGTACTTGTGTGGTACAGATTGTTCCTGAACGGGCTAAGCGCACCAACACTTACAATCCAGAGTTGTGACTTGTCCCAAACCAATGAGTTTCTCCTCTCATATACTTCCCTATTGGTTTTTGTGTATGCCTACCATCTCCTACTCCACATAGACATTGCATACAGTGGTAGAAGAGGGTGATCAAGATTTATGAATAGACCATGATATGTTGATTATTATTCCTTTTGCTTTCTGCTAAGTAACTGTTGGGGTTATTATTTTTCTTGTATTGTTTAGTAAATATTTTATATTTAAGAATCAATAACACCACTATAACTGATTGATTTTGTGTAAATGAAAAGCATACTAATAGAGGATGCAGAGCTATAGTAGTAAATAATAAAAATATATTTCCCCCATACCAGAATTACTTCTAACACCCTATGAGAGAGGCTGAGCATAACAGTGAAGTAATGGCTGGGGCTGACCCCTCTCCTTTATTCTAAGGTGGAAAAAACCCAGACCTACCAATTTGAGGGTAGGAAGAGATAAATGAGCCAGCAGAGAAAGAAAGAAAGAAAGGGAGTAGTACAGGTGACATGGTAGGTGCCATGCTCATGAGTTATACTGCCTTCATGAATGGGTGGCATAAACACACTCAGGTTATACATATTCTCTCTACATATACAATTTAAGCTCCTCAATGAGGGCAGGGACTATATAGTTTTTGTCTTTGAACCTATGCTTGGTGATTGCTTAAATGTCTGATTGGCTACATGGCCTCTAGGGTCCCTTCCAATTCTTAGATTCCATGATACTGTGACAATATAAAAGATAACTTTTTTTCTTCACCATTTATTAGCTATGTGATGGGCAAATTACCTTACCTTTAAAACCTAAGTTGCCTCATCTGTTAAAGGTATTATATATAATACCTTACCTGATGAAAGGATTTTTTTTTTAAGTATGGACAGGGGGAAGGAAGAGCAATGCACTGAGGGATGATCTCTTAAGGTCTCTCCCAGCTCTAAGATCTATGATTCCTCAGGATTTAGCTCTTGGGGTTAGATCATGGGCAAGAGACAAGGTCATCCATTGGAGTTGTTGAAGGAGGAAGGTGATTTGGGGTAAGCATAAGGGAGTAACATTAACTAATCAAGAGCACAAAAGGCCTCTGGGAGATTAGGGGAGAGGTTGTTATTGTTTGTCATTCATCCTTCCTTTTCAAAGAGGACCACGACATCAGGAAGACGATGCCATGACTTGCAAGTGAATTAGTTTTAAGCGAGGGAGGTCTGTGCAACGTCACCAGTCTCCCTTTCTCCTCCAGAGCCATCTGGGTCTAGTGGCCAGATACACATCAGGAGGACTGGAGATGGCCTCCAGGGCTAAGGAAATGACAGAAATGAGGGACATAGTAATGAGCCAGGCTCTGAAGACATCTGAGGGGCAAAAATGGGAGAAGAGTAGGTGAATGTGTAGCAAGGGACATAACTAGGGTTGGGGTCCAAGTTGTAAAGGGTAAAAGTAGTGCTATGTTATGAACAAGAAGTGAAGAATATTTCCTTCCAGCTCTCACTTTCCTGCTATGAAAAATGACATGATTGTGTTACACTCTCTAAGGTCACTTCTAGCTCTTACATTCCAAGTTCTGTGTTCTAAGATCCCTAACATTTACAGTCTCAAAGTTCCTTCTAACTCTAATAATGATAATATTAATAATACATAGTCAGCATGTATTTAGTACATTAAGGCTATCCAAGAACAAATATTATCTGATTGTATTCTTGCAGCAATCCTGGGAGGTCGGTGCTATTATTATGGGAAATGAGAAAACTATGGCAAACAGAGGTGAAAAAACTTGCCCAAGGTCACGTAGCTAGTAAGTGCTGGAAAAGAGATTTGAACTCCAGTTTTCTTGGCTTCAAATCTAAAATTCTATCCACTTTATCCTCTAGCTACCTTTTTCAATAATATATTTACATTAGAATAAAAAAGAATAATAACTAGCAGTTCATGCTACTTTGCGGTGTGTCCTAGGGTCCCTTTGAGCTCTGACTTCTCAGGAAGCTGAGTCCCTTCTCAAAGGGGGCACATGGGATGATGGCAGAGGGCTCCCCTCCAGCTCTGCCCCCTTTGAAAAGCTGCCAGCTCAGCATTTTGGGCTAAATCGTCTTCTACACACGGCATGTCCTCGGCAACTCTGTCCCCTGGGTGACACTGACCCCCGTGACATTGGCAGGTGGCACAAATGCAGACCAGTTTTGACCTTTTTTGTCAGGTCTGCCCACCCTTTGTTTATCCAAACTGACTGGAACTCCTGACCAACATCCCTGAGCAGAGGCTGGATGCTGCCAGCAACCCCAGCTGTGTGCCCTCCTGGGGACAGGCAGACAGAACCCAGAACGCAATTAAGCATTAACTTCCAGACATGCACATTTAGTCTGAGACACTCCTCTGAAGAGGGGCAGAGAGAGAGAGGAAAAAAAAACACACACATGCCCACATCTTGGTGCCAAGGGCGAGTGAATAACCTTCTGTCACCTGTGCCCTGGCAGGTTTCTGAAACCAGTTTGCCCACAATGAGGGAAACAAGACAGACACCAGCCTTGGGGGGGTTTTCTCCATTGTCTGAAGGGCAGCCCAGGCCATAAATGAATTTCTGCACATCAGACTCTGCTTCTTTAATCTTGTGGCCTCTTGTATGTGTGTGTGTGTGTGTGTGTGTGTGTGTGTGTGTGTGTGTGTGTATGGTGTGTGCATGTGTGCATATGTGTGTGCATGTGTGTGTGTGGAGAGGTGTGGAGAGAGCAGTGCAGGGGCACTACTTGGCAGAACCTGAGCATTAGCTCTCTTTTCTCTTCCTAAACCGATATACAACCTAATAGAACTTTACAGGGATAGATTATGATAATAATGGCGAGCATTTATGAAGCACTTTAAAGTTCGTGAAAGACTTTAAAACATCATCTCATTTAATCCTCACAGAAACTCTACGAGATATGTGGCATTATTGTCCCCATTTTACAAACCAGAAAACTGAGGCCCAAGACTTGCCCAAGGCCACACAACTAGGTAAGTGTCTGAGGCAAAATTTGAACTTGGGTCTTCCCCTGACTCAGAGTCTAGCACTCTGTCCACTGCACAACTTATCTGCCTATGAACACCTTCAATGTCTTCCACACAGTGCTCATAGAAGGGTCTGGATAAATATTAATTGAATAAATATTTGTCTCCTTAATACACGGTAACCTCTTGGAAGGCAGGGATCCAGAACACAATTTAACAATCCAATAGTACTTTATGGTTTGCAAAGTCCTTTCCTTAATCATACCCATTTTACAGATGACAATAACAAGGCTCAAAGACATGAAATGGCTTGCTGTAAGTTATAGAATTACCCCACTTTTTGATCTTCAGCACCAGCTTCAGCTACGGAAATCTTTCTATCAGTGCTAGCATTTCCCAAATGGAAAGATAGCTGTATCTATCTCACTACAGACACACAGTTTAGATGAGATGCCCTCTGGAGTGAGAGTTCCTCACCTAATATTAAAAATGTACAGTCCTTGAGAGGACAGACATTGTGTCTATTTACCACAGTATCTGTAGCACATTGTGAGCTCATCATGGATTTTATGGAGCAATAATATCATAATAACTGTAATCTCTCATTTTTATCATCCTCCCATTTAAATCAGCTTTGGAGAGGCCCTCTCAGCCATACTTTGCTTTGGTAACCTTAGAAGTGACGTTGTCTTTGTTCCAAGGCTTCAAGAGAAAAAGAGAGAGAAAGATGTTTTTCACTCAGAGTCCATCGTTTCTTTCTTGGGTTTTCTCTCTTCTGCCATCCATTGAATATCCAGGAAACCGTCATGCAATCTGTATGTTGTCTCAGGGCTGAAAGGAGTGCCAAAGTTCATAGAGCCCAACCTGTCTCTGAGTATGGATGCAAGAACACATTACAAATAAGGAAAACTTCATAAAATGAGCCTTGACAAATATACAGCAGCCTGCCCCAGGATAGAGGCCTTTTTGTGCTACAGATACAGAGTCAGGCAGTTCCTCAAGGAGTTCACAGTTTCATCTCTGGTTAGCCATGAAGAGTATCATGAGTGTGATGGATTATTGTTTTGCAAGTTCTGTATTTGTTTCTGCACATCTGAGAGTCATTTGAGTCTTTTGAATCTTAAGCAGGTTGAGGTCAGGAAACAGCTTGACTTAATTTTTGTATATTGTCTCCTTCAATTAGAGCATTCCTTAAGCATCCTGAAGAGCAAAGACTCAATTTTACTCTGTAGTCTCAGCATGCAGCACAGTGCTTGGCACATAGTAAATGCTTAATAAATTCTTTTTCATTCATTCAGCATTTTTTGCAGTGTGGGAAATAAACAGCTGTTCTATAGCTAATACTTTGACTATCCTAGCTAGAGAGACCTTGTTATGCACATTTTGAGGGAGACCATAAACATGAGCTTAATAAAAGCTAAGCTTCGTTTTAGAGTTTTGAGGGTGAAGGACAATGATACAGAAACAGAGAAGCCTTTAATCTCTTCTCTGAAAATAAATCTGGGTCCATGAGAACCCAGAGTCAGAGACCTTTGTGGGAAGGAGCCCCAGGACACAGGTCACAGAAGGATTCTGAGAGACAGAGATGAGAGGGGAGTACATTCCAGGCATGAGGGAAACCTTGTATGAATACACGGAAGTGGGAGAAGGCATGTCAAGATCAGGAAACAGCTTGGCTGGAACATAGATTGTGTGAGGTGGAGTAGTATACAATTCAGCTGAAAAGGTAGGTTGGTGGAATGTTGTGGAAGACTTTAAATGTCACATTATGGATTTTGTATTTTTTTTTAACAGGATACAATAAGACCAAGCCAGTGCAATAGGAAAGCCATTTTGACAGCACTAGGGAGTGCAGACTGGATAAGGAGAAATTAGAGGCAGAGAGATCATTTAGGAAGCTATTATAATAGTCCAGGAAAGGGATAATAAAGGCCTAAACAAAGCAGGGAGAGGGTGGGAGTCGGTGATGAGAGGGGAACAAATAAAAGAGAGATTGTGGAAGATTGTGACAGAAGAAAATAGTCTGGGAGAATAGAGAGGAATCAGCAGAATGCATCATAGACAAAGAAAAGTTTACAGAAGAATAAGACCACAGGAGAGATAGGAATATGGGATACTGTGATAGTGGGAAGAAAATTGCAGAGTTCAAGATCTTAGCAGCGCACCCTTTCGAGGTGATGGTATAGTGTGAGATATGACCAATCACCTGGGTGACTGAGGTAACTTAGAGATGGAAGTCAAGAGAGTTGATAAATTAATGAAATGGGAGGCCAGAGTGTTCAAAGAGTCATGGAAATTAATATTGAAATAACTAAGATGAGGGTAGGTACTATGGTATAGAGGAGGAGGACTGTGAGCCAGGTGAATTCTCAAAGAGCATTCTTTGAGAAGAGGGGGAGATGAACAACGTGGAGGAGAGTGATATCATTCGTAGTGTAAACCTCAAATTGAGAGGAGTTGCTAAGTGATGGTGGCAGAGGAAGAGTCTGAAAATGACAATGGGAAACAAGGAATATATTCACTCCTCTTCTTCATCCTGTGTATTGGAAGGTATAAGTGAAGACCTGCCAGGAGTGGAGAAGGTGGGAGGAGTGAAGGATCCTCCAGAGAAAGTTTTAGTGAGTGCCAAAATTAATTAGTCAAAAAATAAGTATTTATTAGGCAGGCAATATGTGCCAAGCACATATTAAGTTTAGGGAAGAGATAAATAGTGAAGGGTAGTTTATCAACACTTACAATCTAAGCTCCAGATCACACAGATCAGTACAGTACTGTGGAAAGAAAACTGAGTCTTCAGTCAAAGGACCTGGTTTCCAAGTTGTCTCTGATGCTTTCTACCTGTGTCACCTTGGACAAATCATTTATAGTCTTCATCTGGAAAATGAGGGTTCTGAACTCAATCATTTCTGAGGTCCCTCCCCAATCTAGGTCCATGATTTATAATCCAATAATCTCCTTGAAGGGAAAATAGAATAGAAAAGATAGGGCAAGGTAGGGCTGATATGTTTAGGGATGGCAATTCAGGAGGAGGGGAGCAGGACTTTTCATCCAAGCTTGGGAATGGTAGGAGATAGAACTCTGCGGACCATGGGGCTAGAAGAGTGTCAAATATAGAAAAGTTAGTGTAGTACTTCTTTTGTGGATGCTGCTTTGGAGATGAGGTACTCCAGTCAACACTATCCTAGAGTTCACCAATGGGTAAAGTGTTTGAACTTGGATTTCTGAGGCTTTCTAGAAGGCTTTTGGGAGAGAGAAGTCAGAAGTGGAAGGAATGACCATTCTTCCTGTTATCCATCATGCAAAAAAGAGGTCAGGACACATGACCTCTAGAATGCTAGCTCCCCATTCCTCCAGGGCTGACCAATATAACAATGGGTAACAGCGTATGTTGATGAGACTATAGAGTATCCATCAGAAATCATGTATTTTCCCTTGCTTGCCTGTCAATGAGGAGTTGACCCAACATTCCTATCTCTGTTAAACAGCTAGATGATTTCTTTTGTTTCTGGGAGAGAGCAGAGTCCAAGGAAAGCTGATGGTAGCCAGCAGTGCCAGCTACTGACTTCTTCATGTCCAAATGTACTATGCTTCACCTTTGCTCCCTGTCATTTCACTACTACCTGTTTACTCCCTCTCGCCCCCTCTTACATAAGGGGAAATCAGTCTAATAGACTCTAGTTTTTTTGTCTACTTGTTTGTATACTAAATTCAGGCATGAGTAGAGAACTGGGGAAAGGCTGGCTCTCTGGAGAGGGAAAAACAGGTATGAAGAGGGGTCAGGCAGTGATCCCATTCAAAAAACCATTGAAATACTGCCCTCGAGCAAGTTCCCATAAAAAGGTACATCTACAGAGAGAGAGATGAATGACATAAACATAAATTGATGCCTATACTTATCAAAAGTAAACTCTTATTTTCATATTTTTTTACTTAATAGTATTTTATTTTTTTCCAATTACATGTAAAGATAGTTTTCAACATTCATTTTTGTATGATTTTGAGTTCCAAATTTTCCTCCCTCCCTCCCCCCTCCTCAAGGCAGCAAGCAATCTGATGTAGGTTATACACATACAATCACGTTAAATGTATTTCCACATTAGTCGTGTTGTGAAAGAAGAAACAGAAGAAAAGGGAAAAACTATGAGAAAAAAAAAGTGAAAATAGTATGCTTTGGTCTGCATTCAGACTCCACAGTTCTTTCTCTGGCTGTGGATAGCATTTTTCATCACGAGTCTTTTGGAGTTGTCTTAGATCCATGCATTGCTGAGAAGAGCCAAGTCTATGAAAGTTAGTCATTGCACAATGCAGCTGTCACTGTGTACAGTGTTCTTCTGCTCATTTCACTCAGCATCAGTTCATTTAAGTCTTTCCAGGTTTTTCTGAAGTTTACCTGCTTGTCATTAGTATTCCATTACATTTATATACCACAACTTGTTCAGTCATTCTTCAATGGATGGGCATCCCCCAGTTTCCAATTCTTTGCCACCACATAAAGAGCTGATATAAATATTTTTGTACATGTAGGTCCTTTTCCCTTTTTTATGATCTCTTTGGGATACAGACCTAGTAGTGGTATTCCAGATCGAAGGGTATGTACAGTTTTATAACTCTTTGGGCACAGTTCCAAATTGCTTTCCAGAATGTTAGGATCAGTTCACAACTCTACCAACGTTACACATTAATGCTTCAATTTTCACACATCTTCTTCAACATTTAGCATTTTCTTGTTTTGTCATGTTAGCCAGTCTGATGAGTGTGATGTGATACCTCAGAGTTGTTTCATTTTGCATTTCTCTAATCAATAATGGCTTAGAGCATTTTTTCCTTCTATTTTAGAGTATATTTTCTCTAGTTATGACTGTATGTAGATACAAAAATAAATTCAAGGTAAAAGTGAGACAAGCTAGGGAACTGGGGAAATATGTTACCATTTCTTGAATAGAGGCACCTGCTCCTTCAATCTACTGTTGGGGACCTATCCTCTAAACCAGAGATTCTTAACCTTTTTTGTATGGATACTCATCTCCTCCCAAATAGCGTTCTAATTGCCCTCTACCTCAAGTCTCCTTTCACTACACCATCCTCCACCCTACTACCAAGTTAACATGCCTAAAGCGTAGATTACTTTGTCCCGCTCCCCAACACCTATAACTCAGCAAACTCCAATGGTTCCCTAATACTTTCAGGATCAAAAATCAAACCCTCTCTTTACCATTTAAATCTTTTTCACAACCTGGCCCCTTCTTACCTTTCCAATTTTTTCTACTTTATTCTTGCAATTTAGCAATACGATCCTACTTGTTATTCTTTGTACCTAACACTCCATTGCCCATCTTTCCCCCCTTTCCCTTGATGTCCTTCATTTCTGGAAGGTTTTCTCTCCTCACTTCCACTCTTAGCTTCTCTCATTTTCTTCAAATTTCAGCACAAGTCCTACCTTCAGCAAAAGGCCTTTCCAGCTTTCCCTATCTGCTAGTCTCTTCCCCTCTGAGATTGCTTTCCATTTACTCTGTATATATCTTTTATGTACTAAATTACAATATTACACGGTGTCTCCCCCATTAGAGTGTGTGCTCCTTGAGGGCAAGGACTGCTTTTGCCTTTCTTTGTACTTCCCTCCAGTGCTGAGCACAGTATTTGACAAACAGTAAAAACTTAATAAATGCTTATTGACTGACTGGCAAATAAATGGAGAATAATTAATTGCTCATTTTTGAACCATGCTATTAACATGAAAATTATAATACTACCTTAAATTTATTTACAGATTCAATGCCATACCAACCACGCTATTGAGGAATTGTTGTATAGAACCAGACAAAATTCATCTGGATGAACAAAAGGTCAAGAATCCCGTGGAAAATTAAGAAAAGAAAAAGACAGGAAGGAAGGGGGAAGGAGGACTGGCAGTACCAATCTCAAGCTATACTATGAAGCAGCAATCATCTAAGCAATTTGGTACTGATGAAAAATAGAAAGGATGATCAATGGAACAGATTAAGCACATAAAATCCAGAAGCAATTCAGAACAGTTGCATAATGTTCAATAAACTGGAGGACACAAACTACTGGGTTAAGTAATGACTCATTATCTGACAAAAACTGCTAGGAAAATTGGAAAACAATTGGAAATTGGAAAATTGGAAAACTTACAGCAACAACTCCCACCATGTGTCACAAGCAATTCCAAATGGACTCACGACCCAGATATAAGAGGTCAGATCCTCAACAAACCAAAGGACAACAGAAGCAAAAATCTTTCACAACAGTGGATAAGGGAAGAGTTCTTAATGAAATTGGGGATAGGGATGATCACAGAAGATGAAATAGACAAATTTGATCACATAAAAGTGCAGCAAGCTCTGGATATGAAGTCAAGAATGCTTAAGATCAGGAGCAGCTAGGTGGTGCAGTGAGTAGAGCTCTGGCCTTGGAGGGGAGGACCTGAGTTCAAATCCAGCCTCAGACACTTGACACTAACTGTGTGACCCTGGGCAAGTCACTTAACCCCGATTGCCTAACCAAAAAACCCCCAAAACACTTGAGTTCAATTTGGCCTTGGACACTGACTAGTTTTATGATCCTAGGCAAGCCACATTTGCTATCTGCCTAAATTTCTACATCTTTAGAATGGAGATAAAAATAGCACCCAGCTCCCAGGGTTATTGTGAAGATAAAATGGGATAATATTTATAATGCATTTTACTAACTTTAAAAACTACACACAAGTGCCATTATTGTTATCATCATCATTGTCCAAGACATGTAAGTGAATTTATACAAATATATAAAAACAAGAACCATTCCTCAACAGGTAAATGGAACAAGCATTATCAAAGGAGGTCTAAACTATAAACTACTATATAAAAATACTCTGTCACTATAATAAAAGAAATCAAAAGTAACCCCTGAGGTTAATTGGCAAAGATGACCAAAAAAAGGAAAATGACAATTGTTGGAGGGATTGTGGAAGGATAAGCACATTAAAGCTATGTTGGCAAAAGCTGTCAATTAGTCCGATCATTTTGAAGCAATTAGGAACTAAATTCAAAATGCCACTGAACTATGCCTACTCTTTACCCAGTGTACCCTATTGATCTACTAGGCATCTATGACCAAAAATATATTTTTTAAAGAGGGAAAGGATCTATTTGTACAAAAATATTTATAGTAGCACTTTTTAACATAGTAAGGAACTGGGAACAAAGTGATTGCCCATCCATTATGGCTGAATAGATTATATTGTGTGAATGTAAAGGAATATTATTGCTTTGTAAAAAATGATAAAAGGGATGGATTCAGAGAAACTTGGGGTGACTTGTACAAATAATGATGCAGAATGAAATGATCAGAACAAGAACTACTTATCCAATGATCTCAACATTGTCAAAGAAAAGAAAACAATATTGAAAGATTTAAGAACTCTGACCAAAATAATACTTGATAACAACTTAAGAAGACTAATAAAAAAGCATACCTCCCACCTTTTAGTGAAGAAGCGATGGAATACAAATGCAGCTTGAAATAAACATTTTTGGTAAGATCAATATAACACAAATTTGTTTTCCTTGACTATGGCTACTGGTTTCAAAAGAAAGCTTTTATTTTGAAAGAGAAAAGGGAAGGTGGGGCGGGGGAAGGGTATGATACTAATGCTAATTAAAAAAAGGAGAAAAGAGTACTAATGAATCATTTAGAGCACAGAGAACAGAACAGAGGGGACAAAGATATTCAAAAAGGACACAGAGAAGCACTACAACATTAAATTTCATGTACATTTTTTAAAAAGTTGTATAATAGATTCACAATATCAACAACAAACCTCTTCTTTCTGGCCTTCTTTGCATATGGAAATGTTCATGTTTGTCAGTGATTCTTTCTATATAATTAACATTTTTAACTGATGAAATTAGAGGGACAGTCAACCTTGACTGGCCAAGCATCAGCCATGACCTTGTGGCTCTTTAAAAAATTATCTAAGAAAGCATTCAAGGAGACTTGGAGATATGTGACCATTGGGAGCAGAGAAGAGCCAGTTTCAGAAGAACCCAGTTTTTTGAGAAATAGATCCTCAACTCCGCACAGCTAGGAGTGGATCACTGGTCCACTCTCAAAGCTTACAATCCTCAGAGCTATCTTCTGCCTTATCTCCTAGTTTTCCCTGATGGGTGCAGTGTCTCATACTGGGCAAATAGTTCAACTGCAAATGCCATAGAACCTGGGGTATGAAGAGGGGGAGGGGAGGCAAGGACCAATCCCTTTCAAGTACTGGGTTCTTTTTTTCCATAACTGACTTTCTTCTCTGCTGCCCATGATCACTCCCCTAAGAGCTGTCTCTTAGAAAGTATGAAATCCTTGCCAGCCAGTGACTAAACTATCCTCTAATTCTATCAATTTTGACCAGAAAATCTCACAACTTGTTAAGGGATTGCAGAGTGCAAACCCTTCCTTACACATCAGTAGGTCATGCATGTTCTGATCAACCCATCTTCTCCCTCTCTCCCCTCTCTACAGGTGTAAAGGAACCTTGGTCAGATAGAGCCCCTTCAGTCATCTGGGGGGAACCTGTGGTCAGTGAGGGGTGGCTGGGGAGGGATGGCAATTGGCCCATCCTGAGGGTAATGGACTAACCCAGAGAAAAAAAGACTCAGAGAGATGTGGGTGTGTAGTGATGTAACCAGCTGGTCATTTCTGGTTTGGGGACAATTTGTGCCAAAGAAGACTCTTTGTCATGAACAGGTTGTTGATAATGATTGTGTCCTCCTAGTCACTAATAGTGACGTTATTGTGTTCTCTTTCCCAGTCAAATGCAAGAGGTCAGCAGGGTGATAGCAGTCAGTACAAGAGACCTGTTGTACATTCCCTCCTAGTCCTGATTCCCTAGACAACTGGCCTCCTTATTTCTCACCAAAGGCAGCTGTTGAAATTGGAGGCTGAGATAGAGGCTTCAAGAACAAAATTCTCACTGGTTGTCCTTGGTTGGATTATCTAGAGGAGGAGGCAAGGGAACATGTCTTCTTCAATCAGTGCTTTGGAAAACCATAAAATTGCTCTTGGAAGTAAGAAAAGATCTGAGCACAGCAATGCTCCTGGAAGAACATTATCATGATATGTTCATGGGCAGGGGAGAGGGGGTGGAGTCTGCAGTGGGAAAAGTTGTTCAGACCATGTTTGCTTCACAAGCAACTTTAGAAAAACCTGTCACTGACTTAGAAAAGGATGTCAAGACATAGCCTTCCTCTTTCTAATAATAGTTCACAATTGAATAGTTTATATAAACAATTTATGTATATGAACTGTATAGAACCTCTTTATAAGGTGAACAGGTGACTGAGACTCAGAGAATGAATGACTCTCCCATGACCACCCAGCTAGTAAGTATTGGAGCCAGAACTCAAACACAGTTCTCTTGATTCCAGAACCATAATACTGTCTCCTATGCCATGCTAAGGATCCATGAATCAGGAAGGTATTAGTGAACAGTGTGCTCAGCTTAGATGCAAGAGTACCTATTGTTGTTGTTCTGCTGAATATGACTTTGTGACTCCATTTGGGGTTTTCTTGGCAAAGAAACTGGAGTGGTTTACCATTTTCTTCTCCAGTTCATTTTATAGATGACCGAGGCAAATAGGGTTAAGTGACTTGCCCAGGGTCACACAGTCAGCAAGTGTCTAAAGCCAGATTTGAACTCATGAAGAGAAGTCTTTCTGATTCCGAGCCTGGTGCTCTATCCACTGCACCACCCAGCTGCCCCATGAATACCTGATACTTCCTAACTACGTGACCATGGGCAAGTTACTTGAACTTTATATACCTCAGACAACTTTCTAGGACTTGTCTACCAATATAAGTTTCCATACAGAGAGTTCACACAGTAAGATAACAGATCATTCATCAATTTGTATATTTCTATGTGCTAACTGTCCTGAGATTCTTTTATACAAAAATGTCAGAGTACCCTGAGAGAGATTTACAGAAACTACAGCTGCAGGCAGTGGGAATGATAATTTGGTCTATTTTATTTGGCCTATTTTATTTGGCCTATTCTTGCTCAAGCCAGATTGGACTTTGGAAAGCAGAGTTTACTAAATCCTTTGCCAGAGCTGTTTATACGTCACCATTAATTCCAAATGAAATTATGGAGGACTGGCCTTTGAAACATATCTGCTCATGGTTGAAAAGTTGTGAGGTGAATGCCTCTCTTTGCTGCCACCTTTGGGAACTTCCTTTTCCATTGAATTCAATAATTATTGCAACATATTAGAAAACCTTCCTTTTCTAGGAACTCTGTAACAGAGGGTGCCTTTCTCTGGATCAGGGAGTTTTAGGATAGTGGGAATTACTCAGCACTGGAAATCAGGACTTCTGTGTTTTGGACCCAGCTCTGCTATTTGGTAGCTATGTAACTTTAGCCTAGTCATTTAATCTCCCTAAACCTGTTTCCCTATCTGTTAAGTGAGGTTAATAATACTCTCATAGGGATGCTGTGAAGAAGGAAGTTGGAGATTGCACAGGGATTATGAGGAGGAAGCATAGTCCAGACATGAGAGATCACCTGTGCAAAGGCACCACAGAGAAGAGAGATGTGGTGTCATGTCTAGAGACAGAGGGTGTCACGTCTGACAAATAGAGCAGGTCAGTTTGACTGGAACAGAATGTACAGGCGGCCACAGGTTTCCCACCCCTGGCTTAGCCTCTCCCCTACTCAAAAATCTTCTGTTGCTCCCTGTTGCCTCTAGGACAAAACGCAAAACTTCCATCCTGTCATTTAAAGCCCTCTGCAGTGTAGCTAATTCTCACTTACCTACCTTTCCAATCCCATTTTCCATTATTTTTCTCCATGTGCCTTCTGTCCCAGTAAAGCCCAACTTCACAGAACAAATCTACTTAATAAAAGAATTTGTTCTGTAAAACTTGGACTCAGTCAAAATGCCACACTTGAGGACCTAGAGGGCCACCTGTGGCCTTGAGGTCACAGGTTCCCCCCCCTTCCCGGATAAGTATTATCCATTTGCACAGATTTCACTAATTGTCAATTTTTAGAAGTATTTTATAGCAAAGAGTGTTTTCGTTTAGACTTTGGGATCTCTGAAAGCCTTGGAGGATGCTATGTACTCAGATAGGAAAAAAATATATATATACATATATATATATGTATATATATATATATACATATATATACATATATATATATACATATATATATATACACACACACACATACATACGTACATACATATATATATACGTATATATATGTGTGTATGTACGTATGTATATGTATATGTATATATATATATATATATATATATGTATGTACGTATGTATATGTATATGTATCCTTAAATCCTTAAACATTCTCCCTCTGTTCCAAGTCTTTTTCAAGGAAATATTTTAGAATTTCCATAACAAATGGAATATTCACTTCTGACTTTGCCTTGGGAATAATCAAGTCCCCTCTTCCCCCATCCCTCAGGATCAGCTCAAAGTTCTCCCAGATCCTTCAGGAAGCCCTCACTGTCCAGTACAGACTGGAACATCCAAAAAATCGATTTAGATCTGGAAGGGAAGGTCATGGACAGGGATCAATTAGTCACTTCACTTTATAGGATTATCACCTCACTGCCTCTAAGGCTGGAAGATATATTAGACATCATCTAATCCAAACTCTTCATTTTCAAGATAGGGAAACTGAGGCCTAGAGGCTTACATGACTTGTCCAAGTAGTAAGTAGCAGGCAGGATTCACACCTAGCTTTGCTCATTCTACTATACTGCACTGCCCCCATAGGGACACCTCCCATCTCTGAACACTTAGGACACTCTGTGATTCACTTTATGTTTCCCTGTCTTGTTGAGCAGCAGACATGCCTCACGTCTACCTCCACATTGAGATGGAAGTTTCTCCAGAGCAGAATCTGAGACTTGTCATTTTTCATTTCCCTCATACCCTGTAACATCGTACTGACCACATAGCAAGCTGTTTAAATGAACAAATGTTAGGCAAAGAAGAATATATGAAAGAAGGGCATTGGGTGAATATAGTATGTTTTCCATGGAGTCCATCATCTGCCAGGTGTGATACAGTCTCTTAAGCAACAACATTTGGGGCCCATTTAGGTGTCTGGATAAGATTTTGTTAGATGGAGAAGATGCAGGGCAAGGTAAGGAAACAGGTCCACTCTAAGAATCATGATCACATTTCAGGACACAGAAAAAACTCTAACCCACATGCAATCAGGCTGTCATAAGCTTAGTAGCCATTCCTTCTTTCCCCTTCAGTTTCTATTTAGGGAAAGGGGAGACCCCTAAAAAATAAAAGGTATGACCTTAAGTGTCAAGAGAGTATATACTGAAATATGTATTGAAAGTAAATTAGCATAGATATTGTCATTAAAGTTAAAATCAAAATAAATGCCCCCAGAACTAAGCAAAATACATATTATTGGATCTTCAGAATCTGAACAAGTGAAAAATATTGAAAAAGCAATGCGGTCACTAAAAAAACAACTCATATAGGTGGAAAGATGGAAATGTTCAATTACTGTTATGACTGCAATGCACAAGGTCTTAACACACTGGATTGTTGGCCTCCTTGGCTCCAGAAGCATGTGAAGTGAATGACTGCAGGATATTTGGTTTGGACAAGCAGACCAACATTCCTGATTTTATAGCTTTAGTCTAAATTTAGACCCATAACATGGCTTTTTGTTTTGTTGTTCAGTCATGTCCAACTCTTCATGACCCCATTTAAGGTTTTCTTGATGAAGACACTGGGGTAGTTAAGAGCAGTCTTCGGTGTTTAGAGTTTAAATGACTCACCCACGGTCTCAGAGCTAGCATGTATCAGAGCAGGATGTGAACCCAGGTCTTCCTAATTCCAAACCTAGCCCTCTATTCACTACGCCAGGCAGCCTTTCTATCTCTGAATAACAGCATGCCTATTGTGCTACAGTCATTATACACACATACATACATACATACATACATACATACATACATACATACATGTGTGTGTATGTGTGTGTATGCATGTGTGTATGTATGCCCATGTATGTACACACATATGTATATGTACATATATAATAGTAATAGCTAGCACTTTCCTAGTACTTAGTATGTGCTAAGTACTTTACAATTATTATCTCATCTGATACTCACAACAACCCTGAGAGCTCAGTGCTATTATTATCCTATTTTAGAGACAAGGAAATGGAGGCAAATAAAAGTTAAGTGACTTGCCCAAGGTCACACAGCTAGGAAATGTTTGAGGCTGGATTTGAAGTAAGGTCTTCCTGACTCCAGGTCTAGCACTCTATCCACTGCACCACTTAGTCTATAGGTGTGTATGTATAAATAACACATGCACGCGCACACACACACACACACACACACACACACATTATGGGCATTGTTCTCAATGTTAGAGAACATTGTTGTTGTTCAGTTGTGTTCAGACTCTGCATGACCCTATGGGTTTTGTCCATGGGGTTTTCTTGGCAAAAAATACTGGATTGGTTTGCCATTTCCCTCTCTATAATGTCTCCATTTTATGGATGAAGAACTGAGGCAAATAGGGGTTCAGTGACTTTCCCAGGGTCACACCAAGGAGTCTGAGGCCAGATTGTACTCAGATCTTCCTGACACCAGGCCTTTGTTCTACTGACTACACAACTTAGCTGACCCAAGGGAACATTAGGGATAACATTCTTCTCAAAAAAAAAAAAAAGCAATAGTTTGATGGATGCTATAGGCAAGAAACAAACTAGCATCTAAGAGTCTGACAAAGACAGTCTCTTTGATGGTCAGCACCTTTGAAGGGAGGTAAGGGAGAGGATGCTGGTGGGTGTTAGCATTAGAATGCATAGAATTATCATGAGGAGATTTGATGTAATAGAGAAAGCATTGGATCTAGATTCAGAGAAACTTGGTTCAAACACTACTTCTGTTCCTAATTATCTGTGTGACCCTGGACCCTTAACTTCTCTGGACCTCCATTTATTCTTCTATAAAATGGGGGTAGGGAGAGGAGCATGTTAGCTGGTCTACAAACTGCCTTCCATCTCTGATATTCTAGGCCCCTATCTGGGACACTATTTCTGCAGAAGCAGCCAGATTGGTATAAAAATAATAACTAGTATTTACATAATAGCTCTTTAAAGTTTGCAAAGCATTTTACAAATATCTCATTTTATGCTCACAACAAGCCCATGAGGTAGGGACTATTATTATTTCCATTTTACAAATGAGAAAACTGAGGTAAACAGAGGTTAAATGACTTGCCCAGTATCATACAACCAGTGTCTGAAGGATTTGGTGTAGTAGAAAGTTGATCAGATGTAGAAAACCTAGGTTCAAAAATCTGGATCTGTTTCTATATACCTGAGGGACACTTTGGGCAAACCACTTAATTAATCTCTCTTGGCCTCAGCTTCCATCTACTTCCTAAAACGAGAAGATTGGACTCCATGGTCTCTAATCCTCTATGATTCCACCCTCTCCCAAAAGATAGATTCCAAAAATGTCTGTATGAGAAGAAAGATGAGGTGGCCATGAGATCATCTATCCCAAGACAATAACTATAAAGAATGAGTATAAAGCTTAATGAACACACTTAGAAAGTCAATGGGATATAGTGGGAAGACACTGGACCTATAGTTTGGAGACTTGGGTTTGAATTCTGTCTCAGATGCTTACTAGATGTGACCTTGAGTATTTTGCTGTCACAAAGTTCTGCTTTCCTCATGTATGCAATAGGTTTAAAAATACTTGGACTATCTAACGAACAGGGTTGTTATGAATAAGTTGTTTTGAGAACCTGCAAGTGCCATATGCATTTGAGTTATTATTGTTGTTTTAGATCAGGGCGACATAAATGAGAATCCTAAGACATTTCAGATCACATAAAACTTTTGTAGTTTTGTTTTTCAAAAACATGCACATACTTTCAAAAATATTTAATTTTAGGATGATTTCTTATATTTAAGGATGGTCTATATTTGGATTGTTAGAGTAATGGAAGTAGAATAAATTTGATTTGGTTTTTTAAAAAAATGATTAATGATTCCTGCCCCCAAAACAAAAAGCTTTGTTAAGGTAGCAATCCAATGGTGATTTCTAGTCTGATGCTCAAGTATTTAAACAGAGGCACACAATTAGATCTGCTACTGCAAGCGCTCTTCCTTTACTTGAAGGTGAGTTTTCTGGGCACAGGCATCTGAGGAATAAACTGAGTTAGTGAACCATGAAAGCCATTGTCCTCTCCCATTGTCAATCTTCACATTCTGGTTGCAGAGAGATCTTGCCCTATTAAAGCCATAAGTTTGAAGATGTTTGTGGGAGAAAATCAAACATAATTTTATTACAAAGTAATTTTATTAATATAATACCCTTCCCCCATTTAACAAACATTTATCAAGCATCAGTTACTACATACAGGGCTCTTACAGGCCCTTCTCCAACAAGATGTATCCCATACATATGTTAAGATCATAAATATATAATATAATATAATAAGAAATATAATAACAGAGATAACTTCTTTCAATGACTGGTTAGTAATATCAAATAAGACATAACACAGAGAAATGTATGCACACCAAAAATATTTGCTACAGTCATTGGGGGTGTAGTGTACAGAGTCAGAATGGAAGTTGGTTTCCTATAGCTGGCACAGTCTTCCATCTGCTCATTTTTAAAGATGATATTTTGCTGATTTTATCATGCTCCAGAACATTATATGGTATTCCATATGAGATCTACAATCACTCAAAAGAGTGTTGCCTAACTATCCACACAGGAAAAACCAAATGGATAAAGTGCCTGTTGTCCAGACTGTGGTATGCATTTGGATAGATAGCATATAGAACTGGCCCATTAGTACATAATATTCAATAAGCAAATCCTAAATCTCCCACTCTTCTTTCAAACCACCATTGTCCATGGGGCATACAGACTATATGAATTGCTAAGATGTTTCATTTGTTTTCTGAGGTCCCATATCTCTTAGAGAGCCATATCCTGAGAGTGATCCTTAAGAAATGAGTAATCATTAGAAAAGATTTTGTGGGTCACATCTCAGGCTTAATTCCTGTCCCACTCAAGCAGTGAGAACACAGTCGCCCTTATGCTAAGTCTCTTGCATAGATCATTCCACCATTCCTTTATCAATAATCTCTGAAGTTAAATTCCTCTGGCTCCTCCCCTGGGCTATACGGCTTGGTGCTTTCTTATTGCTCTCTTAGTGTCATTGTTCATTCTTCCATCAAACCTTAAAGTTCCCTGAAGTCTTCTTTACTAATCACTTTGCTGTGGGTGCATGGCCTCATGAAAAAGAGATACTCAATGAGCATCTCAATTCTAGGCTCAGAAATCCTGAGAAATGCAATCCTTTCCCTGTGTTGGCCATTCCTATGGCAAATACAAGTTAGATGATGATAAGGTCATAAAAGAGATGTGAACAAGATGCTAAGACTTCAAATGAGGCAGAATAACCTACAAATCTGAGGATAAAGGAAGGCTTCCTAGAGGAGGTGGCATTTGAGATGAGCCTTAAAGGATAGATAGAATTTTGGTAAATATATCGGAAAGTGGGACTGAAAAGGTAGAAATAAGAAAGCCAAGAGCATGCTCTAGACATGACAACCAGTCAATTTGAATGAGCATAAGAACATGTGAAGGAGAGTAATGTGAGATAGGGTTAATGATAATAAATCACATTTACAGTCACAATTAAGCAGCATAGCACAGTAGATAGAAGATTGACCTTGCAGTAAGGAAGGACTGGGTTCAAATCCTTCCTCTAACATATACTTAGCTGGGTGTTGAAAGCCAAATCATTTGACCATTCATTGATCACACTCAGCTCTTTAAAGCTATCAACTATGGATGAATTGCTGAAGTATTTTTCCCCCTATGGTAGCAAAGAACTGGAAAAAAAAGTTAGATGTCTATTGATTGGAGAATGGCTAAACAAAATGCAGTTACATAGATGTAATTGGATGTTATTGTGCTATTAGAAACAATAAACATGATAAATACAGAAAAGTATGGAAAGGCTTACATGAACTGAAGCAAAGTAGTAGAAGCAGAGCCAGAAAAATAATATATATATAATGACTGTGAGAATGTAAATGGGAGGGGGAAAAGTCACAAAACAGAAGATAAACATTGCAAAATTACAAGAAAAAAAACCCAAGGGCTCCAAAAAAGAAATATGAGAAGATACCTCAGTCCAATTCTTTGCAGAACTGGGAAGTCCATGAGTTGAGAACATCGCATATAATGTCATTTTTTTGATGCATTAATCAGTTTTACTGATTAATTTTTTTCTCTTCTTCTTTTTCTTTTTTCACTTGCTATGTTTTTTTTTGTTTTCAGTTCTAAACTCTCTCTTACCCTTCATCTCCTTCCTCACCCATCAAGAAGGCAAGTACTATAATGCCCAATATACATATGAAGCCATGAAAAATATACGTCCACATTAGTCATATTGTGGGGATGAGGGGGGGAGGGGAAGACAAGAAAAATAAAGTGAAAAAATACCCTTCATTCTGTACCCATAATTCATTATTTCCCTCTCTGGAGGTAGATAATATTTTTTTCAGCATGAGTCCTTCAGCATTGTCATGGATCAGTGAACTGATCAGAGTAGGTAAGTCTTTCACAGTTGATTGTCATTACATGATTTCTGTTACTGTGTATAATGTTCTCCTGGTTCTTCTCACTTCTTTGCATCTGCTTATATGAGTTTTCCCACATTTTTCTGAAACCATCCCCTTCTTCTTTTTCTTTTAAAAGAAAATTCTTTGTTTTAAGTAATGATTCTGGCATGGGGGAAGGGAAGGTGGAGGGAAGGAAAACTACAGAGAGAAATCTAAATGATATAAAGAAGATATCAATAAAAATTTATTTTTAAAAAGTCCTACCTGAAAAAATAAACAAATTATTGAGCTTCATTGGTACAACAAATCTTCACACTAGGAGTCCTCCACACTGATAAAATCACAGGACCAGACCATATCATGAAATGATGCTGGAGGAGAATATTTTCAATTTACTAGATGTGAGGTGAAATTGCAGAATTGATTTTTTTTTTGTATCATTGGTGAATTAGAGCCATCTTTCATATGGAAGGCATTGGCAGGGCACTCTGATCACATCTTTCTACTGCATCACAGCTGTTGTTATTATATCACAGCTGTGGCAGTAGAAAACAATTACCTAGGAAACCCCCTCCCTAGCCTTTGGGAAAGAGTGAGCAATTCAGGTGTGTGACTAATCACTGGGCTTGGACTCTGAAACTCAATCTGATTCTCTGGGTGAGGGACACTAAAGGGACACCAAACCCTATCGCCTTTGGGCTTCTCTACTCAGAGAAGTCGTGTGAATGGCCAGGAGAGGATTTTTCATAAGCCAAGCCCATAAAAATCTATCCATCATCCCCCTAAAAAAAGTAGATTTAAGATCAATACAATTTCTCCACTGAGTTGTTTACAACATCAAAGTCCTTCTTTCTGTTTCCTCCTCCTCTTGCTCTTGCCTTCCTTTCCCATTAGGGATTCCTAAGGGTGGTACTTATGTAGTTAATGTAGGTTGTGACCTTCCATTGTGGGTTGACAGAGAGGACCACTACTTTTCCCCCTTAAATTATTTGTTGCCTTCAATGTTACTTTCAGCTTACAGATTACACTTTCTGAGGTTGAGCAGAACTGTTTACTAAGGGTGAATCAAAGTTTAGAGGCTAGATTCCTTGACGCACTAATGACTGGTAGATGAGTCACTTTTGGAATGAATCCACCAGTCAAAGCCTTTCTTAAGGTGAAGGAGCCTCAGGGAAATTGCCCCAGGTCCAATGTTTTCAGTAGATGCCCTGTCGTTTCCAGGAAGAGACAGATGAGGACAATGGCTTGGAAAGGTGTTAAGCATTCAACAAAGTTAGGTGGCCATAATAGACAACAATATATTGATTTAAAGTTTGCAAAGTACTCTGTGTGTGTGTGTGTGTGTGTGTGTGTGTGTGTGTGTGTGTGGTCTCCTTTGATCCTCATAATAGCCCTATTAGGTAGATTCTATTTTTATCTCCATTTTACAGATTTTGAAAACTGAGGCTCAGAATGGTTATTCAGAGTCACACAGCTAGTATGAAGCAGGATTCAAATTGTATGGGACAGGTGAAAGTTTCTCATGTAAGATGTAAGCTATGCTCCTAAATGTAGTAAGGTTTCAGCATGAGCTCAGCCTAAGGTTTCACTTTCATTTTGGGGGAAGGGGGTTGTACACCAGTTGCCCACCCCCCTCCCTTGTGTTGTAACACCCCCCCCGTTGCTTTGTGCCTTAACTTTACCAAATAAGGCAATCCTCTAGCTCCCAAGCTAGTTTTGAGTAAAATTTATCTCTTGGGTTCTAAATATAGACTGTGAGGTCTCTTGCCTCAGCCAATGAGGATAAAGAGATTGAGACAAACAGGTGGGGAGGGGGGCTTTTTGGAGTGATTTGTCTGAGAGTATATAAACTGTTTGCTGCTGTTTGTGCCTGGCCTCACTACTCCAGTCCTCCCTGGGTAGGTAATGCCCAGCTCTCACCGAGACTTGCTAGAATAAAACCTTCTGTTTTCTATCTGGAGATACCTCTGACTTTTTATTTGGGTAAGTGGTCTCTTATCCCACTCAAAATCCAAGTGTCTCAAGCTCCAAAAGATATTGGGGGGGGTGAAATGCAGCAAGAGACTTTCTATAGATGACTGGACTAGAAATAGATGTGCTTCCACTGGGAAGAAAATACTGCATTTAAAGTCAAGAGACTTGGGTTCAAATCCCAATATGGTACTTACTTATGTGATGTTGGACAAAGCACTTTATTTACATGTATGTGACCTTGGGCAGTCCATTCACCTCTTTGGGGCCCCCTACCTTACCTGCGAAATGAAGAACTGGAGTAGATGATGGTTTCTAAGGTCCATTTCAGTACTAACTCTATAATTTTGTGATCTCTAGGACAGAGCTAGTTGGCCCAGTGGATAGAGTGCCAACCCCAGAGTCAGGAGGACCTGAGATCAAATCCAGTCTCGCACATATTACCTGGGCAAGTCACTTAACTGTGTTTGCTTCAGTTTCCTCATCTGTAAAATGAGCTGGAGAAGAAAACTGCAAACCACTTCACTATTTTTGCCAAAAACAAACAAACAAACAAATGGGATCACAAAAGTCCAACATGACTAATTGACGAGACAACCACAGACCCCTCTTAAGGTCTTACTTTCCTTATGTGTAGAATAAAGGAGGCTCATTACATCATCTCAGATCAGGTAGGATCACGGATGCAGAGCTAGAAGGGATAATAGAAGTCATCTAATCTGACTCTATTTTACAGATGGGGAAATTGAGGTTTTTGCTGTTCAATCATTTCAGTCATGAAATGATTATGACCCTATTTGGAGTTTTCTTAGCAAAGATACTGAAGTGATTTGCTATTTCCTTCTCCAGCTCATTTTACAGATGAGGAAACTGAGGCAAACAGAGTTAAGTGACTTGCTGAGGGTCAGACAGTAGCAAGCACCTGAGGTCAGATTTGAACTCAGGTCTTCCTGACTCCAGGCCCCACGTTCTATCCATTGGGCCACCTTGACACTCAAATTGAAGCTTAGTGAGATTAAATGATTCAGCCAAGGCCACACAGGTAGTAATTGGCAGAAACAGGATTAGAACTCAGTTCCTCTGACTCTAAAATCCTGTGTTATACTGTCTACCTACCACCACACTGCTCGATAGGCTCCTTGCCCATCTCTGACGTCTTATAAAACTCAACAGTTGTGCTATTCAAATAAGGATATAGAATTTGAAATCAGGTCTTCTGACATTAGATCTGGTGTTCTTTATACAGAAATACATTGCTTCCCATAGATACCATTAGCTCTAATATTCTCTGATTCTAACAGCTAGCAGCCCCTGCACCTTGCCCCACCACCAGGCAGCATGATACTCTGTGGGGGACAACCTTTCCTTTGGCTTCTGGTATTCCTAGTGTTCACACTAATACTGACCCATGCTGGAGAAAGCTTCTTTTAAGTCAATCCAACATGCGTTTAAGTGCCTGTACTTTAAGTTTGTGGGAAATGCAAAATTTACATAAGACATGGTCCTCATCCTCACAGACCTGAGAGTCTAATAGACTCTTACTGTTCATTTTAACCAAACTCTGGTATTTGCAAATATCCCTGGGGAACGGAGTAACATTATGTTTTATATTTTGCTTCACACCCCATGAAAGAAATAGCTTTGTTCACACCTATGGCTTAATCTCCTATGTAAGTTCCAAACCACCTGGAATCCACCCTCTTCACAAACTCTGTAGAATTCTTCATAATTGAGCTAGCTGGTACAAGTGCACTGGTCTTACAGTCTAAGTGATTTGGGTCTGAATCCCAGCTCAGTTAACTATTTTATTGTGTGACCTTAGCCAAGTCATTTCCCTCACTGAGCTAAACTCACTGAAACTAAGGTTTTCTCCTCTATCAAGTGACATAAGTGGACTAATTCAGTGGCAATCAAACTTTTTGGTCTCAGGGTCCCGTTGTATCATAATGTATCATTGAGGACTCCCCAAAATAGTTTTTATTTATGTGGTTTATATGTATTGAAATTTGTTGTTGTTTAATCCTTTTTCAGTTGTATCTGCCTCTCTATGACCTTTTAGGGTTTTCTTAGCAAAGGTACTGGAGTGGTTTGCCATTTCTTCTCTGGCTTTATTTTACAGATGAGGAAACCCAGGCAAACAGGGTTAAGTGATTTGCCCAGAGTCACACAGCTGGCAAGTGTTTGAGACCAGACTTGAACTCAGGTCTTCTTGACTCCAGGCCTGGTGCTCTATCCTCTGTGCCACCTACTTGCTCTTCTATTGAAATTTACCATATTAGAAATTAAAATATTTAACTTAAAATAGTCATTTAAAAATAACAAAACATCACCTATTTACCTATTCTACATTTTCAAGAACAAAAAAAATTTAGTGAGAAAAGTGTTATTGTTTTACATATTTTTGTTCTTTTGGTTGAAGCGTATGAAGAAAATCCAGCCTCAAACAGATATGTAGTTAGAAAAGGGAAAAGTGTTTTAATAGGCAAATACTTTGAGGTGCTATAGGGTGCAGTGGAGAGAAGGGTGGGCTGGGAATCGGGAAGATGAGTTCAAATGCAGTCTCAAACACTTATTAGCTGCATAACTCCAGGCAGGTCACAACCTCTGTCTGTCTCAGTTTCCCCAGCTATAAAAAGAGGATCATAATAACACCTACCTCCCAGGGTTCTTGTAAGGATTAAATGAGATACTATTTTTAAAGTACTTAGCACAGTATCTGGAACATATTAGGTGCTTAATAAATGATTGTTCTCTTCCTTTCCCCTTGAAAGTGTCCTGGGAACCCATAGGAATCTAAGAACCACTGGGTTAAATGATCCATAAGGCCCTTTGCAGCTCTAAATCCTTGCTCTTATGAAATATCCAGCTTTGAAATGTGAACATTAAAAATGGCAAAGATTAGCACTTGATATAGTTTGTTCGGGAGAAAAAAGGTAGTGAGAATTCTTTCAAGGAAGACAAAAAAAAAAGGAGAGAGAGAATATCATGGAGGGAGAGGGAGAGTATATTCTTAAGGGTACCTGATAACCAAGTTGATCAAATTTGACTCATGAGTATATACTCTTGTGTGACTAAGTTGGGATTTAAAAAGAAAAAAAACACTACCCAGAACCAGGTAGACATGTTTTTTAGCCCAAGAGCTAAACTGTTTGGAAAAATATTGATTTTACTGAGAGGGTTCTGTATTATTCCAGGGTAAAAAGATGGTGATAATTCTTACAGTGCTTAATTCACAGGGTTGCTATTACTAAAGCTAACCTTTATATAACACTTTAACATTCAGAAGATGTTTTATGCAAATTATATCATTTAATCCTCACAACTACCCTATACTATTATTATGCCCATGTTGTTGGTCTTAATTTATTTAAATTTTTATAACTTTTTTGACATGGCCTTAATTTCTAAATATATTCCTCTTCATAGACTATACAGAGAGCCATCCCTTATAATAAAGAATAAAGGAGGAAGAAAAAGGCAATTCACTAAAAATAACCAACACGCCAGCCAAGTCTAATAGTATACGCAATGCTCTGTACTCATACATACCCACATCTGCAAAGAAAGGAGGGGGTTTTATTTATTTGTTTGTTTCAGATCAAGTTTACTCATTATTACTACACAGTGTTCAGTTGAGGGTTTTGTTTTATTTTGTTTTTTTTTTCCATTTGCATTGCTGTAGTCATTGTTTTCTCGATTCTGCTTGCTTGACTCTGAAATAGTTCATATTAGTCTTTGCATATTTCTCAGAACTTCATATTCATCATTTCCTATGGTATAATACCACATTATATTTATGTACCACAATTTGACCATTTCCTGATCTATGGGCATCTACCTTATTGTTCTTTGACACCACAAAAAGTCCTATGACTTTTTTTGTGACTGTTTGGGCATATATGGCACCTTTCTTTTTGTCATTGATCGTATTGGGATATATACTTAGCGGTAGGTCAAAGGGGACAAACAATTTAATCTCTTTGTTTGTTTGTTTTTTGGGGGTTTTTTTGTTTTTTTTGCTAGGCAGTGGGGTGACTTGCCCAGGGTCACACAGCTAGTAAGTGTTATGTGTCGGAGGCCGGATTTGAACTCAGGTCCTCCTGAATCCAGAGCTGGTGCTCTATCCACTGCGCCACCTAGCTGCCCCTTAATCTGTTTCTTAACATGATTCCAGTTTACTTTCAAGAATGGTTAGACCGACTCTTAGCTATTCTAGTGGTATATTAGTGTGTCTGTCTTTGTGTAGCCTCTCCAACATTGAATATTCTCATCTATTGTCATTTGTGCCAATTCACTTGGTGTGAGGTGACCCTTAGAGTTGTTTTGACGTGCATTTCTCTTATTAGTGATAATTTGGAATCTTTCATATGGTTGTTAATAGTATGCAATTCTTTTGAGAACTGATTATTCATATCCTTTAAACACTATTGGTTTTATGTATTTGTGTGACTTTCCTATAAATCTTTACTATTCTTCTTTTATAAGATAAATTTGATACAAAGACATTTTCCCCAATCAGCAGCTTCCCTTCTTAATCCAGTTCCATTGACTTTGTTTAAGCAAAAGTTTTTCAATGTTATGTAATAGATTTTATCTGTTATATCTTTTGTGGCTGTCTCTCTCATTAGAATTGCCCCATTGCCATTGCTATAAAAGGCACTTGATTTGATTCTACTTAAATTTTTTTGGTAATGTTGTGGCATTTAAAATGTAGGCCATCTATTCATTTTTAACTTATTGCTGTATATAGTATAAGATAGGACCCTAAATCATATTGCCACTGGAAGTTTCCTAGTAGTTTTGGTCAATTAAGGAATGCTTCCTCAAGCAATTTTTGTTTTTAAGTTTATCAACTACTAGTTTATTGAATTAAACTACTCATAATAGTTATTTTCCTAGTCCCAGAGTTCTCAATATTTGGTGTGTCAAAGATTTCTTTAGCAATCTGGTAAAACTTAGAGACCCCTTCTCAGAATATTATTTTTAAGTGAACAAAATGAAATACATAGGAATAAAGAAGTAAAAAAGTTAGTGAAAAAAAATTTTCACAGACTCCTGAAATTTGTCCATAGGCCCCAGTTTTTTGGGGGGAGACCCTGATCTAATAAAAACTAGTAAGTTTATAAGAACTCTAATTTTTTAAAATATTTCCCCTTGAGATTTTGAACCTTTTATTTTTCCAAATGAATTTTATCATTTTGTCTATAACATGAGGAAATGTGGTAGTATCTATATAGTATTGGTAGTATGATTAGTATAGTACTATATTGTAAATTGCTTTAAGTATTACTATTTAAATTATATTGGCATATTCCGGACATGGGCAAGGAACACCCCCTCTAATTGTTTAACATATTCTTTGTTTCTTTAAAAAGTTTTATAATCATCTCTATATTAGTCTTGAGTATGCCTTAAAGAATTGATTCCTAGATATTTTAGGCATTCTAACTGTTTTGAATGGGACTTCCCTTTTAGTATTACCTCATTGATTAAATTGTTGCTATATAGAAATACTGTTGATCTTCATAAATTAATTTTGTATCCTGCCTCTTTGTTAAAGCTATTAATTGCATTAAATAATTTATTTGCTGATTTTATGGGATTTTCTAAGTAAGCCATCATATCATCAACAAAAAAATGATAATTTTATTTCCTCTCTATCGTTATACCTTTATTTTTTTTCTTATCTTATTGCTCCTGCTACCAACTCATAGGGTTGTGATGAGAGTCATATAATATGCATGTGTATGTATATGTATATATGATGAGGAATATAAAGCTAGGAAAAGTTTTATTTATTGCATCTACATTTATTTTATGTATATTTTATAGATATAGATATACAATTTTGTACTCTCATCAGTTCTGTAATTCTTTTTCCATTTTTATCTGTATCTCATAATTTCAGAGATTTGTTTATAGCACATATCAGATCAAATATCTCCTCTACAACAAACCTTAATCCTAGGGTCACTTCTATGCCACAATAAGACATCGAATGATAATTAATGGAATCTTCCTGTAGAAGGACTCAACTGGTGCCCCTTCAACAGGACAAGTACAGAAAGTCTTTCTTATTACAAACTACCTTTTCCCTGAGAACAATCGCACACCACTGTGTGAAAGCAATGCCTTCATTGTTGGAGGCCTAGGACAAGCATTCAAACACAGTTATTCAGCAAACTCCCAAAAACAAATTTGAAGAATACAGCTGATTGTTGTGAATTATTTTCTAGCTCTATCTGATCTTTGCCTACCAGAAGGTTTTATGGGGTCTTTCATTTAACTAATATAGCAACAGCTAGTGATCACCCACAATAAGTTGCCCCTTGGGAACCAATTTGCCCCTAGAAAGAAGATCACAGGATTTAGACCTAACTCTTAGAGACCAATCCATTCATTTTACAGACATTGTGGTCTAAAAAACAGAAAAGAAGTTTCTTCCCCAAAGTCACATTGTTAGTGAATAGTAAATCTAGCATTCAAATCTACATTCAAAAGCAATGACTTTAGAGTCATAAGATCTTGGTTCAAATAACGGTTTGAGACCAGTAGAGTGACAAAGTAGAGGCTAGGTGACATTGTACATACAGAGCTAGACCTGTAGCCAGGCCCAACCTTCAGACATATGGTATGGTATTAACTAAGGGGTCTGATCTCTCAGTCTGATCAACCACAGTCAGACACACTATAACTTGACTCTAGCACAATGATGTCATTTTGGTCCTCTTGGAGAACAAAATACAGCAACCAACCAGCCTCCAAGTAATTCCTAAAGACTGTCAATCATAGACAAGGTTCATATCTTTGTAGGTATTCCTCACTGGTAACTCAAATTTAGCCCCAGGGTGAAGTTCCAATGAAGTCACAGGTGCATCCCAGAGCTTGGGGACGCTGGTTGACTAGGTGTCCTGGTACTAACACAGCATTTAACCCAGGCTGTCATGCCATTTTGTGGAAAAGAGAGAAAGACATGTGGGTTAGACAATAGCTGAAATTGGTGGATTTGGATTGGATGGAATAGTTAGGCTCAAAGAATAGAGATTGATTGTTCAATGTCTATTTGGAAAGGAGGTCTTTGGTGAAGTGCCTTGAAGATCTGTGATTGGCCTTGTATTATTTAACTATTTTGTCACTCATATGTATGAATGCACCACTCACATGCTTACTGATGTAAAGATGACACCAAGTTAGACAGGATAAATTCAGTGGTTTGCTGCTAAATGTTTAAATATCATTTAAAATGTAAGGGTAAATATGCATAGTTAACATTTTCTTCATCACTTTCTTCCATAAAACAATAAATAAAGCCCTGATTCGTAACATTGGCTGACTTCTGAAGTATAAATGCACACGTTGAAAATTTAACACTTGGCTCTCCCAAGCCCCTTTGAGCTAGCTCCAACATAACTCCTGGATAAATACCAACTTAGATAACATAGTCAGGATAGATAAAGCTAGAGCATTGGGCTAATCTAATAAACTGAGACTTAATAGGAGCAGATGTAAAGAAATCATCCCTTTGGGTTAAAAAAAGTCAACCCCTTATGTTCTCAGTATCAAGAGCACGAACAATATGGGGGAGGCCTGGTTAGTTGTCTGAAAAATATCAGGTGGTTTCAGTGGATTCCAGTTTCAGTGTGAATTGACATTTTGACCTGGTAGTCAAAAAATCTAGAGATTTTTTGACCTGATAGTCAAGAGGGGGCCTTTGGGCTACAGTCCCAGGGCTCTTGGTCTACCATCATGCTGCCTCTCCCAATCATAAGTGTCTGGCTATTTGATCATTTTCAAAACATATGTTTGGGTTTTGACAGGACCATCCATCCCTTTTTTCAGCTCTAGTTTGGTCCAAGCTGCCTAAGGATTATTACTTACCACCACTTTTTTTTTTTAATCAAGAGTGGTCAAAATGGCATGTTCCTTTGTCCCTCACCCACCCTGCCATGCCTCCAGCTACCTAAGGTTACACATGCTCCCCCAAAAATTGGCTGCTGAAATTTAATAAATTAAGACTCCTATGAGAATGAAATACTCTTTTCATCATAAATGCTGCTGCTCAGAACTAGAGGAGCAAAGTTTCAGTGGAGAAAATGCCCTGGATTGGTCAGCCCTTGGAGGATGAGAACAGACATACTACTGGTCATTTTGGACTATCCATAGAGACTGGAGTGGGGAGAACATACAATGTGCTATGTTCAGGAGAACAGAGTGTGAGAACTGTCTCCTCAAGCACCACAAGGGAGTGAGCGTTGCAAGGGAATGAACCCTGTGGGATTTCTCTTCCCAGGCAAAATAAGAAAAGAACATGATAAAACTCTCTGCTTCATAGTCAATAGTCAATGAACATTTATTGAGCACCTACTGTGTGCCAGGCTCTGTGCTAAGTGCTTCAACACAGTTAAGCAACTCAAAACCCAGCCTAAGGAAGCAGAGATGGAATTTTTTGTAACCTAGGAAAAGCTAAATTATGACCCCAAAGTATAACCCCAAAGTCTTAATGTAGTTGTCATTACAGCCCAAAACTACAGGAAAAAAAAAACTTTAGAGATACCCTGTACATACAAATAGCATAACAACAACTCTGTGATTCAAAAAACAGAGGCAAGGTGTGCATTAATGGAAGGTGAGGTAGTACTAAGCTCGAATGTACTTACTGCCTCTAAATACTATCTCTGTTCTGTGGTCCCCTCCCCATCTCAAATCAGAAATTTTATTGCTAGAAGCTTCCAAATGAAAAACTCTATCCTTCTTTATCTCCACCTCTTGGCTTTCCTGGCTTCCTTCAAGTCCCAGTGAAAATCCCGTCCTCTGCAGTAAGCCCTTCTCAGGTCCCTTTAATTCTGGTGCCTTCCCTCTGTGGATTACCTCCAATTACCGTGTCTGTACATGGTTGTTTTGTATGTCGTCTCCTTCACTGTGAACCCCTTGAAGAGAGAGTCTATTTTTACCTCTCCATCCCCAGAGCTACAAGTAATGCCTGGCACATAGGAGACACTGAATAATGGTTGTTGACTTGATCCTGGTCAAAATGCAAATACCTCTGGGAGGGGTATAGTTTTAGGTTCTCAGTCACTTATTCATGCTGCAAACATTGTATTTAGCATCTGCTATGGAGAGAGCACAATGCTAAGCCTGGGAGAGTTTCAGAGTTTAAAAAAACACAATTCCTGCTCTCACTGTGTTCAATTTAAAAGGGGGTTTGGAGACTAGCTGCATAACCACAATACACAATATTTAGTAATAAATGCATGTGGCACGAAGAGCCAGGTGAGGCCTAAGGGAAAGGTCCTTATGCACAGGGAAGGCCTTGTAGAGGAATTAGCTTCCTTTAGACCAGACCTGTCAAAAGCCCTGCCAGCAGCATGCTGCCTGTGACACTTCCAATTGCCAGTTGAGCTCGATTAAAATATAATTGGAAAATATTTAACAAAATAAATAAAATACAATAAAACACTGGTAACATTACATTTTAAAACTAAATCAATATGCTGCCCACAGAGATCATTACCATTGTAGTCATGGCCCCAGTTTCTATTGGAGTTTGACGTCACTGCTTTAGACTTTAAGAAGCAGATAGTAACTCAGAGGACAAAAAAGGGAGAGAAAGGCATGCTGGGGAAAGTCTGAACAAAGACACAGAGCATGGAAGCCCCTTAGTATGGGTGAGAGATGCCTAGTTTGTCTCCTGGAGAGCTGTAATATGAGACAAGGCTGGAAACACAGGGTGACCCTAGGTAGTGAAACACCTTAGATTCTCCATGGAGGACTCTGAACTTTACTCAGTCCATATAAAGGAGTCACTGAAGAGTTTTGAGCATAGAAGTGACCTGATCTAGATATAAGAAAGATTATTCTGTAACAAAAATGAAAAAGTTTTTGTTAAGCTCCTGTTCCTTGCCAGGCACTGGAGATACAAATGCGAAGACACTCCCTAGTCTCAATCAACTTATCTTCTAATAGGGAGACACAGTAGGGAAGTGGTCACCAGGGAATAGAGTTTAATCTGAGGGGTCACAGAATGGGGAGAGGAGACATAGGCAGTCCATTTTCATACCTTTTCCAGATGCAAATTTCATTTCTATTCCCAAAGCAAGAGAGGAGAAAGGGCTCAGGGGATGCTGTCAGGGTAGATGGCAAGATATACATTTAGAAGCAGCAGCAGCTGGAGGAAGAGGAAGAGGAGGAGGAGGAAGAGGAATGGTGATAGTGGTAGTGATAATAGTAGTGTGGCCAGCTAGGTGGTGAACTGGACAGAGTAAAGGGCCTGGAGTTAGGAAGATACTTACAGTTTAGATACTTACTAGCTATGTTACCCTGGGCAAGTGATTTAACCCTGTTTGCCTCATTTTCCTCATCTGTAAAATGAGTTGGAGAAGGCAATGGCAAACCACTCCAGTAGCTTTGCCAAGAAATCCCCAAATGGAGTAAAAGAAAAAAGAATCAAATACTACCAAACAACAACAAAGTAGCAATGTAATAGTAATAGTAGTGGTATCAGAAGCAGCAGTAGTAGCAGTAGTAATAGCAGCAGCAGTACTAGTACTACTACTACTAGTAGTAGTAGTAGTAGTAGTAGTAGTAGTAGTAGTAGTAGTAGTAGTAGTAGTAATAGTAGTATAGCAGCAGCAGCAGCAGCAGCAGTAGTAAAGATTAATCTCTTTTCCTGACAAAGAGTCAAAGCTTGATAAATGTTTGTTGATTAATGCTTGGTGCAGAGCTTACATGATGCAATGGGGGCATCAGAGAGAGAGACTCTTCATTTCAGACAGGATACCTGTCTATTCCTTCTAGGAAAAGATACAACTTAGCTGTCTGGAAAAAGTGAGTCTATGATTAGACTGACTTGCTGGGGCTCTGTTTTTTTCATCCTTCCCACACTAAGTGAAATTTTCCACCTTTTTTCCCCCAGAGTTTGACTTCCCTTACCCCACTCCAACAGTGAAAATTAATTTACTAAATTTAGTGAATGAAAAAGCATTTTAAGTGCTTATTATGTGACAAGCAATGTGGATACAAATAGAATAAATGAGATAGCCCTTGTTCTTGTGGAACTCACATTCTATTTGGGGGAGACAATATATAAAAGAAGATTCATCTGCAGGGTAAGTGGAAATACCCAGAAATAATAAGGATGCAGCAAAGGTTTAGAGAGAAAGGTGCAAGATTCCTCAGGTTATGTCAGCAGGTAAGATGAACATGCCAAGTATCTAAAGGTAGTACTAGTGGCAGCAGCAGTAGTAGTAATAGTAATAGTAGTAATAGCAGTAATAGCATTTACATAGCACTTTAAGGGTCTGCAAATCACTTTACGATTATCTCATTTTATTCTCACAGAATCACTGAGAGGGAGGTGCTACTAAGTATCCCTATTTTACCAATGAGAAAACTGAGGCAAATAGAGGTTAAGTAATGCCCGGGCTCACACAGTTATTAAGTACATGACCCTAGATTTGAAGTCAGGTTTCCCTGACTCCAAGTCTAGCACTCTATTGACTGAGTCACCTAGATATCTAGTAGAGGCAGGGGAGAGGATAAAATGGTCTTCTATCATAGGGGAAAGAATAAAGTTACTCATCCAAGCCATGTGAGTAGTCAAGCAGCCCAAAAAAGCTGTGACTGGAAGAAAGAGTGCCCTCCCACCCCCACCTTTGGACAAGTCACTTAAAAACTTCTTTGAGTCTCAGTTGTCCCATCTCAGAAAATATCATTGTTTTGAGAAAATGGACATTCAGCTGAAGAAATTCCTTTATTTTCTAAAGAGAAGAAAAGATAGCTGTAAGTACAGAAGGACTAACACTGGATTTGAAGTCAGAAGACCTGGGTTCTTGTCCTAGTTTTGTGCTTATTTGGTGAGCTGATTAACAAGCTGCTTGTGTTTTCTAAGCTATAAAATGGGGATAATAACATCTTTCCTATATCCCTAACAATCATTGGGAGAATCAAAGAGGAGATATGGGGGGAAAGTCTTGTAAAATGTAAAGGTATATCAGCTATTAGGGCAACTAGGTGGCACAGTAGAGTCAGGAAGATGAGTCTTCCTGACTTCAAATCTGGCCTCAGACACTTAATAATTGTCACTTAACCTTGTTTGCCTCAGTTTCCTCATCTGTAAAATGAGCTAGAGAAGGAAATGGCAAACTATTCCAGTGTCTTTTCCAAGAAAACACCAAATGGGGTCATGAAGAAGCAGACATGACTGAAAAAATGACTCAACAAATTATAACAAAATATCAGTTCTTATTAAAGGTGGGCTATGATTCTCACCTTTCTGGGACCTTTGCAGGTTGGGTCTGCCTGTACGGCCAAGAAAATGAAGTTGACGGTCACCCAAGATGCTCTCCAATCCTGCAACACTAGGAACAAAGAAGCTTTCCCTACCCAGTAGAACCTTCAATGCATTTCTCTGTTTTGTAAATTGGTCTCTGAAAACTGATCCATCAAAAAACGAATACTGCAGAGCATGCTTTACCACTTGGAAGAAATGTAGGCCACTGCTGCCATCTGGTGGTTAATTGGATTTGTGAACAAGAACTTTCAGAGTTGGAAGGGACTTCAGAAAAGATGAAGTCCACCTTTTATTTCAGCAGGAATCCTCTCTCCAACATCTGGGAAAAATAGTTACCCACCTCTAGTGACAGGAAGCTCACTACCGACCAAAGCATCTCATTTCATTTTAGAATGGCTCTCATGGTTAGGAATTTTTTTTTCCCTTCCGTTGAATAAACATCTGCCTTTCTATGACTTGCACACCTTGCTGTGAGCTCTGCTCTATGAACACAACCTTTAGAACATGTGGAAGAACACCTGATTGGTTAGGAAGCTAAGGAAAAAGACACCGTTCTGGCTCATCAGAAACAAGTAGTGAAAGGTTACAAGGAGAACACGTACAAAGCATCAACAGTGCAGCCACGGCCAGATGCCATCTTGACACCACTGGGGAGATTGGCTCACCATTGGCTTCACCACTTGGGAATTCTACTGGTTCTACTCAAGATGGCAGACCAGTGGACTTGCATTCCTTTGCATTCAGGACTGAACAAATATGTTGGGCATGCTTTATGAAGGTACCAATTCTGAGTAAGCCATAAACCCACATATTTAAATTATAGCCAGGTAGCACAGTAGACAGAGTGCTGGGACCTGGAGACAGGGAGACCTGAGTTTAACTCCAGCCTTAAATGCTTACCAGTTGTGTGTGACCCTGAGGAAGTCACTTAACTTCTGTCTGGCTCAATTTCCTCATCTGTAAAAAGGAGATAATGATAGTACTTATGTCCCAGGGTTGTTCTGAGGATCAAATGAGATGATTGATATTTATCAAGTACCTCACATATTTCCTGGTACATGGTAGGCACTATAAAAATGCTAGCTATTATTATTATTGGGACAGCTAGGGGGTACAGTGGATAGAACATTGCACTGATAATCAGGAAGAATCTTCCTGAGTTTAAATCCAGTCTCTCAGATACTTACTAGCTATGAGGCCCTGGGCAAGTCACTTAACCTTGTTTGCTTCTGTTTCTCTTCTGTAAAATGAGCTCGAGAAGGAAATGGCAAACCACTCCAGTATCTTTATCAAGAAAACCCCAAATGGGGTCATAAAGAGTCAGACATGACTAAAATGACTGAACAACAAAAATTATTATTATCATATAACTATCATGAGCAAACCAAGCCAGAATACAAAGCTAGGTTGGTATGGTCACTTTGGCGACTTAGGGGTATGGTTGATGGCATCACCAATCATCTAATGTTTATGTTAATATTTCTCTGAGGTCTAATGTGACTCACCTATATCACATCCCTTCAAATACTTTAAAAAAAGTTCCCTTTGTCCTACATTTTCTTTTCTCCAGGCTAAATATAAAGAGTTGTTTGTTTGGCTTTTTTTTTTAACCATTCTTCATATGGCATGACCTCAAGGTCCCTTCCCATCCTTGGTCTCTTTTCTCTGAATGATCTCAATTCATATTGTCCTTCCTAAAATGTGGTGCCCAGAACTGAACACAACATTGTAAACATGTTCCAACCAAGGCAGAGGAGAGCAGAACTCTTACCTTGCTCATTTTGAATGCTCTACTTTTTGGCAATGGAAGCCTAAGGTTTCTATCCATCTGAGCTTCATCCCTCCCCCAGCAGGGAGAAGTAGATTTGTGTCTAACTTACTAAGGAATGAAAAACTTCGAATGAGACTACCTTCATAAGAATCATCAGTCTATGCATGGGCAATTCTTCACAAATAAGATCAGCCATAGCCTGGGGCCTGCACTCTTGTTTTGCGAGTGTGTCAACACATGGATTTGTGCATTCACTTGGAATTGCTTAGCCAGAAAATATCATTTTCATTTTTGATGGTGTTTATATCCAAGGACTAAGTTTGTTAATGTTACAGAGAAGCAGATGCTAAATTGCAGGCATTCACTACCAGCTGCAGTTCAGAAAGCAATGACATAGGACTTCTTTATTAACTTTACTGTTAAACGAACATAGAATTGAAACAATAGACTTTTTCTGACAGTAATGTCAATAGGACATCTGTGCAAAAGAAAGTGGAAGATAACATTCAGTGGCGGAAATGCCTCAAAGAAGAACATTCAGTTTGTGGGAACCAGAAAGTAGATTCTAAGAATCTCAGAACTTTAGAACGGGGACAGGCCCGAGAATAAAGAGCACAGAATGTCTGAGCTAGGAGGGTCCTTAGTACCCAGAAATCAGAATGTCCAGAACCTTAGACTCAAGAAGATCTGAGCTTGAAGGGACCTTAGAATACGGAGCATAGAATGTTGGCACAAAAGGGGACCTTAGAATATGGCGCATAGAATGTTGGCATAAAAAGGGACCTTAGAACATGGAGCATAGAATGTTGGCACAAAAAGGGATCTTAGAACATAGAGCACAGAAAGTGAGCAGAGAAAGGGACCTTAGAACATAGAGCACAGAATGTGAGCACAGAAAGGGACCTTAGAATATGGTGCATAGAATGTTGGCACAAAAAGGGACCTTAGAACCTGGAGCATAGAATGTTGGCACAAAAGTGGACCTTAGAATATGGAGCATAGAATGCTGGCATAAAAAGGGGCCTTAGAACATGGAACATAGAATGTCAGCACAAAAGGGGACCTTAGAACATGGAGCATAGAATGTTAGCACAAAAAAGGACTCTAGAACATAAACATCCATGCTGGAAGAACATAAGGCAAAGAGCCACATAAGATAAGCTCCAGGGCAAAGATGGATTTGTTTGTTTTTTGGCATTGTATCCTCAATGGCAAAGTAGTGTTAAGCACATGTCAGATATTTTTTAAATATTTGTAGAATTCAGTTGAATTGAATCAGAGTTAGAAGAGACCTTAGAACAGAGAATACAGGAAGAGACCATCCAGTCCAAGTCTCCTTTTCATAGAGGATTGAGGCCTAGATGGTCTTGTACACGCCAGAACCTGGACCAGAACCAACTCGCACTCAGGGTAGGCAGGTCAGCCTAGCTGAAGCAGCAAGGCACCCTGAGGAAGAGACAGAAGTCAACACATGCCAGGCAAATCAAACCATCACTACCTTGCCCACCATTTCCCCTCAGTACTTGGAACCTAAGAGCCTTGGGAATAGCAATGTTTCCAGCGCAGTGCCCATGGCCATCTTCTTGGGAAGCAACCCCAGTGGAGAACCTGCCCAGCACCTGCTCCTGCTGATACCACAGATACAGACCCAAAAAAGAAAAGTTCTTGCCACAAGAACCATCAAATAGTTTCAGCATCAGAAACCGATATCATTATATCAAAGTAGAAGCATCAACAACAGCTTTAGTGCTGTACCCTAAGGACCATGGGACTTTTCCATGTGACTTGCAGCTGAAACCTTACCTAGGATTTTCTCCCCCATTAGAATGTGAGTTCTGTGAGAACAGGGACTCTCTTACTTTTCTATTTATATTTCCATCACTTAAAATAGCACTTCACACAAAATTAAGTACTAATAAATATATAATAAACAATACTACTAAAATTAATAAATGCTTTATTCATTCATCCATTCATGATACATGTCTCATAGTTCCTAGGGTCTCAGTAGTGTCCATAGGCTTAAATTGGGCAGGCTGTCTTAGTTTTTCCATTCCACATACCTAATTCTTTTCAGCTAGTTGTTTATTTTTTAAATACTAAACTTTTAGAGAAAGAATGATAAAACAAGTTATGAGGTACCTATTAAGAGAGTACTATAAACTGTCACAATTTTCTCACAAAAAAATCCTAAACCAACAGACCATTTCATGTCCCTAAAAGAAATTTTGACCACTCTCCTAAAATCTCAGTCACCTTATTGTAACTCCCTCTTAGCCACTGACTTACCCTCCTGAATCCACCATCTCTGTGAAAGGTATTCTCAAAAACACAAATAAATAGCACACAACCATGTAAAATAATAGCTCAAGAGAGTGGTAAAAGTAATAACTCATATTCCTATAGTACTTCAAGTCTCACAGATTCATAGCCACCCTTGAGATAAGTAGTACAAGTCTTATACAAGTTTCTCCCCTGTAACCTTCAAATATGACTAAGCTTCTCGCATCCTTAGACCCTCAAGCTATAATCCTATATCTCTCCTCAAATACAAAATTCTAGAAACTGCTGTCTACACTCCCTCTCTTCCTCTTTTTTCATATACTCTTCAATCCTTTGCAGTCTGCTTTCTTATCACATCACTTGGGTGAAACTAAACTATTCTCCCCAAAGTTATCACTGATGTTTTAATGGTCAAATCAGATGGTCTTTTTTCCCCCAGTCCTCCTCCTGAATACCCTCTCATCTCTGGGCTTTCATGACACTATTCTCTCCTGGTTCTCCTGTTATCTACTTAACCTCTCCTCAGTCTCCTTTTCTCATTCAGATCATTTCCCCTAAATATTGCTCAAGGCTCTGTCATAGGTCCTCTACTTTTTTCTCCATATAGTCTCTCTCCTGGGGCTTCTTCAACAACCAAGAGTTTAATGATAACTTCTGTGCAGATGCTTCATTCATCCACATACCCATACCTAATTCCAACATCTTTCCTGAGTTTCAGTCCATTACCAATAGCCTATTAAACAATTCAAGTAGGATGTCCCAGAGACATCTCAAATGCAACATGTTCAGAACAGAATTTATTTTTTCCCTCAAGCCCATTCTTTTTCTAAATTTACCTCCTATCTCCCAAATTGATAATATTGACATTTTCCTCAACTCTTCACTCTCCATTATCCCATAGGAGCCAGGCAATGGTCAGATCTGTTTTTACTTCTACACCTCTCATATTTGATCCATTCGAATACTCACACAACTTTCTCCTTAGTTCAGGCTCTAATCCCCTCTCACCTGGATTATTGCCAGAACCTCCTGATTGGTCACCCTGCCTCAAGTCTCTCCCTACTTCAGTCCATCCTTCCCACTGCTTCCAAAGCGACTTTCCTTAAGCACAGATTTTAACATATTACTCTCCTTCTCAGTAAACCACAATGCCTTCCTGTTGACTCTGGAGTAAAATATAGCCTCCTTTGTTTAGTATTAAAAGTCCTTCACAACCTAGCTCAACCTACCTTTCCAGGCTTATTGTACATTGTTCTCTGCCTCACCCTCTGCTATCCAACTAAACAATTATTGAAACAGCCTCTTAATTGGTCTGATTCTAGTCTCTTGTCCCTCTAATCCATCCTACATAAAGTTGACAGATAGCCTTCCTAAGGCACAACTCAGATCTTGCCATGTCCCTGGTCAAAGACCATCAATGTCTCTCTGTTGCCTAGGCCCTGTTGGGTGATGTTTGAATTCCTGCAGCTATCATTTTGTGCCCTTCTCCATCTCTATTTCTGGTTTTATTTTCATTGCACAACCTGGAGTACTCCAGAGTTTCCTTAATATTCTACCTCTTCACTAGCCATTTTATCAAATACTACCTTGCCCATGAAGTCTTCCCAGGTTCCCCACCCTGCACCTAGCTTAAAGTGACCCTTCCTCCTAATGAATTCTTGAGATAACCAAGAAATAGTGGAAAGAAATTTAGAGTGAGAAGACGATATCCAATTCCAGCTGTGTCATAGTGGCATGATTTCAGGCAAGCCAGGTTCCCTGTCTATAACAGGGTGATAATAATAGCTGAATTATCAACCGAGCTATAACTAGAATCTTTAACTCCCATGGAAAACACCACCAAATGTGCTTGGGTCGGGCATACTAAGTGCACTCCCAGTAAAAAGGAGTGAGGATAGGAGAGAGAAAGCCACTCTACCATCCTCTGATGAGGTGACAAAAATCACCAGGAAATTGGCACAAGTCTTTTATTGGGGAGGCCACCAAAAGAGGTGGAGCAAGTTAGGAGCTCACACCAGTCTACTATCTGGTAGCTGACTATTTTCTCTAATTATGCTTGCAACCTAGGTACTCAACTACTGTTTCTAGCTGCTGGAAGACAAGTGTTTCCTGCACCTCCTCAAGCACAGTGTTGTTGAGAAAATAAAATTAGATAATGGGTAGTTATAGCACATATAATAATAATAATAATAATTAAACTACAATCCTCCCTCTTGGTGGGAGTCTAATTTGACACAGTTTTTACTATGGTGATTTATGTATATGTCAGCATGGCATAACATATACAGCACTGAATTTGGAGTCAGGAGTGACTTGGGCTCAAACACTACTCACTAACTGTGACACTAACATTAACTGTGGGCAAGATGTAGGTCTCTTTGAGCCTTAGTTTCTTCATCTATAAAATGGGAATAATATTATACGTGCTACCTACCCTTCTATGATTGTTATGAAGCCCAAATGGGATATACATAAATTTCCAATTTAATTATGTATATCCAAACTTGCAAACACTACATACACACACATACATACATACATACATGTGTGAGCTGTTCTCTTTATTTCTCCACTAGACTGTAAGCTCTATGAGGTTAGGGATTGAATCTTGAGAGCTTCTCATCTCTCCAGTGACTGACATAACGCATTATGCATAGCATTCATTCATTCATTCATTCAAGAATTTTCATTGAGCACCTGTTGTGTGAAGAACACTATGCCAGCCACTGGGAAATAGACAAAGTTGAAATAATTCAAACTTCAGCAATCTTTTATTAAGCAGTTACTTTGTGAGAGGCCCTGTGATTGATATTGGGAAAACAAAGACAAAAATGAACCAGCTTGGAGCTTGTATTTTAGGATTTTAAAATGACTGCTGTAGTGGCATTGATCGTTTGTTGAATGAATTTTGGATTGTTCTTGTAAAGAAATAGTCAATGTGGCAATCCCACAATATTTTATTTGGTTTTGGAGTTCTAGACTGAGGGCAGATTTGCCTTGCAGGCAGCACAAAGTAGGCATTGTCCATTATATGCTTATAAATGGGGATGTGTCCAAAATCATATGCTATTAATTAAGCACTACCCAGCGTCTTGGGCAAAGGGCAATGCTAATCCTTCTCTCTGATGAAGACCAGCTCTTCACAAAGGAGAACAGGATGTTCCATGGAGCCCAGAATACAGGGTCCCACCAGATTCCTGACAAACCACTTGAGGAGAGGGGAATAAGACAAGTTTAGGGGCTAGACCAGAAATGGAAAAGGGAAGGGAAGATCCTCCCTCTGCCTGTCTTTTGGACTACCAGAAGTTGGGATGAATTCAATCACTTGGGTCAATGATTCTTCCCAGGGTCGTGTCCCTGACACTTCTCAGAAAACAGAAGACAGTTGTTCCTCCTGTCCCCCTCTCTGCCAGTGCCTGAGGTGGTCCTGGAAGGTGGCCCAGGCCCCCGTCTTTGGCTTTGGCTGCCCCTGTGAGGATGTACTTGGCCACGATGCTGATGTGATAGCTCCTCAGCTCTGCCAGGGTGGCCACACACTGGTTATAGGCTTCACACAAGAGGCAGCTCCCAGATGACAAGATGTACTCCCTCAGGGAAGGGGCAGAGTGGACTTCCTCTATGAAGGCCCTGTGGGAAGGAGGCATGTATTCCCGCATTCTGTGCAAGAAGGTAGCTGAAAGAGACCAGAAGAACATCACATGAGCCAAGTCAAAAGAGAAGAAAGACTTAACTCCTTCCAGACATCACAGTTCTGCCTCCCAATACCTTTTATATATTATTTACATACTATCATCTCCCCTGAAAGAATACAAGTTCCTTGAGGGTAGGAACTATTTAATGTTTACCTTTGTATACCTAGTGCCTACGACAGTGCTGGGTATGCAATAACTGCTTAATAAATGCTTGCAGATTGATTGGTCACAGATTTAGAGCAAAAAATGACCCAAGAAGCCGTCAAGTCTAAGCTTCTCATTTGACAGGTGAGGAAAGTGAAGTCCAGAGACTTGTAAAATGATTTGTCCACTGTCACAAAGGTAATAAGTGGCAGGACCAGGATTTGAATCCAGGTCTTTTGATTCCAAATCCATGGTTCTTTCCATCGTCCCATAACGCCTCTCAGATGGCATGGTAGAAAGAGCACTGGACTTGGAGTTACACAAACTGGCTTCTAGTCTTGGCTCTGTCGTCTGCTAGCCCTGTGACCTTGGAAAAGTCACTTAACTTCTCACTGTTAGTCTTTTCATCATAAAATAGGGATGGTGATACTTCCTTCATCTACTTCATAGTGTGGTTATAAGGAACGCAATTTGTAATCCTTATATACATGCATATATCATACACATTTACATATATAAATGCAATGGTTCATCTGATTCATACTCATCTGATCTACTCTGCTGGAATTCTTTGATGTATGGAGGGACAATGGATTCAGTTTGGTATCTCAGGCCTGATCCTCAACCATCTACCTAACAACATAGAAACTAGAGAGACAGAGGAGCTGTGCGGATGCTCTGACCATCTGTGAAAAGCACCAAGTTAAAATCCTTATGAACAGAAGTGATCATGTCTCTTCTCTGCTCCAAATCTTCCATAGCTCCCTATTGCCTACAAAGAGTTCTACCTCCCCAGTCTAGCATTCAAGTCTCTCTGCAACCTGATGCTACTGTGCCTTTCCAGCCTTAATTTCAATTTCCCCACCTTAGTCTTCCCTCCCCACCCCAAACTCTACACTACAGCCTAAGTGAACAATTCACCATTCCCCCACCATACCTTCAATGCACATATGAGAAATCAGAGCCCTAGACATTAAGTGACTTCAACCAATCAATTAACAAGTATATGCCAATACATGCCCAGAAGGAGTAACCAATAGAGCAGGCTTTGAACCCAGGTCTTCTAACTCTGAAATCAGCTGTCAGTCAAAGACATCATGCTGGGTCCCTTACTATCTGGTCTCACTCTTCATGCCTTCTACCTTCCTCTCAGTCTTTAAGCCAAGTAATATTTCAGCTTTGGGCTTTAGTAGATCTTAGTGTGGTCATAAAATCTGCAAACTGGGCTGGAGGGAAACCTTTCCTGTAGAGGAAAGTGATGGCATTTGTTTTTATCAAGGATTTTAAGAATCCTTCCTGGTAATAATATGTTGTAAGATATTAAGAAACACCAATCTAGTAGTGGTTCTTAACCAGGTGTCTGTGAACTTGCTTTTATTTTAACATTTTTTATATTTTCATATTTTCTATATTTTCAATATAATTGCTTTCTTTTGTAATCCTATGTATCTTATTTTATGAATTTAAAAACATCATTCTGAGTAGGGATCCATAGACTTTACTGTAGACTCCCAAAGAGGTCCATCACACAGAAAAATGTTAAGCATCCCTGATACAGAGGTCAGAGTGACATCCTTGTTCATTCAGTTGGTCAGGGATAGAGCTAGAAATTGTGTTCAAGTGTTCTGACTATCCTATCTCTCTCTCTCTTTTTTTTTCCCTTTTGATGAAGTATCGGTGACCTTTCAGGCAAGGTTTGCCAGGGTTATAACTGGTCCCTTTCTTTCTTGCATTGCAAGTGATGGTAATATCTCATAGCCAGTGATATGCATTATAAAGAATAATGGTTTTGGAGCTGAATTCAAGTCCTAATTCTGCAACTTGCAGACTATGTGATCCTGTGTGACTTTATCTTTCTAAGCTTTAGCTTCCTCATCTGTAAAAATGAAGGGGATGGACAAGATAACTTGAAGGGGCTCTTCGAGAGCCTTGGAATGCAAGCATCTTGCAGGTAGGGATTGCTATATTCTTTGTACTTGTATCTCTAGTGCCTGGTGTCAGTCAGTCAGTCAATAATCATTTATTAAGTGCCTGCTGGGGGCAGCTAGGTAACACAATGGATAGAGTGCCAGGCCCAAAGTCAAAAAGACTCATCTTCGTGAGTTCAAATCAGCCCTCAGAAACTTGCTAACTGTGTGAACCTGGGCAAGTCACTTAACCCTGCTTGCCTCAGTTCTTCATATGTAAAATTAGTTGGAGAAGGAAATGGAAAACCACTCCAGCATCTTTTATGACCCAGATATGGTCATAAAGAGTTGGACATGACTAAAATGACTCAACAAAAAAGGGAAACTAGGGGGAAATTTTTACAGTAAGTTTCTCTAATAAAGCTCTCATTTTTCAAGTGTGTAGAGAACTGTACCAAAATTATATGAACAGGAGTCATTCCCCAATTGATAAATGGTCAAATGATATAAACTGGTGGCTTTCAGAGGAAAACATCAAAGCCATCAATAATCCTATGAAAAAAATGTTCTAAATCACTAATAATTAGAAAAATGCAAAATTCAAACAACCCAGAGACACCACCTCACATCTGTCAGAGTGGCTAAGATGATAGAAAAAGAAAATGACAGATGCTGGAAGACGTGTGATAAAAGTTACACTAATGCACTATTGGTAGAACTGTGAACTGGTATAACCATTCTGGAGAATAATCTGGAACTATGCTCGAAGGGCTATAAAACTGTGCATGCCCTTTGACCCAGCAATACTGCTTCTAGATCTATAGCTCAAGGAGATCAAAAAAAGAGAAAGGATCCGCATGTACCAAAATATTTTTTGCAGCTCTTTTTGTAGTGGCAAAGAATTTGAAACTGAGGGGATGCTCATCTATTGGGGAATAGCTGAACAAGTTATAGTATATGAATATGACAGACTACTGTTGTGCTATAAGAAATGATGAAGGGGATGGTTTCCAAAAAAACTGGGAAGAACTGCATGAACTGATGCAAAATGAAGTGAGCACAATGAAGAGAGCAATGTACATAGTAGCAAGCAACATATAAGGAAAATCCACTGTGAAACACTTAGTATATCTGATACAATGATCTACCACAGCTCTAAAGGATTCATGCTATAAACTGCTATTTACCTCCAGATACAGAACTGATGAACTCAGAATACAGATTAAAACATTTTTCCTTTATTTTTTTCTGAAGATGGCTAATGTGGAAATACATTTTGCATGACATATACCCATATAATGAGTATCAGACTTCTTGCATCCTCAGTGGTTAGGGGAAGAGATAGAGGGGGAAAAATAACGTGGAACTGAAAATTAAAATAAAATTAAAAAGTAGAGACTAGGTGACCATTTATTAGGGATGTCACATGGGGTTTTATGATTCAGAAAGGGTTTGGAATAGGTGATTTCTGAGTTCCTGCCCACTCTATAATATGCTATCCCAAAGAAAAACTAAAAATCCAATACAATGTGGTGCTACTCAAAGATATTTCTTGCAGATCTCTTCTGAACACATCATATGCATATGTATTAGTAGGACTAGTGTGGATCAGGGCTAAGACACTCCAAGGAGCCAGGCTCAATCCCACAGAGGAAGACTAAAGGCTTTTTCTCATGGTTAGGAAGGAGCAGAGTTCAGGGCTGGGGCTGAACTCTGTGGTTCTGGCTTCAATCCTGGATCATTATCTCTTGGTCCAAAACAGCCTTTACTTTTCAGTGTCCCAAGTCGGGGGAAGAGAATAAGCATTTTCTCTCAAACCAGTAAAGAAATTGCAGAATCCCTGTCTTGGAAGGGAACTCAGGGGCCATCTAGTCTAACCCATCCCAGAACAGAAATGGTCTCTCTAATGTCCCCAAGTAATCATTCAGCCTGTGCTTGCAGAACTCCATTGATGGGAAAACCACTATTTCTCAAGGCAGTCACCCATTCCACTTTTGGACAGCTTGAACTGTTAGAAAGTTTTCCTTACAACTAGTTGAAATCTGCCCTTTTGAAACTTCCCCCCTTCACTCCTTATTCCAACAGGTCAAACAGCAAGTCTATCCCTCTTCCATACAACAGCTATTATATGTCCCCAAATAATAGCTAGCATTTATATAGTGCTTTACAAATGTTAGCTCACTTGACCTTTGTAATAACCCCATGTTGTTGTCATTCAGTTGTTTCAGTCACGTCCCACTCTTCGTGACCACATATAGGGGTATTCTTTGCAAAGATACTGGAGCCATTTGCCATTTCCTTCATTTTACAAATGAGGAAACTGAGGCAAACAGGGTTAAGTGACTTGCCCAGGTCACACAGCTAGGAAGTGTCTGTGGCTGGGTTTGAGGTGTGAGTGAGGTCTTCCTCACTCCAGGGCCCTATTCACTGCACCACCTAGCTGCCCCAATAACCCTACAAGACAAGTACTACTATTATTCTCATCCTATAGATAAGGCAAACAGAGATTAAGTGACTTTCCCAATACTATATAGCTATTAAATCTCTGAGGCAGAATTTGAACTCAGGTCTTACTGAATCCAAGTCCAACACTTTATCCACTGTACCACCTCACTGCCTTACATCTCCTCCACATAAATGTATTACTCAGGTCTTCCTTCAACAGACCCTGATATGGCATGTTTTCCCAGTTTCCTGGTGGCCGTTCTCTGGATACATTCCAGTTTGTCAAAATTCTTCCTAAAATGTGGCTCCCAGATCTGAACACAACATTCCAGATAGGATCTGACTAGGGCAGAGGCAAGCAAAACTTTTATCTCCATTACTGTAGATACTCTTAATGTGAACCAAGATTACTGGTTTTTGGAGCCTCCCTGTCACACCAGTTCCTCCCTAATTTAGAATGAGGAAACAGCTACTTAGGAACTTCAACCTGAGTCACAGTGAGCAGCGGAAAACAGGCTATTGCCTTGGGGTTTCCTTGTAATAGGAGCCAGAGGTCTGCCAAGATCAGAGTAGATCTTGGCTTGGTGCAAAGATCTTCTGGAGGGCCTTGCCTTCCCAGCTGATTCAAGAGAGTGTGGATTTTGTGACATTTTATGAACTGGAAACTACGTCAGTCCTCTTTCCAAAGCCTCCTCATGGCATGGCAGTGACCCTGGATTCTCAAAAACTATGCCAGTAAAGCTGAAGCTCTGGAAGGTTGTGCCAAGCTAAAAAGCCTGAATGAGATCATAGATAGAGAATGTGAGAAGGCTATCTAGAGATGGGCCTAGCTAGGTGAGCTAAACATGATATTTTGACTCATCCTCTCAGGTGGATTATTTACCGTGGCATTGGCTCATTAGTTCTCCAGTCAAAAATTATTTAGTAAGCATCTATTATGTTCCAGGCACTGTACTCAGCACTGGGTTTGTGATCTTCACTGGCTACATATACTTCCCACAATCATGGAATCTGGCTCCTTAAAGTATTGGCTAATGTGTTAAGAAATCTTTGGCAGAAGTGCCCACTGAAATTTAAAAAAAATTTTTTTAAATCAAATAAAGAGCATTGGACTTACTGCTTTCCTTGCTATGACAAACACCTAATAACTCATCAAATGCATGAAATACTGTGCTCTGAGCTGCACTTCCTCCAGAATATTTCAAAGGCTCTTCTGAGACTCCTTCATATATCAGCCCTTCTGGAATTGCTGGGTTATCCTTCCAGCTGAAAAAGAAAATAAGACAGTTTTTTTCCCCATGAATTCTATACAATTGGATTGTACCAACATGTAGCAAGTGCCTAGCATATGCAGAGTAAGAGGCAGTGAATTATAGAATGTAGAGAGCTAGTCTTCATAAAAGGAAGATGCAGATTTGGGTCCTGCATGACATATACTGTGTGTGTGACCAGGAGCAAATTAGGTAAGCCCTTAGTGCCTCAGTCAACTCTTTTAGAGTATAAATCACAGACAAAATCCCAATCTTCATCAGTAAGGCCAAGGAAGTTTCTACTCTAGGTGTTTTTAACATAGATAAAACCATAGGTCCCAAAAGTAAAATGTGCAAGGCATTGTGCCATGTGTAGGGACTATTAAGACAGAAATAAGAAAGCCTTTATCCTCAAGGAGCTTAATGACTAATGAGGTGGTTCCAACATGCATGCAGTTAAGGATGTACAGAACATCTTTTAAGCTCTGAGAGCTTAAAAGTATGCTAACACTTTTGGAATATCATGTGTAGAATACCTAGAGAGCAACACAAAATAATTCAGGGAGAGAGAAGGAGGAGGAGGAGGAGGAGGAAGAGGAGAAAAGAAGAAGAAGAAGAAGAAGAAGAAAGAAGAAGAAGAAGAAGAAGAAGAAGAAGAAGAAGAAGGAGAAGGAGAAGGAAAAGAAGAAGGAGAAGGAAAAAGAGGAGGAGGAGGAGAAGAATGAGGAGGAGGAGCAAAGGAAGGAAGGAAAGGGAGGAAAGGGAGAAAGGGAAGAGGGGGAGAGAGAGAGAAAGAAGGAAAGAGGAAGAGGGGGAAAGAAAGGAAGAGGAGAAGAGGCAGGGGGAAAGGAGAGAGAGGGAGAGAGAAAGAGAGAGAGAGAGACAGAGAGAGAGAGAGAGAGAGAGAGAGAGAGAGAGAGAGAGAGAGAGAGAGAGAGAGAGAAAGGGAGAGAGAGAACATTAACAACTAGAAGGATCCAGAAAGTCCTCATGTCGAAGATTGTACCTGAGCTGTGCTTGGAAGAAAACTAGAGGATAAGGAGGTACATTCCAGATAGGAGGAGGGACTGCCTACCTATGAAAAGGCTCAGAGTTATCTCTCTGAGGGGAAATGTCCAGTACAGAACAGTGGGCAGGCCAGTCAGTTTGACTGGATTAGAAAGGCACAGAGAAGACATAAAGAAGGAAGATATTATGATATAAGACTGCAAGGGTAAGTGGTAGCCAAGCTGTGAAGGATTTTAATGGCAGGATGAGTTTCTATTTTATCCAATAAGCAGGAAGGAATCATTGAGTAAAGAGTGTGATATGTTCCATATAAACAAGAGTGAGAGAATTGGGAAGTGGCAAACTGCAGGTTTGACCTGCAGGTGACTGCAGGTGACCCCTACAATCTCCAGAGTAGCTATTCTTTCCAGAAGTGTTCACACATCATGGAGTCAATGAAGCTAGTTTCCATTCCTGGCTCTGCTCTTCACTACCTTGTATGACTTTAGATAAGTCACTTTCTTTCCCTAGGATTCAGTTACCTCCTCTATAAAATGAAAGGATTGACCTAATTGATGGCTAAGGTGCTTTCTGTCTTGACATCCCATGATGTCAATTTTCCATCAACTTCAAATGAAAATACATTCCTCTGACAATGAGCTTATCTAATAATATAATGATGAGTGTGGATTTGGACATAAAGGACTTGGGTTCAAAGACTAGCACAGATCAAAAAAGAAAGAAAAAAGAATAAAAAGAAAAATAACAGAATTTAAGGGTTGGAAGGGAAGTTGGTGGCCAGCTAGTACAAGTCACGTGTAAAAGGAATCCCCATGCTATTCAAGTCAGTAAGCAATCATTGGGTACCAATATGCCTAGCACTGTGAAGATATTCTTCATTTTTTGAAAGAAATGACCAAGACTAGAAGAAATGAGAACTAGATTGTTAAGTGGTATAGCAGAGCCAAAAGGCCAGGTACAAGACCTGCCTCTTATACCTCCTAGTTCTCTGAGCCTCAGTTTCTTCATTTGTAATATGATAATAAGTCTTATTCCATTATCTCAGGGCTATTGTGTGGAAAACATTTTGTAAACTTTGAAAGGATAGAGATATGAACTACTCTCACCATAAAAGTATTTTGAAAGACATGTCAGTCAATCAACAAGTCTTTATTAAGCACCTACTATATGCCAGGCACTGTGCTAATCCTTGGGGTACAAAGAAAGGCTAGGTGGTACAGTAGATAGAGTACTGGGCCTGGAATCAGGAAAACTTGAGTTCAAATTCAGTCTCAGATACTTACTAGCCTCTAGTTAGATAATTATCTAACCGCTGTCTGCCTCAGTTTCCTCATCTGTAAAATGGATACAATAATAATACCTATCTCCCAGGTAGGTGGGGATAGAAAGAAGTAATAATTGTAAAGTGTTTTGCAAACCTTAAAGCACTATATAAATACTAGCCATTATTATTATTAAAGACATGGTTCCTGCCCTCAAGGAGCTCACATTTAAATATTTCAATAGCGGAGATAATATGCAAATAAATTTATGGACAAAATCAATAAAATATAAATGAAAAGTAATCTCAGGGGCTGGGGAAGGGTGGGTTAAGTGCTGGGAAAGACCTCCTAAAGAAGATGGAACTTGAACTCAATTCATAGGATCGTGTCCTTGGAGTTGGAAGAAGTCTTCAGAAGTCATCAAATCCAACTATCTGCTTTACAGATAATGAAACTGAGACCTAGAGAGGTTAAGCCACACCAAGATCACCCCTTAGGCATAAAAAAGATGTCCTGGGCATGGTGGTATAATGTGTAGCAGGTCGGCACACCGGGCACCCTCTACGCATGCCTGTGGATGACACACTGATTGAACCAGCATTTATTTTCCTAGAATGGAACCTAAATTAGAGACTTGAGAAGCTAAAGGAGAGTATCTTGTTCCAAACACTGTTTCTCCTGCTATGATGAGATAATTCTAGAAAAGGAGAAACTCAAGAACAGCAAAAAATGTTTGGATTCCTCTAAAGCCTAAGCAGCTGTTTTTGGGAGATCTGAGAGGGAAATAGTTGGTTTATCAAACAATTATTTTTAGCCGTCCTTGGAACCTATTTATAGCAATCTTAAGAAGTGGATAAATGAAGAGATTAAAGATTAAAATGCCATGTTTTTTCACTAGGGTCAATGACCTCCCCAAGACAGTTAATATGAATGGGAACTGGAGGGGAGGAGCTTCATCTTGTAACAGAATCTCTCAACCTTTAAAAATAAAATCTTAAAAGAATCCCAACTATAGATAAGGTCAGGAATAGAAAAGCAAGGAGAAATTTTGTGATTGAAAGTAAAGATATTCCTGATTTTTAATATTGTTAAAATGTCTCTATTAGCTGCCATCTATTGTTTTCAATCCAATTCAAAGAACACTCATTGGGCACTAACTGTGTGAAGTGTAATGCATTCACCCTGGGCTTAAAAAGATGAAAAAAATGACATAGTTTCTACTTTCCAGTGCTTTACATTCTATAGTAGGGCTATGACATGCACATAGATAAGTATGATAGAGTGTAGAATGTGACTTCAACAAGGAAGAGATTCAAAGTCCTTTAAGAAAATTTGAGGACAAAATTGGGGAAGAGACAACTAGGAAAGGCTTCATGGAGGAGGTAGGAACCCAAACTATGTGGTTAAAAAAAAAGTTTACATTATGTAGAAATGAAGAATATAGAGAATAATTTGACTAACCATCAATCTTGTTTAAAAAAATATCTATTTCTGATTTTGTTAGGCTATACTAAGTGGCAAGTGGGTGGTACAGTGGATAGATAGTGGATACTGGGCTTGGAATCACTGGGAAGATTCAAATTTGGCTGCAGACACTTCCTAGCTATGTGACCCTGGGCAAGTCACTTAACCCTGTTTGCCTCAGTTTCCTCATCTGTAAAATGAAGGAAATGGCAAAGCATTCCAGTATCTTTCTCAAGAAAACCCCAAATGGGTTCTTGAAGAGTTGGACATGACTGAAACAATTCAACAGTATCAGGTGGGAGAAATAGTGGTAAAAACAAAAGCATGGGAGAGGTTGATATTTTCATTAGAAAACAACAACTACACCTATTGGCTTCCAGGAGGGATTTTTAATCTCCTTTAAAGTCTTCTTTGTGTGAAGTCTTTCCTAATCCTCAACTGGCAGTACTCTCCTTCCCAACTGTCTCATATCTAACTACTTTGTATGTATTTGTATTGATTCACTTTATACATATGTTATGTGTGTATGTGTGAATAAATATGTTATTATGACACTTAAAAAATTTGAGAGACAGTTTCTCGGTAATCCATCATTTTATTAATAATGCTAGCATTTTATTAATAAAAGAGGTCAATGGCACTCTCAAATGCCAAAGACCTCTCATGGTGGTTAGCTCTTAACTTATATGCCCTTGGAAGAGTAGGTGTTCCTGAGGTGGGCAATCAACTCTGATTGGTGAATAGTCAATGAGAAAAATGAATATTATAATGAAATGTGGGCTCCTTCTAATGAGGATCTTGGGGGTACCTGGCTTGGATCACTCAAGTCCTGATCAAAGAGACATATCATTTCCATATCACCTGTCTGACAAAAGGGAGAATCCACATTTTCCCCAGACCCATCTGAGTAAACACAATGAGCAGGAATCTACCCATTCACCTAAACTTGGAATTTCTTTTGCTGTCTTCTTTGTTCCAGATTTCCCGCACTGTTTGATTTCTGGATGGGTAAGTAGAAAAGAGGAAAAACCTCAGTCATAACTTAATAATTAGTTATTAAATACAAAAGAGAAATAATTATATATATATATAATTATATATATATATATATATACTTGCTATCATGCTTATATAGAATATATACATATGTGTATATATTTGTACATATATACTCATATATTTGTGTGATACACTTATTGTTTCCATTTCCAATTTAGTTCCTTAACATTAGGTATTGTTTTGGTTTTTGTATTTTTATCCCCAGAGCCCAGTACAATGGCTGGTATATAGCGTTGTTGTTGTTCAGTTGTTTCAGTCGTGTCTGACTCTCCGTGACCCCATTTGAAGTTTTCTTGGCAAAGATACTGGAGTGGTTTGCCCTATCCTTCTCCAACTCATTTTACAAATGAAGAAACTGAGGCAAACAGGATTAAGTGACTTGCCCAGGGTCACACAGCTAGTAAGTGTCTAAGGCCAGACTTGAACTCAGGAGGTTGTCTTCCTGGTTCCCAACCCAGTGCTCTATCCACTACTCCACCAACTGTCAATTAATAAATATTTGTTGATTGATAGATGGATGGAATATGTGCAATGGACTCCCCTGCCCCTGTCTCTACCTGCTGAAGTCCATCCTTTCCTTTAGGCCCTCATCAAATGTTAGCACTTTCTCAAAGCCTTCCCTGACTTTTCCCTCATCTCCCAGCCAAAACTGATCCTTCTCCCCTCTCACATATGGAATCTCCTAGCTCTTCATTTGACTCTCTTCTTTGTAATTCTCAAACCAGCCATTGTATCATAGCTGTTTATGGATATACCTTATCTGCCCTCCAGTTCCTCTGTAAGAAGTGAATCCCATGCATTATCCTTTAATCTCTCACACTCAGCTCAAGATCTTGCATGATGTAGGCCCTTTATTAAATAAATGATTGTTGAATTAAAGTAAACAAGTACTTGTTTAGCTCAATCAGCAAATGTTTGCCCCTCTAGGGGACAAGAACTATCTCATCCTTCATCTTGGTGTTCCCACAACTGAACATAAGGCTCATGTATTTATTTTTTCTTTCTTTCTCTTTTTTTTAAGGGGGCCTGTGATTTCACCAGTGTAGACAGGACTTAGTCAGGGACTTCCTCGGTAATTTATAGTCTTCAGAAAGTTGCCTGAGGCGCTAAGAAATTCAGCCTCTTGTCCAGGGTCACACACTCTTTACTCTTGGTAATAAGTCTGGAAAGCTAGGTTGAAGATAGATTTTGCAGGTCATTAAATATGAAAATGAAGATTCTGTATTTCAAACCAGAAGTAATAGGGAGCCACTGAAGCTTCTTGAATAGGAGAGTGATATGGTGTCCACATTAGGAATATTAATTTAGCAGCCATGTGGAAGGTGGACTAAAGAGTGAAGAACTTGGAGATAGATTAATAATTGGAGTCTGGAGTCAGGCTTTTTCTTGGGCCTTTTTCCACATAAGGCATGTAGACAGAACAACGGAGCCCCCCAAAAAGCTTGTCTCAGTTTGGGGGAGAGGCAATGGGACCAACTTTTGAAGGAAATATATTTTTTTTAGTCTTCTCCTGCCACTATTCCCAAACTTCTCTCCCATTACCTTTTTCCTTCTCTCCGAGGGCTGCTACCCAGAGTTTGCCAAATACCACATACAATCCAGGGTTGCCCTGTCCTCACAGTGTCAAAATAATCTCTCTCTGCTTTCTGCCATTTACCCTCAAAAAACCCAGTCCCTCAATGTGAGAACTCTTAGACAAACGTTAGAGCTGATTGTTAGATGAGTTATGTGCTTAAATTAAATCATACTTTGTTGTGGATGACTTAGGATTATCTGTATTTTAAGGGAAGTTTATACTTGTTAGATTTCAGAGTGAGTAGCAGAAACATGCTGGGATGAGACCTCATCTGGGATCCTTAAATCCCACTAGTAAGCTGTTACATACTCCTCTTACGTGCCCCCTTGGGGGAGTAAGATATTGGGGAAAGGGAAAAGGTAGGAAAAAATGGAATGAGAGTGTGAGCTTCTTGCCCTCACTTTTACAGGACTCAGAAATAGTTTAGAACTCATGCAGAGGTCTGTCATGAAGACCCAGAAAGAGCCACCCATTTCTCAGAAATCCCAGTGGTTACACAGGCCTGGAACTACAGGCAAAAGAAAATCAAATGTCACTTCTCACCCTGATCCTTCAACCTTGACTTGGACCCAAACAGGTACATTGCAATACCCCTCTCTTCCCCACACCAATTATGAAACGGTTCATAAAGCCTCACAGAAGGAAAGCAATTGAGCTGTACTTACCCAGACAGAAAGATCCGGATGGCTGCATAAAATATAGCTGGATCTACGTAATCTAAGAGAACAATCAAAATGTGAACTTTTCTACAGGCCAAAAAAAGAAACAGAGAGAAGAAGAAGAAGAAGAAGGAGAAGAAAAAGAAAGCAATTGGTTACATGTGCAGCAGCTCTATGCTCTCTTGGGCACTTCCTCCATCTGATCTGTACAATGACCTGAAATTAAAGTGGCCCAGAGGGGGTTGGAATGTTCTCTCCCGCAGTTGCCCTCCGTGGTGTTTGCAGAAATCTTAAACTATTCCATATGCTACTCTGTTCTATTTGTTGTGCTTCCCAGCTAAAAAAATTAATTGAAAAGAAAATTCCCAAAAGATCAAGGCCCTCTTCTGCCGAATTTTGCTCTAGGATACCGTGTTTGTGAGGATAGGCTGGCAGCGGGTGCAGAGGAAAGACTAGATTTTAAAGGAAGGGGGTCCCCATATGGTGCCGTATAAAGAATGCTGGCTTTGTAGGACCTGGCTTCAAATATTTGAGAAAGTCACTTAATTTCCCTGGTTCTTAAGTTTTCTTCACCTAAAAAAATCAAACAATTATCTCACTGTTAAAGCCACTTTTGGTTAAAAATTGATGCTATCATCATAAGTTCTTAGGATAGGGAGCCCAAAGTTAGCAATGGCCTGAATCTTGGTATCGTAGAATTAACCCCAGATTTGGACAGGATCTCAGATGCCAACTCATCCAAGCCCCACCCAAATCATTTCTCTTTCCAATAATATGCCCAACATGGGATCATCTAGACTCTGCTTGAAGATGTCCAATGTCAGGGAACTCACTACCTTCCAAGGCAGTACATTTCACTTAGGTACAAATGAAATTTTAGGAGTTTTGTTTTTTCTTTGACCTAACATCTCTTTGTAACTCTTTGCTCATGGCATCTAGTTCCTGACCTCAGGGGCTTAGTTCAAGTCAATCCTTTTTTTCATATGACAGCCCTCAAATTCTAGAGGTATTATCTCTAGGGAACAGAAGGCATGAGAGCTGAGACTTCCCAGCTCACATAACAACACGGGAATGCCCACCATAATTCATGGTCCATCTAACTCAAGGGTTCTTTATTGGGTCATGAACCCCTTTGACAGTGTAGTGAAGCCCCTTCTCAGAACAAGGTTTTTAATTGTGTAAAAGAAAATATATAGAATTATAAAGGAAATCAAAGGCTAGTGAAAAGACTTATATATATATATATATTTTTTTTTTCCCATATCCAAATTAGTAAGCACCTTGAAATCTATCCATACACCCCTAGGAGGTTAGTGGACCTTAAGGTTAAGAACTTTTAAATTGTTACTGAATATTCTCTTACCAAAAGAAGTCCAAAAGGAGCATTACTTTGGGAGGGCCTGATTGTTCTCTCAGATGTCAACCTTAAGAGACAATGATATGGCCCATCTCCATTTATGACTCAATCATTCATAAATTTGTTCAAAGCTTTTTTTGAATCCTTTTCTGTTTCCAGGAAGTACCAACTCTTGGGGGTTCTATAAAATGATTTTCTACCGTGTGAAGTTGTGCTTGCTATTTGTTGTGCTAAACTCCAAAGACTTCATTCAATTCAATAGACCAAGTATGGGTGAAGAGGACAGGGCCTAGTCAAAACTGTAAAGGAAAATTTTGTTCTTTCTAGTTCCACCTCATCACCCTCCTTATTCCTCTATCCTTCTTATCCCTTCAGGGAATCCCACAATTCAGGTGGGATTGTCCAGGGCACAGAGCAACAACAATAATAATGACTATTTTTTAAAAATAATACTTGCAAGTTTATGGAAAGCTTTCCTTACAACAATCCTATGAGGTGGGAAGTACAAGTATTATCAAATATCATTCTACAGATGAAAAAACTGAGGCTCAGAGGCAAAATAAATTGCCCAGAATAACCTAGCTAATTAGCATTAGAACTGAGATTTGAATCCAGGTCTCAGGACTCCAGGAGCCCCAGAATTGTGTCCCACCCTGGCCTTGTACTCCCTGGTAAGAACCAGTTCTAGGTCTTTCTCTGCTGGCTTGCACCCCTGAACTTTACCATCTCGGTGTCCCATTCTCTTAGATACCCATGCCCCATCCTGGGCAATGAGAGCCTAATCTGCTACATTTTGTTTCATCTGCAAAATAAGGATAATGATAGCCCCTACTTCCTAGGGCTGTTATGAGGATCAAATAATAAAACATATGCAAAACACTATGCAAACTTCAAAGTGTTGTATAAATGCTAACTACTATTCTAGCTGTTATCATTATTAGACTAATTTGAAGTACAGTGTTAATGGCCAACAACGGCTTAATCAGTTATCCCCTGGAGAGAATGTAGTCACACTGTTAACAGATACAAAAATCACAAAATGGCCAAATTACAAGAGAGCTCATAAAGCATCTAATCCAGCAAGTAGCTGAACAGAGATTCCGTCCACAACAGCAACAAAAACCTCCAGTGACGGGGAACTTACTACCTCTTAAAGCAACAAACTCAGAATGCTTTAGACTGCACTCATTTTTTTGTGATTTGAAATCTGCGTATCCCTTATTGCCTTAAACTAAATCTGACAACAGGAAATTTCAGTCAAGTTGGTGAGGAAGATATTTTAGGAATATTGGAGGTCAGAAGAAAAGACCATTTTGCGTTCCTCAAATCAGACCCTGTAGAGGATGTTTTTGCTGCCTCTTTGGAAAACCCACCCTCTTGGTGAAGAAAGAAAACATATTTTGAACTGATGCTCAATCTTGGATCTACTGAGAGAGAGCTTGAGAGCTAAGGGTGGGGGAAAGGAGGAAGCTTTGCTACAAGCCAGGTAGATTAGCCTGCGCAAGGGACAACGTCCAAGAGCAGGATTAGTTTAATCCTCCTCATCTCTGCATACTAGAATGGGGAAGTGGCCCCAGAGAGTAAGGAATCTATGGGGACAGGAGAGCCCAGGAACAGCTGGGGTCCAACTCCATGTCTTCAAACAATGTTTTGGGGATGCAAGAAAGCTCAGAACACAAGGCTAAGCAGATTTCCCATCAAATTTTAAACCAGTGTAGATTTCTAGAGAAATTTAATCCATCTGTTTTTTATTAATTTACACTCAGCTCATCAAAATGTTATGTTGCAAGAATTATTTGATGTCTGGAAAGCCTGAGGAAATTTGCTTTGTAAAAATTATTATTGCTTAAATATTTGCTTTGTAGCAGGGAGTTTCCTTTAATCAAAGCAAAATTCAGACAATACCTGCTTTGGGCCAAACTCTACACCCACAAGCCCACCCCAACCTTCAGTGTTTTCAGGGCATAATCTTACAGTTCATGATATTCATGGTCTGGAAAGCTCTACAATCTTTATTATTACCATGAATGGACAAAGTTTTGGAGGGAGATGTTCTTCTCCCAGGCTGACGGCACCCAAATCTTCCTGCCCCCTGAGCTCTAGCCTCGTATGCTATGATCGTGCGATCTCCTGCCTTTTACAAGTCAATATGATTGAGTTCTCCTTGACTCCTGATTCTCCCTCTCCCACTTACCTTACATCTAGGAGTTACTAATTCTCATTCAGACTGGCTCTCTCACTCATCCCTTTGAAATTTCCAGCATCACCACTATATGGACACCCATGGACAATGTAATATAGTACAAAGAATACTAGATTTGGCGTTAGGAGGACCTGGGTGCAAGGGCTAGCTCTACCCATTACTGTCTTCATGACTTTGGACAAGACTCTAGATGTCTGGGTCTCATCTATAAAATGAGGGGTTGGGGTGGGGTAGGTGGACTTGGCTCATTTCTGAGATCCCTATCATCTCATAATAAAGATAATAATAGCTAGCTCTTATATAGTGCAGATACTGTGCTAAGCATTTTATAAACACTTTCTCATTATATCTTCACAACAATTCTAGGAGGTAGGTGTTATTGCTAAGCTCATTTTACATTTGAGGAAATTGAGGGGGAAAGAGGTTAAGTGACTTGCCCAGGATCACCCAGCTAGGAAGCATCTCAGGTTAGATTTGACCTCATGTCTTTTTGACTCCAGACCTAGTACTCTATTCACTGGGCCACCTAGCTGCCTATCTAAATGGCTAACATTGTGGCCACAACTGCCCTCCATGATTCTAATCTCTGCTTGATCCAAAATGTCCTATGTTGTACTGCCAGCCTAATTTTCCTTAAGCTGCAGTCTCATAGCATCACTGCTCAGCTCAGAAACTCGCTAAGTCACAGAATCATAGGCACCTTGCTGAACAGGACCTCAGAGGCCATGCAGTTCAACCTCCTCATTTTTCGGATGAGAAAACAAAGGCTCAGTTCTCTCTCTTTGCATTCGTTTCTAGCCTTCTTCATATTACATCAAACCTGAACTCTTTTGCCTGATTTCCAGGTCTCTTATAATCTCCTCTTTTATAATCTCACATTTCATATTTAGCCCATATTTATAAATCTCCCCTTTTATAATCTCATATTTCCTAGCCACCCTTATTGCCCACTGCTTCCTGTCGTGAGCCTTCTTCTCTCAAGAGGCTTGTCTGTCTGTCGTTCTGTCTCTCAAACACAGGTGTGGGCACACACACACACACACACACACACACACACACACACTCACACTCACACACAACCACGATGGCCAATTCTACCTCTGTGGCATTGCTCATATTTTTTGCCTCACCTAGAAAGCTCTTTTCTTCCTTCTGTGCTTATTCAAAGCTGACTCCTCCTTCAAGTTCAGCCAACATCCTGTTTCCTTCCCCTGTCTTCATTCTTCATGTCTCTTCTCCAGTCTCCTATAGCACTCATCACCTAATGCCATATAATTTGCCCTTTCCATGGAGTGTGACTGTAGAACAATCAAGTATCCTGACTTTCCCTCCCCGTGAACAGCTAAAGTGAATAGAAGGTAGGATTTTTTTTACGTCAGTGTAAAAATGAATGACTTGTTTGGAGCAAAGAATAATTACCAAATTTTCTGTGACGTTAAACAGATCTACATATGCTTAACTTGATACATTTAAAGAAGATTACGAGAATCAGGTAATGCCAAGAACTAGGGTTTCTGCCTAGCGATGTTTTAAAGAAAGCGATAATGGTCTGTATTTATTTAGCACCTTATAGTTCATAAAGCCTGTTCTTCCTAAGGGGAGCCCATTCTTCATATTTGCCCTTTGCAAATAATATTATCACCATTTTATAAGTGAATAATAATAATAACTGACATTTGCACAGCATTTTCAGGTTTGCAAATTGCTTTTCATACATTCTTTCATGTGTTCCTCTAAGCAGCCCCGCTAACTTGTACTGCACTTATTATTATCCTTGTGTTACCTATGAGGAGAATGAGGCTCAGAGTTGTTGAGAGACTTGTCAAAGGTCACACAGCTAGTGTTAAAAGAGGAATTCAAACTCAGATCTCTTTTATCTCCAGGTTCAACACTACACTCTGCTCAGAGACCTTAAGAGACTGACCAAACATGTAGTCACACGTATAGTGTTCTATGAAGTTTGGATTCAGTCAAAGGGCCGCACTTGAGGACCTAGAGGGCCATATGTCGCCTCGAGGCCACCGGTTCCCCACCCCTGCACTAGACCAGTGAAGACATGGGAAAGGATTACAACTTGCTTTGTGCAAAGTAGCGATTAATAGGGAGAATGGTGGCTGATTGGTTCAATTTGGAGAAGGAAACAAAATTAATCTGAAAGAAATCTAGAGCACAGGGAAAGCTTGGGCAAAGAGGAAGGGCATTTTGTTGTTGTTCAATCATTTTCCATCCATGTCTGACTCTTCATGACCCCTTCTGACATTTTCTTGGCAAAGATACTGGAGTGGTTTGCCATTTCCTTCTCCAGCTCATTTTATAGATAAGGAAACTGAAGCAAATAAGGTTAAGTGACTTACCCAAGGCCACATGGCTAGTAAGTGTCTGAGGCAGAATTTGAACTCTTCCTGACTTCAGGCCCAGTACTCTATCCACTGAGCCACAAGACTTCCTCTCAAAAGTTATAGAGGAGTGCAACATTTGTTTCTTTGACAAATCAGTGGCATTCTTAATTAAAATACAGCCCCACAGAGTAAGTCAAACAGACAAATTAGGTAGATCCTCTGAAGCACTGGTAAGATTATGTGTTTTTTTTTTTAGGCAGTTGGGGTTAAGTGACTTGCCCAGGGTCACACAGCTAGTAAGTGTCAAGTGTTTGGTCTTAGGCTGGATTTGAACTCAGGTCCTCTTGACTTCAGGGCCAGTGCTCTATCCACTGCTCCACCTAGCTGCCCCCTGGTAAGAATATATGGGATGCAAAAAAATAAACCATCCTCAAATGTGTGGTTTCAGTGTGCTTCCTGTGTAATAGTTTTTGGCCAAAATAGTATTTAGCGATGATCCACTGTGTTACCCTATTTGTGGCATAATGAATAGAGTGTTTGGTTTAGAGTCGGAAAGACCTGAGTTCAAATCCAGTCTCAGATACTTATTAGCTGTGTGACCCAGGGCAGGTACAGAGATTTCTCATCCTCAGTTTCTTCAACTATAAAATAAGGATAATAATAGGATCTACCTCGCAGGACTATTGTGAGGATTAAGTGAAATAATACTTGCAAAGTGTTTGGAAAACCTTGAAGAGTTATATACATACTTTTATTATTTGTAAGCCATGGTGGACAAAGCCATGAACTTGGAGTCAGAAGATCTGAGTTTGACTCCTCCCTCTGCCATTTGTTAGCTGTGTGACAATGGGGAAAGTCACAACTTCTCCAGTAGGGGGGTGACTAGAGCTCTGGTCCAATTCCCTGATTTTGCCATGTAGGAAACTGAGGCCCCAAGAACCCCAACTTCAGACTGCAAATCCAATCCTCTTTCCATTACACTAGAGCTCCTTTGAGCTCCATGTTGGGCATGATCTAAGGCCAAACATTTGTGCTACCAGGATTTTTTTCTCTTGTTGGCTATGAAGAATGTGGGCCCTGGATATCATTTCCCATATCCTTCTTTCTTCAAATCAAAAATTTCAGCTAGAAAGAAATTCAAATGTCACTGGGATCCTAGATCTCTCAATTTTTTACCCACACCTTTAAAATCATTGGAGAAGTATTCTAGGTTAGATTTCCTCTGTGAGGCGCCATAATGAATTGGATAGCATTCTGGATTTAGAGTCAGAAAGACCTGGGTTCCGTTTCTGTCTCAGACACTAGCTGTTTGATCACTTAACTTGCCTGAACCTCACTTTCTTCATTTGATAAATAAGGATACTCAAATGGATCTATGATCTCATTCATTCAGGAATGACCTCCTTTGATGAAGATTGCAACCTGGACTCAGTTTCCTAAATCATAAATCAGGGCATTGGACTAGATCTCTACTCATTTTCCTAATAAAACAAAACAAAACAAAACAAACAAAAAAACTACAGTGGTTCCCTGTTGCCTGTAGGAGAAAATATAAGCAATTCAGTTTGTTTAGCTTTTAAAGTCCTTCACAGCCTGGCCTCAACTTCCCTTTTTCAAACTTATTGTTGGAAATACCACATTTTACACTTTCACCAAAATGGTCTTATTGCTCCTTTTCATGCATGAAACTCCATCTCCCATTCATGCTTTTGCTTGGAATGTACTCCCAACTTACCTCCAGAGATAAGTTCCTGATAAGTAATGTTGTCATTACTATTACTATGAAGAAAATGTTTAGCAGGAAATTTAGCAAACTCATCAGGAAGGATTTACATTGAAGTTTGAAATTAAGAGAAAAAAACCCAGAAAACACTGAAACCTGATGATACAGAGACCAATACATGTAATACAGCTAGCAAGCTGTATCATGGTGAAAGAAGTAGCCAATAATTTGCAGGTGTAGATAACTTAAGAGTTCAGAAACAGTCTGAGGCATAGAATTTAGGTAACAAGTAATGTTACCTTGAAATATTAATATAAGGTGGCAAATGCCATCTCATAGATGTAACTGACTCAGTATGGTAGGATACATGACTGAAGCAAGGCAGTGGAGAGGAGTATATAATGTTTGAAAGAAACAGAGCTAATAGAAAAAGTAAGAGTTATCACAGTTAGATGTATGCCCATCTGGAAATCTACAGTCCTGAGCCCAGCACAATTGAATGATGAGGATAAAAGAAGACAGAAGCAAAAGTGATAAAACAATGAGAATTCTATCACAGATAGCTCAGTCAGATGGAGGTTATGGATGATGCTTCCCTAAAAGAGACCATAAAGCTGACAAGAAGGTAAAATGTACTTGTTCTAAGGGACATATCAAACATTTCGGCATTTTTAATGTCTAAATTTAATTTTAATTAAACAGCATTAACGCCAACATCAAATTAAGCAACAAATTTAATTCAGTTCAAGGGATATTTTAAAATACCTACTATGTGCAAGTAACTGTGCTAGGAGATAGGAGTATCATTCTACTAAAAGCAGGTACTTTAATAGTAAAAGCAGAACCTCTGAAAAATTCTTGACAACTTCATGGTTCAGGCAGTAGATAAAATAATGCTATTTGACTTAATTCTGACCAACAAGGAAGAACTAATTGTTCCTGCTGAAATAAAAGGAACCTGTGTCATTTTGGAATTTGTAATGCTGAAGGGAGGGAACTCTGAGCAAAGCCAATCACTCAAGGCATGAGCATCTTTGGGCAATAATATTTATCAGCCACATGTGCACTCAATGTAGTATGTCATATATGAGTGGAAAGAGCCCTAGATTTTGAGTCAGGACACCTATTTTCTTCCATATGGCCTCGGGCAAGACATTTAGCTTCCTTCTGAACCCCATTGCTCTCATATGAAATGCAGATAAGAAAATGTATACTTCCTATCCCAGAAGGTTATAGAGAGCAAATCACTTATATAAATCTTAAAGTGCTATAGGAATGTGAATCAATTGGCAAACATTTATTAAGCACTTCCTATATACTGGGCATTGTGCTAGGCTCTAGAGATACAAAACCAAAGGTGAATTGTTATTGATGTCAAAAAGTGTCACAAAACGAAAGACTTATTGGGAGAAGCAAAGTGAAATAAGGATTGCAAAATGGATTAAATAACACAGAGGTTCTCTCTGTTCTTCATTGGTTAATTATTCAAGGTAAAACATCCATTTCCTAGCATTGGGACAGAAATGCAAGATGAAAAGAGGGGCATGACTTTGGAAAATGCTCCATCCATCCTTCTTCCTTCACACAATCTCTTTTTCCAGACGCTCTTAGCCCCTAGGAGAAGCATTGTTTTGGAAAACTTCCTTTGAGGAAAAAACAATCTTTTCCCTTTTCTAAGATCTAATCCTTTCTCCATTCCCACCTTCAATACATGTCTTTGTTACAGTAGATATCAGGTGTATTTCCAAGGTTCTCCTCTTTTCCAAAACGAACTGTATTAGTAAACAGAATAGGCAGCTCCCTAAAATGACTTGAGAGAGAGTATTGCATCCAAGCTCAGTGCCTATCAGGATGCTTGGAATCATACTATTAGTATCATACTTTTCTCCAATACAGAATATCTTCGAGGTTTAAATGTCTCCTATTAAAATGTAAATATCCCATGGGAAGAATGATACCTCCCTCTCCATTCTCATCTTACTCCTTTGGGGAGAATTATGGTTATAACAACCAATGGATATTGGGTAGTATGGTATGAATATAATGGGTACTGAGGTCAGGAGACCTGGGTTCAAATCCTGTCATTGACACTTGGCTAGTTGTTTAACTTCTCTGAGACTCAGTTTCCTTATCTTTAATCCCATGTGATGTGATTTTTGTAAGGAAAATGTTTCTATACCTTGAAATGCTATAGAAATAGTGGTTGTTTGTATGATATAAATAAGGTTTTTGGAAACAGGACCCAGGAGAGACACATTCAATATGAGGATGGGGGGAGGGAAATACTCATAAGCCAAGGCCACATTTCACTTGCCTCATTATTTTGCTGAGGCCTGACTCCATTATCTATCCTTAATATTTTTTTTAAGTAATCGTTTTTACTGGACAAAATCTGGGATCTTGAGTGATCTCAAAATGGAGCATGCACATACCATGCATCTGTCTCAAGGCTTTGGTCATCTCAGCAATGGACGTCTTCAGCTGCTTCAAGGCTTGGAGTAGATCATCATCACTAGGCTGGAGGACTGCATTTATGGCCTGAGCCAGTGCCTGAGGGGCAGATGGTGGTAAAGGACACATCTTGAGGGTTTGGGGTAAAGTTGCTAGGAGCCCCCATAGAATCCCTTCTGTCTGATTCTCTGCCTTGTATCCTGCTTAGGTAGTGAGATTCACCCTGTATCTGCATCAAGGCATCCCTGCAAGCCCACTGGTAGCCCATTTATGTTGAGGGTGTTTTTGAGAGGCAGCATGAATTTGAATCAGAAGGCCTAAATTCCACTCTCAGATCTAGCACTTCCTAGTTGCATAATTGCAGGAAGTCAACGTGGGGAGGTGGGAAAGATGTACATGAGCATCTTCTCTCTAAAAATTTGGCACTGGGGGCGGCATTATCTCTTCACTTTTTAGAAGGCTGGGTCCAAACTCTCCAGAGATCCGACACCCTCCAGGAAACTCTTTCTCCTTCAGCCAAAAGGCTGGAGTTCAGGAATTGCCAATCTCTTGGATGTGAGGTTCCCCTTTCTTAGCTCTTCTCTGTCAATATTGGCAGCTGTGTCCTCTACCAGAAACCCTGTCTAGTATAAAAGCTTAAACCTGCCATTATGAACTTTGTAGTTAAGTACTCTGTGCTCCATAGCACCATCTTCTGGTGCATCAGGGCCCTCCTCTGAGGATACATAAATGAGAAACTTGCAATTGCAGCATGCCCCCACCATTTTAAATAGAACGCAAGGTGCCTATGCTAACTATAGTGCCGTCTCCTACAAGAGGGGGCCACTCTGCATTTACCCAGTGCTTAGCATACTGTCTTGCCAAAACTGCTTTATAGATTTTGTAATTCTTGAGCAGCATCAGCTTCTTGGGAATAAGAGGATCTTGCATGTGGCTTCATCCCAAAAAGAGCAACAAGGAATTGATGCACAAAGTAGGGGCATAAAAGAAGGAAGTAAGGCAGGATGGCATACAGAATACTGGCTCTGGAGTGAGAGGACCTGAGTTCAAATCCTACCTCTGATAATTGCTACCTGTATGACATCTTGCAAATTTCTTAGGCTTCTATGCTCTTATGCTTCTGTTTCCTCAGCTGTAAAATAAGGGGGTTGAAACAAATGGCCTCTTCCCACTCTAGAACTCTGATCCTGTTCTTGGCCTTTCCTCTTTATTATTCCCATGCTTTATTAGGACAGTATAAGTATAAATGGGAAAGGGATTGCCTCTCCAGCAGTCCAAAGCTCATTTCCCTTCCAGACCCACCACCTTAGAACAGTAGCATAAAGCTGAGAGTCTCTGAGTCCCCTTGGATAATAGTGAAATTCAATGAAAAGTTGGCCAGGGTGGGAAGGAGGGTTAGAATCTCTTCTTTATAATCCAGTTTTATTTTCCTTTCCAAGGCAGTCTAAACCGTAAGACAATATTCTGATTGTAACGGAGTACCTTATGGAGAATATGGGACTTGTAGGAAGAGGAAAATTACATTAAGTGTTTACAGGTGATTGTCAATCATTTATATGTACATAGTGCACATGTAGGCATACGTATACAAATGTATGCTATGTGTAGTATATATGCATCTATATATGTAGCACGTTTATATATGTGTCTGTGTATGTCCATACATATACTTGTGTATGTACATCTATACATTTGCACGTATACATACGTGTATGTTATTTGTATATATGTATATGTGTATATATATTTGAATTTGCTGGGCACAGGGTAGAGTCCTAAGGTGCCCTAAGGTCTGCAGCTGCCCTGACAAGGACAAGGGAAAGTAGACATAGTTATAGATCCAAATTCTTATAAAAGGGGGAAAGTAAGTCAGTATAGAATGACCTAATTCTGTTTTCAATGCCAACTTCTTGCTAGGGAGGCTTCAGTCAGGGTAAAAAAAAAAACTAATTGGAATGGAATTATAAGCAGAACTTTGGATTTGTACAAGTCTGATATGGGAAGAAATAAATGAGTGACCTATATAAAAGCCATAAGATATTTAAATACCATTAATTCTGACACTCAGTCATTTTCCAACATCATAGCTCAAAGGAGCCCTTGGGAATATCTATTTAATCCAACCTCTCTTGTTTTACTGATAAGAAAACTTAGGCTCAGAGACGGGTCATGATTTATTCAGGGTTGCACAGGGAATACATGCTTCAGATGCTGATTCTTTTACTTTCAAATCCAGAGGTTTTCTAATATGCCACTGACTGTTATCCTTCCCTTTCATGTGCTTTGTTTTATTCTTTAACTATTTCAGGGTGTTTTGGAAGGGAGGAGGGATGTCACTCACACTTATTACAAAGTCCTTACAAACACTGTCTAGGATCAGGGAATCAGATCTGAATGGAGCCTCTGAGTTCATCTAGCTTAATCTATACCTGAATATTTCTCCCTTTACAATGTCACCAATAAGTGACCATCCAGCCTTGGTTTAAGGACCTCCAGGGAAAAAGAATCTCCTGAACCTATTCTACTATTGGGATAGCTCTGATTGTTAGGGCATCATTTCCTTGTATAAAGAGAAAATTTGTCTCTCTGAAACTTTCTCTCATTGTCCCTCTCCCAATCCTCTGGTGCCAGGCAGCATAAATCTAATCACTCCTCCATATAATGGCATTTTCAATGACTTTTAGGCTAATATCCAGTCCAAAGAAGTAGCATATCATGATAGCTAGAGAGCTGGCCTCAGAGAAAGGATGACCTAGGTTTCAGCCTTACTTCCTGCATATCAGTATTATTGGCTGTGTGACTCTGGTCCAGTCACTTAACTTTTAAATGCCTTAGGTAAATCTCTAAGATTAGAAAGTACAGAGCAGTTGATTATCATGAGTGGCAGATAAAGTTTCCTCAATTTGCCCAAAGATGAACTGTTAATGCATGAGGGTCAGAACTCAGTCTCATGATACCCATTTCAGCATCCTTGTCTTTCTGGTAAGCTTCCTGAGACCAGAGACCTTGTCTTAAACTTTATATACATGACAGAGTTGGTCATGGTGCAAAGCAGGTACTCAGTATATACTTGTTGAATTGGATTAGGGCTACAACCTGTCACTGTCATTCAACTTTTTAAAAATTGTGTATTTTTTTTAAATCAGCAAAACTCTGCTTTCTTACCCTCCTACCTGAAATCTCATTCGATCCCCCCAGCTTCAGAACTAAAGAAAAAGAAATTCTGTTACAAAAAGATATAGTCTATCAAAATAAATGTCCACATTGGCCATGTCCTATGTCATATGTATAGGTACATACATAGATATGTGCATGTATATGTGTGTATATGTCTGTTTAAATATGCATATTTGTCTCATTCAGCACTCTAACTCTGCCTCTATCAATATGTTTTATCACTAGTCCTCTGGAATGCTGTTTGGTCATCATACTGATAAGACTTCCTAGGTTCTTTCAAAGTCATTTGCCTTTACCAAATTGTTGTCATTGCATAAATTGTTGTCCTGGTTTTGTTCACTTCACTCTGAATCAGTTCATATAAATCTTCCAAGTTTTCTCTGAAGCTATCCCTTCATCATTTCTTACATCATAATAGTATTTGATCACATTTATATACTATAACTTGTCCTTCTATTCCCTAATTGATAAGCACTCCTTCAGATTCTCATTCTTTGCTACCTCAAAAGAGCTATAAACATTTTCATATATCTTGTAGTTTTGTTTTGTTTTGTTTTGTTTTGGGGGGGGGTTGTTTTGTTCTGTTTTTGCTGAGAGTTAATATGTCTCTCAAGACCTTAGCTTAAAAAGGCCAACGTCTCCCACTGCATCTGGGGCCATCTCTAGTCACAACTAGACCCAGATGGCTCTGGAGAAGAAAGTGAGGCTGGTGGCCTTGCACAGCCCTCCTTCGCTCAAACCAAAGTCAATTGCAAGTCATGACATCAACTCCCTGATGTCATGGTCTTCTTCAAATACGAAGGACAAAAGGAGATTGGTGTATCCTCTCTCTATTTCCACTTTAACCTCTGGTTTGAAGAGATGTGAGCAGTTTTCTTTTAAGATTTCTTGACATATAAGGTTTAAGCTATTTTTTTTTTTGCCATGGCGTTCAGATACTTCAATGATTAAGTTTTCTCCCCTCAATTTGTTTTCCAGATCATTTGTTTTTATGAGATAGTTTATGTTTTCTTCTATTTTTCTAGTCTTTTGACTTTGTTTTAATATTTCTTGTTGTCTCGTGGAATTATTGGCTTCTATGTGTTATATTCTAATTTTCAGGGAGTTTGTTGCTTAAGCAAATTTTTGTACTTATTATGCCAAGCTGCTGATTCCCTTTCCAATTTTTTCTTCCATATTTTTCATTCATTAAAAAAAAAAATTAACCCTTGCTTCCAGAGATAGTTCCAAGAATTCTCTTCCAAGACTTGTAGTTGAATTTGTAGCCAAGCTGTGTTTTTCTTTGAGGCTTTGCTTATGGATGCTTGGGAGTCATTTTCTTCTATATTTGTATGTTGAACATCCCTGTCAACACAGTAACTCATTGCTTTCTTGGGATATTGAGTGGTAGGTTATTCTTATATAGGCTGGGGACCTGCAAGCTTTCAATGCTGTCAAAGTAGTCTGATTGAGGGCAAAGTCTGATCACTGCCCCTCTGGTCTGGACTCTGCAAGTTCCTGACCATGGTTGGGTTCTAAGCAAGAGTAAACTCCACTCGATTCAGCTCCTTTCAGCCAGTTAGCCAGCTGGTTCACAGTGACAAAACTGTAGACCCCACTTCAGTTTGAAATTCCTGCCCTGTGATTCCTCTGCTGCAGGTCTGGCTAGATGCTAGAACTGAGACCCTGTTCTGCTCCTGTCAGCTGAACCAAGCTTCTGGCTTCTGAATGTCCTCCTTTTTCTGTATACTGTGTAGAGCTTCCCTACTGGGGAAAGTCACCCCTGTGTGCAGATCTCCCTCTCAGTTTCCTGTAGATCTGTGATCCAGAACTAAGTAAAGAGTGACAAAGCTGCCAGTTGCTACTTGTCCATAACACAGTGCCCCAGTATGGTTCTGGCAGTGCTCCAGTATGGGTTTGGAACCTCCTCTTGCCTTGGTGGACAGCCTTTCACTGAGCACTGGGGTGCTCACATATAGTGTGTTCTTGCCCCAATCCAGTCCACAGTATTTGCAGACCTTCCTTTCTATCTCTCTATGCTGACCTGGGCCAAACAAAGGATTTGCTGATTCTGGCCAAGGCATTTTCTAGACCTGTTTAGAGGAGTTCTGTGGTTGGAGCTCAGCTATATTGCTTCCTACTGTCTGCCCACTTGGCTCTACTCCACTCTCATTCACCCTTAACAAACATCTATTAAATAGGTTCAGACTAGGTTCAGACCCCTGTGTTAGGCTCTGGGAGGATACAAAGATTGAACAAAATGCCAGCTTCATGAAGCTCTCAATCTAGTAGCTGGCTATGCCATCTAACCAAATACTATAAAATACTTCACGATAAGTACATGTATGGTGATTGTTATCACAAAGAGTTGTGTCCCTAGCCAAGTAGAACTTGAGTAGTCTGAATGGTCAAGTTATTCAATAGACAAATACCTATTAAGCCCCTGCTATAGGCAGGTTCTGGATTAGATGCTGGAGATAGAAAGAGTTAAGTGAAACAATCCCTACCCTGAAGGGTTTTATGTCCTAATGGGGGAGACCACACTCAGAAATACACTTAAGTACATATCAATAAAATAATAAAGTAAATAATATTGGGAGAAAACACTAACAGCCAAGGCTTCATTAAATCTAAACTGGAAATAAATTTAGGAGAGCAAGCATTCAGTTGTCAGAAGACCCAGAATCTGGTCCCACATTGACCACTAGATGGCAGGATAAACCTTTACATTTCTAAGTCTGTTTTCTCATCTGTAAAGTGGTGAAAATCATAAAAGTTTTTACCTATCTCTCAGGGCCACTGTCTATCCTAAAGTTCTATATAAACAGGAGTGGTTATTATGTTACATCAAAGTACTCTGGGGGTTTGTGAGGAAAGTGGCCAGGGGAGTTTAGTGTCTGCAGAGAATACGCTTAGGGAATAGAGTGAAGCTGGGAAATACTGTATGTAGAACATGGAATGAAGGAAGAAGGGAAGCAATTTTAGAGTTGGAAGGAACCTTAGAGCTCATTTAATCAATACCCTAAATTTACTGATAAAAGCAACCAAGAGATTGAATGATTACTCCAAATCACGGAAATAGTAAAGAGAGCTTACATTCAAATCATCTTAAGTCAATCCTAGTGTTCATTTTACTACCCCCTATCCCTATTCCAAGTTAAACTAAATCCAATTTTTACTTATCAGTCGACAAAAGTCTTTTTGAGTGCCTGCTACATAGAAGGCATTATCCTAGCACATATGGAGAATACAAGAAAGTATAAGACATAGTTTCTGCCCTCAAGGAGCCTAAAATCTAGATGAAGAGACAGGATAGCTAATGCACAAGGGTGTGCTGGCAAAAGTTCAACAATCAGCTCTCTGAAAAACCATGACACATTTTTAAGTTTGATCTTCATTATTAACATTTTCACTATCACTTTCTTAAGTCTAGAAAATCAAGAAAACAATAAATCACACCTTGATTTGTAGTATTTTCTCACATGCAAATGCTCACACTGAACATTTAATAATCAGCTCAAGCTAGCTCCAGCACACCCCTGGACCATACTCCCCAAAAGAGAGTTAGTCATTGAAAGCAATATACAGCAGGGCCAATAAGAGATAAATCATTACTCATAAAAATAAAGTCAAGTATGAAACTAGCTTCTTGTGTCTTGTAAGGACACCTTGTAGCATTAAGATAAGTGTTCATGTGCCTCCCTCCTGGCTGAACATAAATGGAATTAAATGAATTAAGTTTGAATTGGGGCAGTGGGTTTGTAACTGGATACAAAGAATCATAGGCTCATGGGGCATGCATTTAGAGATAGAAGAAAGCTTACAGGTAAACTGATCCAACCCCACCATTTTGTAGATCAAGAAACTGAGGCTTAGAGATTCCAAGTGATTTATTGAAAGTCAAATAGATATTAAGTATCAAAGCCTCCAAAGAAGCCCAAAACGTTTCCCCCTGAACTATTGTTTAGTTCCAAATACCACTAACTTATTCTGTGATCCTACCTCTGACATTTACTAAGTGACCTGTTGCAAGGCATCTCACCCCTCCAGGCCTCAGTTTCCTCATTTGTAAAATGAGGGAATTAGAAGCATCTTTGAGCTCTAGATCTATGCTGCTAGGACTATGAGTTCTCTAGACTCTGTAGGTTTCCTTCTCTTGTGAAATTAAGGTTAATTTAATTTCAAAGAGCTCTTCCAGCTCTACTATTCTGTGTTCTCTCTTCTAACATCTTGCATTGTAAGGTCCCATCCAGCCCTAATATTCTGTGTTCTAAGGTCCCTTCCAGCTCTGACATTACTTGAGTTGAAGTGCTTTACTTCAATGGAAGGCAAAATCACAAGGGAGTTGGGTCTTGGTTCTCTGGGTAGCTAAAAGTAACTGCTGGAAGCTGGCAGAAAATATTGGAAAGGTAAACTGTACATGTAGGGGATTAGGACTAAAAGAAGCTATCAGGCTGACATCTACAGATAGAATAAGGTTATGGTTGGGAAAGTACCTTAATCCCAGGCACTGCTGCCTTCTCCACCAAAAGAGTCACCAGGATAAAGCCCTTCAGGCTCTCACCTCCTGGAAGTGAGACAATGGTGTCCAGGTTCCTTGATTAAAAAAAAAATCACATGCTCAGAGAACAATGCATCTTCTCCTTCCCCCTTCCTCTTCTTCCCCTGAGTCTGATGTTTCTGCTACTTCTCAAAACTATCCAGAAGCACAGTATCTCAGAATTTAAATAATTCCTAATTATTATTCTGTTCCAAGTAATTCTAACACGTATATAGCTCTTTAAGGTTTGCAAAGCACTTTACAAATATTATCTTATTTGATACTCATGACAACTCTGGGTGATAGGTGTAGATGAGGAAACTGAGGCAGACAGAAATTAAGTCACTTGTCCAAGGTCACAGAGCTGGTGAGTGTCTGAGGTCAGCTTTGAACTCAGACTATTGTTTCTAGTCTTGTTTGCTGGAATCACCAAAATCAATCTAATCACTCTTCCATGGGACAGCCCGCTAAATATTGAAGGAGAAGTATCATTTACTCCTCCCCATTAACCCCATTTCTCTTCACCAGCTAAATGTCTCCACTTTCTTCAATCAGGGTTTATTTGACAAAGATTCAAGATCCTTCACCATTCTGGTTGCCCACCTCTCTGGTCACTTTCAAACTTGTCGGTATCCTTGCTCAACTGGGGCATCCAGATCCAAACACAATGCATTAGGGTAAAATATGACATGACTGTTACCCCCTTATTGCCGAAAGTTGTTCCTCTTTCTCAGTTTCCTCATCCTTAAAACTCCACCAGCTCATTGTGAGGATCAAAGAACACAATGGATGAGAAAGTGCTTTGTAAAATGTTAAGTAGCACATGGAAATAGAAATGTAGAGTGTGGTAATTACCTGATTTCCAGTGGTCTATTCAAGTTCCAAGTATTGGCCAAAAAGATGTAAGTAAAGAAAATGTGAGGAATTTAATTTAAAAAACAGTATTAAGCACTTACTACATGCAGTAATCAAATACACCCCCTCCCTCTCTCTTACACATACATTCACAATGCTTCTATTTCACAGGGCTTGGCTAGTGCCTCTATTCAAAGAGCTGGGGGAAAAGCCTCTGCAAAAAGTGAGTGGAAGAGAGAGATAGACAGAGAAAAGCTGAAAGAAAAGCAGATTGAGATAGAGATAGACAAAAATGAAGAGAGGTAGAAGTTGAGAGACAGAGATAGAGAGGAACATTGTGGGGGTAACCTGCTAGAGCAAACAGGAGGAGATGGGAAACAAACGCCCTCTATAGAGGCTGGCCTTATGAAGGAGAAAGGGCACCTTTTCATCTGTAACTCTGTCTCACTTCAATCCAATTCACGGGCATGTCAAGCCATCATCCCATGATGCCATTGGTCCTCTTTGAAAACAAAGGATGAACAACAAAGGAAAAGATAGTGGGGTAAAATATCTCAGTGCAGTAAGTGAGATGAGGAAGAAGGAAGAAGACAGAGCTCACAGGAAATGATCTCTCTCAATTCTTTTCTGTGAAAGATATGAAGGGAGGACCTCAGTGGAGATCAATGAGGGGAAGAGGTGTCATAGGAGACTTGAGGAGTCATGAATAGGTTTGGAAAAACCATTGTAGATAGTGGGGTAGTAAATGTATTAGGAAGGTATAGAAGGACTGGCTTGTTGAACTTAATTTGTAGTGTTTTTTTTGGTGATTTTTGTGAATTTCTTCTAGCTCCATTGGGCAACATATAATAGAAGTGAAGGAGGAAGATTGTAGGAATAACCTAAGGTTAGGATTTGGCCAGTCAGCAATAAGACAAGGGGCACAGGATTTAAGAGTTGAGGATAGTGTGAATTGAGCTGGTTCCCCAAGGAGTTAAGATAGGGAAGGGAAGAGAGTGTAACCAGTGCCGGAGCGATAGCTGAAGAAAGAATTTAAGAGTGGGGCCAGTAGAGAGAATGGAGATTATAATGAGTATGCAGAGTTGGGTTATGTGTTGTAAGGCATAAAGATGGAATGATAAAATATTACGATCAGATAAAGTTATATTACAGTTTATGAACATGGAAGTGAAACATCTACAGGTGATTGCAAGATCAAGGGTATGATCTCTATTTGTAGCTGAGGCAGAGTGTATGAGTAGGTCATAGGAACTAAGTAGAATCAGTATGTGTATTCAAGTACTGCATATGAGGACAGGAATTAAGAGTGTGTGTATCTCCTTCTTTTCAGGAAGAGACATGGAGCCAATTGCCTGGTAGACACCTCAAGGCACTTCCAAAGCCAACCTACTGAATTCTCTTATAGGCAGGATCCATGAGCTGAAGCTGATTGTCACCACAATGGACACAAGGTGAAGCCAGCTGAGGACTTACTGAAAATGCTTGACTCAAATGGATGAGCAAGCAACTTTTGAGTTGTTTTTTTTAATGGAATTAATGCATGCCCCTAGACTTTAAATGAAACATTCTGGGAGCAGGGCTTGGACAGAGTGGGTTTTTGCAAATTGTTTGAATTGTGAGAACATAGCTCAAGCTTTGATTGCCACCTTGTGGCTAGGATTGATATGGCCTTCTGCAGCAACTGAAATAATCCTTTCTAGGGCAAGCAACATTAGGTGTCTCCCGGAACCAAGGGTGTTTCACATGTGAATATAGCATCGAATTGAGTTCTAAATCAGCTACTAGTACAATATGACTGGAATACAGAAAAAACAAAATTGGGCTGAAAAGGTAGGATGGTGGTAGATAGTGGGAAATCTGATATTTCACAAAGAGTTTGTGCTTTATCCTTGAGGCAATAGGGAGCCACTGAAAGCTTTTGATTAGAGGAATAATGGTCAGACTTGAGCCTTAAGAGGATTTATTTTGGATGTTATAGGGAGAATGAGTTGAAGAAGGGAAAGACTCAGAACATGGAGGCCAATTAGAAGTGTATTACAATAATCCAAATGAAGAGTTGAATGTGAGTAAATTTGAATAAGAGTGTTGAGCTCATGGTTGGAGAAAAGAAGAAAAAAAAAAGAGATAGATATTATGGAGGCAGAATCAACAGGACCTGACAATGGAGGTTAGTAGTACCCCACTAGAAGTAGGAAAGTTTGAATAAGAGATGGGTTTAGAAGGAAAGAGTTCCAGTTCCAATTTAGATATTTTGAGTTTAGGATGCCAATGGAATACCAAGTAGAGACATCCAGCCGGAAGCTTGATGAAGAAATGGATTGAGGGCACATATGTGTTTGTGAGATATAGGAAGGAGAGGGAGAAAGAAAAGAGAGAGAGAGAGAGAGAGAGAGAGAGAGAGAGAGAGAGACAGAGACAGAGACAGAGAGAGAGAGAGACAGAGAGAGAGAGAGAGAGAGAGAGAGAGAGAGACAGAGACAGAGAGAGAGAGAGACAGAGAGAGAGAGAAGGGGGGAGGGAGGAGAAACAGACAGAGAAGAGATAGACAAAAAAAAAACCCAGAAAGACAGAGTGCGGGAGGAGAAGGGGGAGTGAGAGAGGGAGAGGAAGGTAATCCCGAATTTGTTGTAATACTTGGTGTACATTCGAAATTTCTTGGGTTCCAAAAACACAATATTGCTATATTAGAGGAGTGACTTGAAAGCTGGCTGTTCATTCATTCAGTCATGTCTGACTCTTCATGACCTTATAGACTTGTCCATGAGATTTTGTTGGCAAAGTTACTAGAGGAGTTTACTATTTCCTTCTCCAGTGTGTCACCATTTTACACATAAGGAACTGAGGCAAATAGGGGTTAGGTGACTTGCCCAGGATCATACAGTTAGTATGTGTCTGAGGTCACATTTGAACTTAGACCTTTTTGACTCCAGACCTGGTACTGTATCCGCTGCACCACCTAGCTGCCCCTTCTTTGAAGATTGCTGCAGGGTGCCATACTAGTGATAGCCACCAGGTGGTGATCAAAGCTTGAACTACACTAGTTCACTTCAAAATGCACATTTGCAAAAAGCATCTAGCTTTTTAGCCTTGCCCTAGGGCACCTCTAGGTTCTGAATTTAAAGTCTAGGGTAGGGATGGGGAACCTGTGTCCTTGAGGCCACATGTGGTCCTCTAGGTCCTTAAGTGGGGACCTTTAACTGAATCCAAACTTCATAGAACAAATGAATCAAATTCAGTCAAAGGGCTGCACTTGAGGCCCTAGAGGGACATATGTGGCCTCAAGACCACCAGTTCCCCACCCCAGGTTTACGGGAATGGATAAACTCCCTAAATGAGTGTCATAATTCTCTTGGGGAATGATTCCACTGACTTAAGTCAATCATTCTCAGTCTACAGATTACCTAGCTAGAAGTCTAGAGACAGACCAACTCCACTAATGCCCTCAGTTGGTGAGAGTGATGTGAGTGTGCATTATTTTTGTGGGGCTCAATCTGTGACTTCATTTATTTAGAGAACTTCTGGTGGCGAAATCCCCTCTGCCAATATAGCTTGTCATCTACTCTGCTTTTGTCTTACACTCTCAGAAAGCTGTGTGAGGGCTTGAGAAGTCAAGTGACTTGCTCAGGGTCACACAGGCAGTGTATATCAGAAAGGGGATTTGAAAACAGGTCTTCCTGACTCTGAGGCTATCTCTCTATCCCATCTTGCCTTAAAAGGGGGTTTGGGAGTGAGTGGAGATCAGGGGCAAGAAGAATTGGCAATAGGACTAGGAGCAGGAGCTTAAAAGGTGTATCATATGCCATTTAAGTAGAGAACAAAAGGGTCATGATTTAAGAAAGGAAAGCGAGTCCAGAATCATGGACTGAGCTGGGAGAAGAGAGACGGTTGGAGGTACTGGAGGTCACAGTATGGACAAAGAATAGGTTTAGGAGGAGTAAAACATAGAGAAAGATGAAAGGAAAGGATTGGGATCAGAAAGGGGACTCAGATCACAAGCCCATGGAGGGGCTATGGTTACAGGCAATGTCCCTCCTCACCTCCCAGAACACAGGGTTTCCCTTTGGAAGTGAGCTCAAGTACTTCCTTCTCCAGGAGGCCTTTCCAGGTCCCTGCATCTGCTAATGCCTTCCCTTCCTCCCAATTACATGTGGTTTGCATCTTTCTTTTCATGAGTTTGATATATAGACTAGGTCATCATGGTTAATGCAAGCAATGAATCACAGGAAGTAGTCCCATAAATTGGAATTTGCATCATTCAAAGTCATGATTCTGTTAAATATGATTGGCTTCAGCCAAATGGAAACATGGGGTATAAATTCGAATAGGGCCACCACTTCATGAGATTCATAATATATTATTATTTAATATTCATCATATTTCTTGGGGGTCCCCAGGGAGTCTTGTCCATACATATGGATAAAGAAATCATCTAGCAGCTAGGATTCCTGGAGGACTGAAATGAACTTATTATACCCCCAGATGCCCCACATCATTTAGTGCACTAATATGCACTAAAGAAAGGGGCTCTTTCACTTTTGTCTCTGTATCCCTGAGGCCTGCCATGATGTCTGGCATATTGTTGTTGTTTGCCCTTCATTCTCAGAGGACCAGTGGCATCAGGATGGTGATGTCTTGACTTGCAAGTGAATTGGATTTGAGTGAGGCAGGGCTGTGCAAAGTCATCAGCCTTGATCTCTCCTCCAGAGTTATTGGAGTCTTATGGCAAGACATAGGTCAGGACAACAGGAGATGGCCAAAGACGCAGTGGGGAAACCTCGGCATTTTTAAGCTGAGGTCTTTTCCAGGTTTCAGCTTTCGCCTAGCATGTAATAAGACACTGAATAAGAGCTGGTTTCCTTCCTGGCTTGCTTGCCCAGTGAGATTTAAGGAACAGCCAATCTGTGAGTAGCAAAGGAAGAGAAAAAATAGAATTCTTCAGAGTTGAATTAGATAAACTTGGAGAACAGAATATCCATAAGAATATATACATATACATAAACACAAATATACATAAACACATATATACATATACACATATATACATACACACACATACATATATGTGCATATGTATATATATGTATGTGTGTGTGTGTGTGTGTGTGTGTGTGTGTGTGTGTGTGTGTGTATATGTATACATATGCCTACAGGCATAAAGGTAGGGATAGGAGTGGAGAGAAAGCCTATGAGTCAGATACTGAACTCCATGGAAAGGAAAAAAGAGTGACCTAAAGGTAATAAGAACAAGGGTAAACTAGAGAAATAGAAGAAGCCCAAAGGAGAAGTTTCAGAGTACTGGGTAAAAGGGGTTTGGAAAGGGAACAAACACTTATTAAGTGCCTACTATTTGCCACGCACTGTACTAAGCACTTTACAAATATTATCTCATTTGATGGTAGTAGAAGGAGGGTCTGGAGGTGTAATTAGGGAGTAAGCAGTAGACCAAGCCCTTCCTGACCCAGAGCTGTACAGCACATGAAAGGAACAACCCACGCTCGAGATGGTGATGGAGGAAATATTGTCTTCTAGAGAATGTCTGCTTTCTATGCATACCAGAAGATAAAAATCTTCTGAGCATGAGATGAAAAGACCCCCAACGAAGGGAACTTTACTAAGAGTGAGGCTCCAGCGGGTATAAAGGAAGAGGAAGGCAAAGGGAATATGGATTGTGGAGGGACCCAGGCTTGAACAAATGATAACTCTGGATCACAAGGATAAAGGGAGCAGCATGTAACTGGAGAGAAAAAGATGGAGAGAAGAACCAGTTACTCTAGGACCCTATTTTCCAGGATCAGTACAAGGGCTGGGAGATTGGCTTCTGGACTTGTCGCTCCAAATACCAAATATCCAAATATGGATATAGGGAACACCATGAACAAAGGTGGCTACTGGGGTTCCCAGGGAGTCTTGTCCGCACATCTGAATAAAGAACTTATCTAGCAACTAGGATTCCTGGGGAACTAAAATGAACTTATCATGCCCCCAGAACAATACCTTACGCCAAGACGGTAGAGGACAAAGAACACGAAGATCTTCTGCCAGTCTTTAGTTCATAAAATCATACATCTGTTAGTACAATGAGTACCTGAAGGCTCATAATCATTTTTCTCTTTTGTTTTTACTATAGCTCTCTTTCTTGCTCTCTGTCTCACATCCACATTACCAGGCATCCAGATCATTCCCAAGGTACCTTCTTTGCTGAATAGTTCAATGTTTTGCAAGGCTTTATATCCACATTTCCCATGTCTAACTGGATTTCATATCTTTCCATCCCAGGGATATTCACTACCAGACTTACCCATCTGGATCCTTTTTCTTCCAGTTCGCCAGAACTAAATCAGAGTGTACCAGGATAGGGGGCAGACCCAAGGTTCGAGAGACTTCCACAAGGGGAAGGGCCAGATTTCTTGGCAGAACCTGTTAGACACAGATATAGGCAGATGTACAGTTTGGAAATCCTGTGGGACTTTGGGCTTATCATAGGGGCCCCCAGTGGCAGCTGAGTGCAGTCGAGGTTAGAATTAAATCTACCCCTTTAGGTCCTAAATGGCATAATTGGGAACAAGAGGTAAAAAGAATTGTCTCTCTCTGTGTCTCTCTCTTTCTGTCTCTGTGTCTCTGTCCCTCTCTGTCTCTGTCTATCTATCTGTCTCTCTTTCACACACACACAGAGATACACAAACACAAACACAGACATACACACACACACGCGCACACACACACATCCCATACTAGTTCAGGTCCTCTTGATCATCAACTTGGACAATAGTGGGTTTAAGTCAGATTGTGGAAAAACTGGATTGTCAGGCTGAGGAATGCATATGTTATGCAAGAAGCAATAAGGAAGGAATCACTGAATATCCCTAAGCAAGGCACAACATGGTCCTTAAGAAGATTATCTTTGCCGTTGGATGAAGGATAGACTAAATACAGGAACAACTGTATTGCATATTGGCTAATTAAGAGGATAGTGAGGGCAGGCAGGAAGCTAGGTACCACAATGAATAAAGAGGAAGACCTAAGTTCAAATGTGGCCTCAAACATTTACTTGTTTTTTTTTTTAACTCCGGGCAAATTACTTAACCTCTGTTCATCTCGGTTTCCTCATCTATAAAAATGAGGCTAATCATATAGTATTTACCTTCCAGTATTATTGTGAGGATTAAAATGAGATAATACTTGTAAAGTGATTTGCAAACCTTAAAGCATTATCAGTGCTAGTTAACACCACCACCATCATCATCATTATTGATTTTGTGTGCTATGTTATTGTACTAGTAAGATCACCAGATCAAGATTCATGAAGTCTGGATTCTAATAACAGTTACTAATTGTGTGACCTTGATCAAGTCATTTAATCTCTTAGGATATCAGCTGCCTCATCTGTGAAATGGAGTTAACATAAGCTCTACCTTCCAATTGAGATTTTGAGGATCGCATATGAGACAATACGTGTAAAAGTGCTTTGAAAAAAGGCCTGCTCTTAACAATTATTGAGGGTTACTTTGAATCATTCTTCCTTCTGGATGCCAAAAAATAGGGTGAATGAGCCTGATTTGGTAACTCCAATAAGTGGCACTTGGAACCCTGACCATCTCATTCTTCCCATTGGGTGATGGTAGCATCACCATAGGAAACTGAGAAAGAATAATGGTGACATGGAATCTGTCTTGTGGGCTTAAGGCCCACTTACGGTCATCTTCAAGAAGAGAGTCCAAGTTTCCTACCTCTTACCTTAGGAATGTTGTTCTCTCCTTCTTGCCAGACATATCCCATGGTAATGGAGCTAAGCAGCAAGTGGGCCAAGTATTGCTCTTTATGACCTTTCAGGAGGTGACAGCTTAGTAGGGGCATCTGTCCAAGAAAAATGATCGAGGTAAGAGAGGAACCGGGAAAAGAAAAGGGAGGAAAAGAATGAAGTAAGGTTGGGGTGGTGTTGATAAAAGCAGAGAGGAAAGATGGTAAGAGAGGAAAGAGTTCAGGAAGAGAGAGGAATATGGGACAGGAAAGGAGAAAAAAAAAAAGTCTGGCTTGTTGCTGAGAAACTGAAAAATACTGTGTTCACCTACTCCATCCCCTACTCCCTGATCTTACAGCCATGGGTAGCCCCAGGTGGTACAGGCAGAATAGGCTGGTGATGATAAATTTTCTTTTTTTGTTGTTAGTTTTATTAATTTATTTATTTTTAGTTTTCAACATTCACTTCCACAAGATTTTGGGTTCCAAATTTTCTCTTCATCATGTTCCTCCACCAAACCCAAGATGGCATGTATTCTGAATACCCCTTCCCCCAATCTGCCCTCCCTTCTATCTCCTCCCCCTTCTCTAATCCCCTTCCCCTTTTTTTTTCCTATAGGGCAGGATAGATTTCTATACCCCATTGCTTATATATCTTATTTCCCAGTTGCATGTGAAAACAATTTTTAACTTTTGTTTTTAAAACTTTGGGTTCCAAATTTTCTCCATTCCTCCCTCCCCATCCACCCTCACTGAGAAGGCAAGCAACTTGGTACAGGTTATACATGTGTAGTCATGAAAAACACTTCCACAGTAGTCATGTTGTGAAAAACTAACTCTATTTCCCTTCATCCTATCCTGCCTCACCCATTTATTCTATTCTCTCTTTTGACCGTGTCTCTCCTCAGAAGTATTTGCTCCAGATTACCTCCTCCCCCAGTCTGCCCTCCCCTCTATCATCTCCCCTGCCTTTGCTCTCTCACCCCCTTCCCCTCTATTTTCCTGTAGGGGAAGATAGATTTCCATACCCAATTGAGTATGTATGTTATTCCCTCCTTAAGCCAAACCCAAAGAGAATAAGATTTGCTCATTCTCTCTCACCTTCCCCCGCATCCCCTCCACTATAAAAGCTTTTTCTTGTCTGTTTTATGTGAGATAATTTACCCCATTCTACCTCTACCTTTCTCCTTCTCCCAATATAATCATCTCTCACCCCTTAATTTTATTCTTCAGATATCACCTCTGCATCTTCAACTTACCCTGTGCCTTCTATCTATTTATCTATCTATATATACATATATTTTCCCCTCCAATTACCCTACTACTGACAAAGATCTCATGAGTTGCAAATATCATCTTTCTATATAGGAATGTAAACAGTTTAACTTTAATAAGTCCTTTATGATTTCTCTTTCCTGTTTACCTTTTCATGCTTCTCTTGAGTCTTGTGTTTGAAAGTAGAATTTTCTATTCAGCTTAAAAGTCCTCTATTTCACTGAATATCCATTTTTTCCCTGGGAAGGATTATGCTCAGTTTTGTTGGGTAGGTGATTCTTGGCTGTAAACCTATCTCCTTTGACCTCTGGAATATTACATTCCAAGCCCTGTAGTCCCTTAATGTAGAAGCTGCTAAATGTTGTGTTATCCTGATTGTGTTTCCACAATACTTGAATTTTTTCTTTCTGGCTGCTTGCAATATTTTCTCCTTGACCTGGGAATTCTGGAATTTGGCTATAATATTCCTAGGAGTTTTCCTTTGGAGATCTCTTTCAGAAGGTGGTCAGTGGATTCTTTCAATTTCTATTTTACCTTCTGGTTCTAGAATATCAGGGCAGTTTTCCTTGATGATTTCTTGAAAGATGATGTCTAGGCTCTTTTTTTGATCATGGCTTTCAGGTAGTACAATAATTTTTAAGTGATCTCTCCTGCATCTATTTTCCAGGTCAATTGTTTTTCCAATGAGATATTTCACATTTTCTTCTATTTTTCTTTTCATTCTTTTAGTTTTGTTTTACAATGTCTTGTTTTCTCATAAAGTCACTAGCTTCCATTTGCTCCATTCTAATTTTTAAGGAAGCATTTTCTTCAGTGAGCTTTTGGATTTCCTTTTCCACTTGGCCAGTTCTGCTTTTTAAGGCATTCTTCTTCTCATTGACTTTTTGGACCTCTTTTGCCATTTGGGTTAAACTATTTTTTAAGGTGTTATTTTCTTCACTATTTTTGGGGGGTCTCCTTTAGCAAGTTGTTCACTTGTTTTTCATGATTTTCTTGCATCACTCTCATTTCTCTTCCCAGTTTTTCCTTCACTTCTCTTACTTGCTTCTCAAAATCCTTTTTGAGCTCTTCCATGGCCTGGGACTGATTCATATTTTTCTTGAAGGCTTTGGATGTAGGAGCTTTGGCTTTATTATCTTCTTCTGCTTATATGTTTTCATCTTCTTGGGTCACCAAAGTAAGCTTCTATGGTCTGATTTTTTGTGCAGTTTGCTCATGTTCCCAGCCAATTACTTGACTTTTAAACTCTTTGTTAAGGTAGGGGTCTGCTTCCAGTGTGAAGAATGTACTGTCCCAGGTTTCAGAGGTTTTGTGCAGCTGTTTTCAGAGATACTTGTAGGGACCTATAAATTTTCAGTTATTCGGTGGTGTGATCAAGGGTGAGGTGTTTACTCCTTTCCTGGCCTGTGCTCTGGTCTATGACTGACCACAAGCACTATTTTCTACTGTGAGAAGGATTCAATCTACACCACCACTACAAGCTCCACCACAGCAGTACTCCTCTTTGCCCTAGGACTGCCCCCCAGAACTGTGACCCAGATCCAAATACAGGCAAAGCAAGAGAATCCTGCCTCAGCACCAGCAAAGAGATCCCTGCAATCTCCTTCTGATCAGTCACTCGATTCCCCTTCTGTCTGTGAGCCAAGAGCTCCAGAAACAATCACCACCCCGGGGCTGCACTGGGACTGAGGCTGGGACTGAGCTTCTCTTTCACCATGGTCACAGACCTTTCCTAATGGCCTTCTAAGTTGCCTTTGGCATTTGTGAGTTGAGAAGTCTGGAAACCACCATAGCTGCCTGTGATTTAGTCCCCTAAGGCCTGCATCAGGTTCACCAAGGCCTGGTCTTTGCCTATGTGCCCATGCTGAACTGCATTTCTCTCCCAGCCCAGTGTGATAGACTTTTCCAATCAACCATCCAGGTTGTCTTGGGCTGGAAATTTGTTTCACTCTGTCTTTTTGTGGGTTCTGCTGCTCTAGAATTTGTTTTGAGCCATTTTTTTACAGGAGGCATTTGGGGGAGAGCTCAAGCAAGTCACTGCTTTCACTCCACCATCTTGGCTCCACTGATGTCAAAATTTCTTGAGGAAAATCAAATAAACTCCACCATTGTATAGCTTCCCCACACACATACTCTCACACTGTTGTTGTTCATGCTTCATTTTTGGAGAGGACCAATGACATCATGGGGTTATATCTTGACTTGTGCATGAATTGAATTTAAGTGAGGCAGAGTTGTGCAAAGTTGTCAGCCTCACTCTGTCTTCCAGAGTCATCAAATTCCAGTGGCAAGATGAGTCAAGATGACCGGTGATGGCCAGGATGCAGTGGATAACCTTGGCATCTTCAATGTCTCCCAAGCTCTAAGCACTCCACGGTGCCTGCTTCAGCCACCTGCTTCAGGCTGTTGGAACAAATTGTTCTCATCCATCATATAGACAGCCCTCTAACTCACCAACAGGTTTGAAGCTTGTCAGTTACTCTCAACCTCATTTAGCCCAGTTAATAAAAACCACGTAGATACCTTCTTGGGCAGGTAGGTGGTACAGCGGTTAGAGTGCTGGGCCTGGAGTTAGAAAAACGTGAGTTCAAATTAAACTCAAATGCTTACTAACTGTGTGGACAAGTCATTTAACTTTGTTTGACTCAGTTTCCTCATTTGTAAAATATGCTGGAGAATGAAATAGCAAACTGCTCTAGTATCTTTGCCAAGAAAACCCCAAATGGAGTCACAAAGAGTCAGAAATCACTGAACAACAACAGCTACTTCTTCTCTCCTTTATTTTTATTTTCTCCCTTTGTAAGCCTATATGTTCCCTATGATCTCTATGAAGATGATTCCTATAGTTATATAGCTCTACCTTAATCTCTCTCCTGAACATTAGTTTAATATTTCCAACTACATTCTGGATATCTCCACCAGGATGTTCCATAGGCATGTCAAACTCTAGATGTACAAAATTGAACCCTTTATCTGCTCTCCCAAACCTGCTCCTCCTGCTAGTTTCCCTACTTCTGCTGATGGCATAATCAGCATCTCTGTCGTTCACTCTCAAAGCCTCTGGAACAACCTTTAATCTTCCTGCTTCCTCACTCTCATCTCCAATCAATTGTTAAGGTCTCCTTCTTTTACCTCCACAATGTCTTAGCATCCATCCTCTTCTCTGTCCTCACCTAGCTACCACCTTCAGTCAGCCTCTCTTAACATTGAGCAACTGGATTATTTTAATAGACTCTTAATAGGCAGCCTCTGCCTATTTTCTGATATATTCTCCACACAATTGCAAAGTTAATCTTTCTGAGGCATAGATCTGACCTTCTAATTCCTTCACTCAAAACCTTTCAATGAAGCCCTATTATTACCTCTAGGAAAAAAATACAAGTTCCTCAACCTAGCATTCCATAATCTGACTAAACCTACCTTTTCAGGACCAATATCTCTCTAGTCTCCTTTATACTCCACCTGTTCCATACACACACACTAGATTATAGCCAGACTATATTACTATTCTCCCTCCTATCTCTGGGATTTTTTGTAGGCTATGTCCTACATGTGGGAACACTGCCCCCTTATTGAAATCCTTTAATTCCTTTTAAATTCTCCTTAAAGGGATCCATAATTCATAGGACCATAGGATCATATATTCAGAGCCATAAGGGACCTTGAAGCCCACTGAATCAAACACCTTCATTTTAATAGATAAGGAAAGGAAGGCTCAGAGAAGTTATTTGTTACAGGTTCCCGCACCTTAGTTGGTGTCAGAGGTGGAATTCCCCAGGTGGAAATGATCCCAGTGCTAACCTGAAGCTGGCTCATTAAGGTACTCAAGATTTGATGGTAAAATTTTCATTGTGAGTATTTATGCCTTGGAAATTGGAAAATGCTACAAATCAGGCATTGATTTATTGTTTTGTTGATTATATAGACTTAAGATAGTGATGAAGAAAATGTTAATAATGCATATTAAATTTAAAGTGTGTCACTAGTCTACATTTTTCCACATACACACCCTACCCAAGAGCTGGTTGCTAAATATTTACTACCACAACATTGGGTTTCACCCACCTTATCTTTTTCTCTAGTACTTTATCTGGATATTCATTTTTGCCCTTATCATGCTATCTGGGGTCACAGTAATTTGTATATGTGTCTTTTCTCCTCTGAGAAAAACAATATGGTACCTTGTTTTTCATCTTTGTGTTTCCTCCTGTGACTAGCACAGAGTCTTACATAGAGATGGTACTTGGTAAATGTTTGTTGAACTGAAAGTTTATTGTAAAGGAGGTATTTGGAGACAGAGGGCCCCTTCTTGCCTGCAGTGAAATAGAATAGTGCAGACTGGACCACTCTTCCTCCCCTTGCCCATGTGTATACCCATGTATACACACCCACACACATACTATGGAGACTCTCTATTGACCCAGTATGTGCTTAAGGACTGAATGCAGAGAACGAAGAGAGAAAAGAGAGAAGCAGAGTAAGGAGAAGGGGAGAAGAAAGGGAAAGATGGGGTAGGGGGGAAGAAAAAGAGAAACATGGATGAGAGGCAGAAAGGTGAAGGAGAAAGATAGGCAGAGGTAGAGACAGGAGAGAATAGAAATAGAAAGATCAAAAGTGAAAGTTACCACATCCACTCTGACTCGGAGCTGATGACTCTCAATCATGACAGGCAAATTGTAGGCTATTTCCATCCAGGGCATGTAGTAATCGGAAAGTTCCTTCTGCATGTGAAACAATAACAAATACCTCAGTACATTGGCCAATTTCAGAATACCCATTTAAGTTCTGTTAGTTAATTAATTCTGGATTTCAATTTTGAGAATCTGGGAAATAGGCTGTTTCCAGTAAACAGAATATGAAAGATTTCAAAGCAGTGTTCCTGTTTGGCAACCTTCCTTACATCACATCTTTAAAAAACCAAAATCATAATTGCAAAAACAGTGACTATCTACAACCACAGAAATCCATATGCACAAAGAGAAAACAAGTAGCAAAATAATAAACTTCCACAATTTAAGAAAAGTTTGAAATGCATCTACAAACTTTAATGAAGCCATTTCAAACTTATCAAGTTTCATCTGATTTGTTTCCTTGTTCCCTTCTGAATTTGCTAGTACTTTTTTTTAAGTTTCATTGCTTTTGTTATGTTTTTTAAAGTGCCCTACATTACTCTTGGGAAATTTTTCAATGCTTTCAAGAATACAATTCCAAGCCTCTCTCTGAAACAAAGGCTTATCTTTTTTAACATAGGTGTTCTTCTGGTACTGCTGAATAGAATGGTCATAGAATACTACATTCTCTGAAGAATTTGAGTTGAGGGTTCCTCCAGGAGCAGGAAATGGGCACATGAGGTTACAACCCACCATCAAATAAGCTTTATGCAGGAGAAATAGCATAAAAGATGTCATCAGGGTGAGATTTGACAAAAAGAAAAGAAAAGAAAAGAAAGAAAAGAAAGAAAAGAAAAGAAAAGAAAAGAAAAGAAAAGAAAAGAAAAGAAAAGAAAAGAAAAGAAAAGACAGACCAACTAGTCATATAGGGAAAAGTACCAGAAACCTGTTTGGTCCATTAGCCTCTACCCACTATTAAGAGGGCTTTAAAACTCACAGCAGCACAGCAGCTAGATCCCAGTGCATGATTCCTTGATTCATTCAGTAAGCATTTAGTAAATGTCTAGTAAGGGTCAGGCAATATGCTAGGCACTTGAAAAACATGACTAAATGGAAATAGCTCCAGCCCTCAAAGCGCCTCTGTTCTATTGGGAGAAGGAAACGTATACATAGATAGTATAAAGTGAATACAAAGTGATTTCAAGGGTGTGCTAGCAAGTGGAGAGAGGGTAGAACTCAGGAAGACACTTCTGTTGGAGGTAGCACTGAGATGACCTTGAAAGGAAGCTAGGGATTCTGCAAGGCAGAGTTGAAGAGGGAGTGGGGAATGCATTCTGGGCAAGATATCTGACATCAAATGGGAGAGAAAATGATCAGTGCTGTATGAGGAGCAACAGGCAGTTCAGTTTGTCTAAAATGAAGTGTCTGTGAAGGAGGTTAAAGTGTGACATCCTGGAAAGATTTGGGCCCAAATTTTGAAGGGCTGCAAAAATTAAACAAAGGAGTTTATATTTTATTCTACATATAATAGGAAACCAATGGAGAATTTTTTTTTTTTACAGCAGAAGAGCAATGAGGTCAGACCTGTGCTTTAAAAATTTCACTTTTGAAATTAGGAAAATTATAAACAGCCATATACATAACAAAATCAACAAAATCATAGGATTATGTCAACAAATGAAGAAAAAAAGCTTTTGACAAAGTGCAACACCCATTTATGTTTAAAACACTAGAAAACAGAAGAATAAATGGTCCTTTTCTTAAAATGATAAAGAGTATGTGTCTAAAATAAATAGCTACCATTATACATATTGGAGATAAACTAGAATAGTTTTCAATAAAATCAAGAACAAAACAAGGATTTCCATTCTTGCCACTTCTATTTGATATGAGATCTAGAAATTCTGACTATAGTAATAAAAAAGAAATTGAGGGGAATTGAAAGAAAGAGAAATTGAAGGAATAAATAAATTTTATGATTATATTTAATCATTGTATAATGATTATATACTTAAAGAACTTTAAAGAATCAACTAAAATTAATTGAAACAATAACTGTTGCAAAATTGCTGTTGTTCAGTCATTTTCAATCCTGTCAGACTCTTTGTGACCTCATTTTGGGGGGTTTTTGGCAGAGATACTGGAATGGTTTGCCATTTCTTTCTCTAGTTCATTTTACAGTTGAGGGTTAAGTGACTTGCCTAGGGTCACCAAGTTAGGAAGTGTCTGAGTCCAGATTTGAACTCAGGTCTTCCTGCCTCTAGGCCCAGTGCTCTATTCACTGAACCACTTAGCTGCCTACACAGAAAACTTGCAGGATATAAAATAAAGTTACACAAATCATGAGCATTTCTATATAATACCAATAAAACTTAGCAGGAAGAGACTAAGAGAGAAATCCTATTTACAATAACTACAGAATGTATAAAAAATTTGGAAGTCTTCCTGTCAAGATACACATGAGAACCATATAAATGTAACAACAAGCCACTCTTTACAGAAATAAAGACATACTTAAATAATTGGAAAAATATTAATTGCTCATGAGTAGGATGAGTTAATATGATAAGAATGACAACACTACCTAAATAAATTTATTTATTCAGTGCCATAGCAATCAAACCACTGAAGGATTACTTTATAGAACTAAAAAAAAAACATAGAATTTATATGGAAACCCAAAAATGTCAAGAATCTCAAGGGAAACAATCAAAGGAAGTGAAAAGAAAAGGAACCTGTCAGTGCCAGATCTCAAACCATATTGCAAAGCAATAATTATTAAAATAATTAGGTACGGGTTAAGAAAAACACAGAGGTTGATCAGGGGAACAGATTTTCTACATAAATACCAAAGCAAATGATACTCATGTCCTAGTATTCAGTAAACACAAAGACCCTAGCTACTAGGACAAAGATTCAATATTTGAAAAAAAACTGCTGAGAGATTTGGTCAACAATATTAAAGAAATTAGATTTAGACCAACACTTTACACCATACGCTAAGATAAACTCCAAATGGATATGTGACCCAAGTATAAAAGGTCACATGATAAATTAGAAAGACAAAGAAAAAATTATCACATCTAGGAATAGAAGAAAAGTTCACAAAAAAGTGAGTGATGCAGAATATCAGAGAAGATTAAATGGATTAATTTTGATTACATAAAATTAAAAAGTTTTTGCACAAAAAACTCAATAAAGTAGATTAGAAAGAAAACAATTTTTCAGGAAAAATCATTGCTGCAAGTTCCTCTGATAAATGTCTCTCACTTCCAAGATATATAAGAAACTGATTCAAACACATAAGAATAAGAGCCTTTTCTCAAATGATAAAGGGTCTGAGGATATGAATAGGCAATTATCAAGGGAAGAAACCTAGGCTATCTGCAGCCATTTATTTTTTCTAATGCTCTAAATCACTACTAATTAAAAAAATGAAAATTAGAACAATTCTAAGATCCATCAGATTGAAAAGATGACAATAAAAGGAAAATGATAAATTTTGGAAAGGCTATAGGAAAACAGCCATATTGGTACACTATTAAGTGGACCCATGAATGGGTACAACCATTCTGGAGAGCAATTTGGAATTATACACACACAAAATTGCTAAACATTGCTTTCCGCTTTAGCCAGTTTCACCACTATTAGATTTATGATAAAAAAAAAAAGATAAAGAAATAGGAAAAAGGTGCATAACCATCTATGATTCCAGAGGACCAATGATGTAGCATGCTATCCACCTCCTTACAGAGAGATGAAGGATTTAGGATGCAAATGAGACCTATAATTTTGTATACAGCCTGTAGAGGGCTGGCTTTGGGGAGTTGGAGGGCTTAGGCCAGCCCGGGTCTTACCTGCAGCTTGTACTAAGCCTGACAGCTGTGAAACTCAGGATGTTGGCTCACCATCCCCCTGTTCTGTCTCTTGAGAACAGGATGCAGGAAGGGAGGAAATGGATGGGGTACAGGACAGGATGCAGGAAAGAATGTAACAGACAAGGTACAAGGAAGTAAGGAAATCACCTAATTAGATTTGTACTTTTCATGAATAACAATGTTACTATTGCTTGATCCAGTACTGTATAAGCCTGAGCCCTCAGATCAATGAACAGAGTTTGTTCTTCACTGCTCTCACCTGGCCCGTGTTTCTTTCTTCACACTCTGCTGGCATCAGACCACAGCTGGGGATGCAGGCGCTCCCGGCAACAGCCAATGAGGGAATTTGTTTTGACTACGTACGAGGAATTTGTTTTTCTTTTATCTATTTTTTTAATTGATAGGGTATGTGGGAAGAAGAGAAAATAAATTTCTGTTTGTTAAAAAAATTTTAAAAGAGAGGTGAGATGCTTGCTATGATGTGGAATGCTGCATCTCTTTCAGTTTGAGGTCATTGTATTGTTAGTTTAGCTTAATTTTAGTTGTTTTCCTTTGGTAGGACAGATTGCTCAAGGAATGAGAGTAATCTATGAATATTTATAATATAATTCGTAATATTTGTAATGTAAGAATAAAACAGATCAAGAAAATTTGAAGAAAAAAGGAATATTAATTTGGCAACTCTATGGAAGATGAGTTAGAAAAGAGAGAGACTCAAGAATTTCTAGGATCACATTCACATAGATATAAATGGATTTTGATCTGTATTTTTTAGGAGCTGCCCTAATTGAAATAAAAATGACAAATCAATCAAAGCATCAAAGTATTGTCATTTACTTAATTACTATTAACTGTGAATATTGTTCTTTTGGTTCTGCTTTGTTAGTCGACATAGTCTTCTCATATTTGTTTATTTTTGATATTTCTTATTTTATGGCATTGCACTATTTATATAGAACATATTATTAATTTATATTTATATTATTGTGCACTGTTATTACAATTTAGATTGTTAACATGTTAGTATAATATTGATATATTTATTTAATATATTCTTATACGTATTTATATATGTACTTACACATATAAACTGTGTACATAATACTATTTATGCATATATAATTTACACATAGTATAATACATTTATTTACTGGGATTGATTCAACTATTTAGGTTGTTTCTAGACTCTTTTTTTTCTATCATCAATGCAATCACCAAATCTCAGAGTCAAAAGGTACCTCAGAGATTACCTAGTCTAACTCACACCTATGCAAGCATCTCTTCTATAACAGCTCTCAGAAGGTGGAGCTCTAGAAAAGGGTTTGTTTGTTTGTTTGTTTTCCCCTCCCAAAGCAGACAATTCCACTTTCAGAAAGGTCCAATTTTTAGAAGGATTTACTTCTATGAAGTTTAAATCTAAGTCTAACTTTCTGAAATATCTATACGTTTTTGGCCAAGAAGAACAAATACAATCTCTCTTCCATGTATTAGCACTACAACTGCTAGGTGGTACAATGGTTAGTGTGCTGGCCCTGAGTTCAAATCCATCCTCTGATATTTACTTGCTGGGTGACCCTGAGAACCTCACAACTTCTGGTTACCTCAATTTCCTCATCTGCAAAATAGGGAGTATTGGTTGTACCTACCTACCACAGTTGTTGTGAGAATAAAATGAGTTAGTATTTGTGAAGTGAATTGCAGATTTTAAAGTGCTACAAAAAGTCTGCTATTGCTACTCCTGCTGCTACTGCTACTGCTGCTGCTACTAATTATTTCTACTGCTGCTGCTGCTGCTCCTACTACCTACTACTACTGCTGCCCAGTGAGATACATGCTATTATTATCTCCATTTTGCAGATAAGGAAACTGAGACAACCAGAGTTTAAATGACTTGACCAAGATAAAATAGCTAGTAAATGTCTGAGTAAGGATTCAAAGTAGAGTCTTCCTAACTCCAAGTCCTGTGTTCTATTCGGTGCACCACTTTGTTTATACTTCAGATGAATTTGGTCAGCTGAGCCAAGAGAAAAGGCAGGGACTCACCTGAGCTCTCCCCAAAACCCTCTGAACAACTTTAAATAATGACTCAAAACAAATTCTGGAGCAGCAGGAAGGACAGAGTGAAACAATTTTCCAGCCCAACACAACTTGTTTGGCAGGAAGGGTCTGTTGCACTGGGAGTGAATGGAGCTAGGCAGGCTAAGCCCCAGCAAAGCAATGGGAGACCTTGGGATGACTGAATCAGTGGAGGCAGTGGTGGTTTCCAGACCTCTCAGTCTCAGATGGTAAAGCGTTCAGACAAATGGTCAGGAGATTACAGGGGTTTCTTTGCTGGCCCTGAGTAAAGGACTCTGTTGCGTTGTCCATACATGGATCTGGATCACAATTCCAGGGTGAGAAGGAGCACTAGTACAGCAGAGCTTGCAGCCACAAGGGAGTTGGGACCCTGGTCACAGTTCAACATAGCAAAAATTGCTCGTGGAAAGAGAAATGAGAGCAATGCAACAAAATCATGAAAAAAGAGTCAATAGCTTAGTAAAGGAGGCACACACAAACATACACACACCAAAAAAAAAAACAAAAGACACTGAAGAAAACAGCACCTTAAAAATCAGAACACACCAAATGGTAAAAGAAGCACAAAAATCCAGTGAAGAGAAGAAAGCCTTCAACAGCAGAATTGGCCATATGGAAAAAGAGGTACAAAAACTCACATTTTGTTCAAAGCAGAGTACAGTAAAACCCTGTGCCCCATACTACTTTCTTGTATTGCAACCTGATTGCCTTAAACTTTTGACATATGTTGAGGCTATATAGCACACTAAGCCTATGAGGTTAACTTTTTTATAAGATACATTAATTTATTTATTTTTAGTTTTCAACATTCACTTCCACAAGATTTTGAGTTCCAAATTTTCTCCCCATCTCATCCCTCCCCCAATCTCAAGACAACATGCATTCTGAATATCCTTTCTTCTAATCTGCCTTCCCTTCTATTTCCCACCCTCATCTGTTATCCCCTTCCTCTTGTATTTTCCTGTAGGGCAAGATAGATTTCTATATCCCATTGCCTGTATATCTTATTTGCCAGTTACATGTGAAAACAATTTTTTAACATTAGTTTTTATTGGGTTCCAAATTTTCTCCCTTCCTCCCTCCCCATCCACCCTCATTGAGAAGGCAAGCAACTAGATACAGGTTATACATGTGTAGTCATGTAAAACACTTCCATAGTAGTTATGCTGTGGAAGACAAGCCATATTTCCTTTCATCTTATCCTGCCTCCCCTGTTTATTCTGTTCTCTCTTTTGACCCTGTCTCTCCTCATAAGTGTTTGCTTCAGATTACCTCCTCCCCCAGTCTGTCCTCCCCTCTATCATCTCCCCTGCCCTTGCTCTCTCACCCCCTTCCCCTCTATTTTCTTGTAGGGGAAAATAGATTTCCATACCCAATTGAGTGTGTATGTTATTCCCTCCTTAAGCCAAATCCAAAAAGAATAAGATTCACTCATTCTTTCTCACCTTCCCTCACATCCCCTCCACTATAAAAGCTTTTTCTTGTCTGTTTTATGTGAGATAATTTACCCCATTCTACCTCTCCCTTTCTCCTCTTCCCACTGTAATCCTCTCTCATCCCTTAATTTTATTCTCCAGATATCACCCGTTCATCTTCAACTCACCCTGTGCCCTTTGTCTATTTATTTATTTATCTATCTATCTATCTATCTATCTATCTATCTCTCTCTCTCTCTCTCTCTCTCTCTCTCTCTCTCTCTCTCTCTCTCTCTCTCTCTCTATATATATATATATATATATATATATATATATATATATATATATATATATATATTTTTTTTTTTTCCCTCCAACTACCCTAATACTGACAAAGGTCTCAAGAGTTACAAATATCATCTTTCCATGCAGGAATGTAAACACTTCAACCTTAGTAAGTCTCTTATGCTTTCTCTTTCCTGTTTACCTCTTCATGTTTCTCTTGAGTCTTGTATCTGAAAGTCAAATTTTCTATTCAGCTCTGGTCTTTTCAGCAAGAATGCTTGAAAGTCCTCTATTTCACTGAACATCCATTTTTTCCCCTGAAGGATTATGCTGAGTTTTGCTGGGCAAGTGATTCTTGCCTGTAATCCTATTTCCTTTGTCCTCAGGAATATTATATTCCTGCAGTCCCTTAATGTAGAAGCCACTAAATCTTGTGTTATCCTGATTGTGTTTCCACAATACTTGAATTGTTTCTTTCTGGCTGCTTGCAATATTTTCTCCTTGACTTGGGGACTCTGGAATTTGGCTACAATATTCCTAGGTGTTTTCCTTGGGGATCTCTTTCAGGAGGAGATCGGTGGATTCTTTCAATTTCTATTTTACCCTCTGGTTCTAGAATATCAGGGCAATTTTCCTTGATAATTTCTTGAAAGATGATGTCTAGGTTCTCCTTTTTTTTTAATCATGACTTTCAGATAGTCAATAATTTTTCAATTATCTCTCCTGGATCTATTTTCCTGGTCAATTGTTTTTCCAATGAGATATTTCACATTGTCTTCTATTTTTTCATTCTTTTAGTTTTGTTTTACAATGTCTTGATTTCTCATAAAATCACTAGCTTCCATTTGCTGCATTCTAAATTTTTATTTTTGGGCATGTAACAGCTTTTTAATTGTGGTTGCAAAGGAAAAAACATTGCAGATTGCCTCTGTTCTGCCAAGTTGTTCTAACCACAAACACTAACATTCATCCATATACATAAATACCAGGCAATTAATTGTGAAATTTAAAGAGCTTGGATGGGGCTGGGAGCTTTTTGAAGACACACACATTTATATACACAGAAGGCAGAATTATATTACACGCAACCTTTTCACCTTCTTGCTTTTGTGTTTTTTTATTAATTTATTTTGATTTATCAACAATCACTCCCATAAGCTTTTGAGTTTAAAATTTTTCTCCCCCTCCCTCCCCACCTCCTTCCCCAAGATAGCCACACAATCTGATAAGCTATATATATACATTCTTATTAAACATATTTTCACATTAATCATGTTGTAAGTAAGAATTGGAACCAAAAGGAGGAACTACCAGAAAGAGGAAACAAACCCAACAGAAGAAAACAAATAGGAAATAGCGTGCTTTGATCTGCATTCAAACTCCATAGTTCTTTTTTTGGATGTGGATAGCATTTTCCATCATGAGGCCTTTGGAAATGTCTTAGATCCTTGTATTGCTGAGAAGTGTTAAGTCTATCAATATTAGTCATCACACAATGTGACTGTTACTGTGTATAATGTTCTCCTGGTTCTGCTCACTTCACTGAGCATCAGGTCATAAAAGTCTTTCCAGGTTTTTCTGAAGTCATCCTGTTCATCATTTCTTATAGCACAATAGTATTCCATTATATTCATATATCACATTCACAGTTATAATTACTGTCTGTGTCTTTCTTTACATGTTTTTCTCGTTATGCTTTTCTTTCTCCTTTCTCCTTTTCCCTCCTCACTAGTGTTTTGCTTTTTGATCACTATTTCCCTCAGTCCCATTTCCCTTCTCTTAGCCTCATCCTTTTTTCCCCCTTTACCCTTACTACTTCTTCCCTCCCTTTTATCCCCCCTCCCTTTTCTTTTCCCTTTCCCCTCCTACTGCTTATAGGGCAAATTAGATTTTGATACCTGATTATGTTATTCCCTTCTTGAACCAAATCTGGTGAGAGTAACGTTCAAACAATGCTCACCTCCCTCCCTTCTTTCCTTCTGCTGTGATAGGATTTTGTGCCTTTTCCTGTAATGTAATTTATCCTTGTCTGTCAGCTGTTCCAGGGTTTTTCCTGGGGTGATGTTTTCTGGGCTTTCAGAGGTTAACAATGGAGGGTAAGAGCGATTTACTTCTTACTCTGTCATCTTGCCTCCTGGAAGCAGAAGTCTCTCCATTCTACTTTTAAAGGCAGGATTTTCTTCAGTAAGCTTTTGGACTTCCTTTTCCATTTAGCCAATTCTGCTTTTGAAAGCATTCTTCTCCTCATTTGCTTTTTGGACCTCTTTTGCTACTTAGGTTAGGCTAATTTTTAAGGTTTTATTTTCTTCAGTATTTTGGGGGGTCTCCTTTAGCAGGCTGTTGAGTAGTTTTCCATGATTTTCTTGCATCACTCATTTCTCTTTCCAGTTTTTCCTCTACTTCTCTTACTTGCTTCTCAAAATACTTTTTGAGCTCATCTGTGGCCTGGAACGATTCATATTTTTTCCTGGAGGCTTTGGATGTAGGAACTTTGACTTTGTTGTCTTCTTCTGGTTGTATATTTTGATCATCTTTGTCACCAAAGAAAATTCTATGATCTGACTTTTTTTTTGCCCAGTTTGCTCATGATTGCTGCCAATTACTTGAGTTTTAAACTCTTTGTTAAGGTAGGGGTCTGCTTCCAGTGTACCAAGCTTTGGGGGTTTTGTGCAGCTGTTTTCAGAAATACTTCCAGGGACCTGTAAATTTTCAGTTCTTCCAAGGAGGTATGATCAGGGGTGAGGTGTTTACTCCTTTCCTGGCCTGTGCTCTGGTCTATGAGTGACCACAAGCACTCTTTTCTGCCTTGGAACTGTGAGGAGGATTTTCTCTTCACAGCGAATACAAGCTCCACCACACCAGCACTCCTCCTTGCCCCAGGATCTTCACCCAGAACTGTGACCCAGATCCAAGCACAGGCAAAGCAAGAGAATTCTGCTTCAGCACCAGCAAAGAGATCCCTGCAATCCCCCTCTGATCAGCCACTTGATTCCTTCTCAGTCTGTGGGCTGGAATAGCTGCCACCCTGGATCTGTGCTGGGACTGGGGCTGGGAAGTTGTCTTTGGCATTTGTAGGTTGAGAAGTCTGGAAACCACCGCAGCTGCCTGTGATTCAGTCCCCTGAGGCCTGCTCCAGGTTTGCTGAGGCTAGTCTTTGCCTACATGCCCACACTGAACTGCGTTTTCTCCCAGCCAGGAACAATAGACTTTTGTAATCAACCATCCAGGTTGTCTTGGGCTGGAAATTTGTTTCACTCTGTCTTTTTGTGGGTTCTGTTGGTCTACAATTTGTTTAGAGCCATTTTTTACAAGTATTTGGAGGGGTTTGGGGGAGAGATCAAGCAAGTCTCTGCTTTTACTCTGCCATCTTGGCTCTACCTCCCAAAGGTTTTTTTAAAGAAGTTATAATAATGCAAATTAAATAATAATGTTGCCAAGAATATCTTTTGGAAAAAAAAAAGGCTTTTTTCTGACAATGATTGTATTAGGATATGAGGAAAGGGAATAAGCACTTATATCATACTTACTATGTATCAGGCACTTTACATGTAATATCTCACTTAATCCTCATGATAGTTCTGTGGGATATGTGCTATAATTATCCCCATTTACAGATGAGGAACTGAGGCCAATAGCAATTAAGTGACTTGCCTAGGGTCACACAGCTAGTGTGTGTATCTGTGTTTGTATTCGTACTCAGGTCTTCCTTACTCCAGGTCAAGTATTGTAACCACTGTGCCACCTAGGTGCCTTTTGTTTGTAAGGTCATGCAATTAACAGTTTGTTTTGGCTTCTTGCTTTCCAAAAAGATCATACTAATTTGTGGCTGCAGTAACAATGTGATAGCATACCTGTTTCTCTAAAGCCTTTCTGATAGCCAATTTAATGGTTGTAATATGGTATCTCTGAGTTAATTTGCATTTCTCTAATGATTAGAGAATTTTAACATTTTTCTATAGTTACTGATAATTCATGTTTCCATTTCTGAGCGTTGCTAATTCATATTTAACCACTTAAATATTAAAGAATGGTTTTTACTTTTATAATTTTGTTTCAATTCCTTAGAGATTTTGTATGCCAGATTTTCATCATATATATGAAGCAAAAACATTTTTTTGCAATCTGTTTCTTTCTCTTCTTTCCTGAATGAATCATTTTGATTGTCTTAAAAATCCTTATTTTTGTATGTTCAAATATATCATAATTTGTTACATTTGTTAAATAGGAATTAACTTTTCACCTTTCCACAACTGTCATAAGCATAACATTCCATTATATAATAGCATTTATATAGTGCTTTAAAGTGTGTAAAATGCTTTGCATATATTATCTTACTTGATCCTCATAACAATTTAATAGACAAGGTAATTTAAGCTAGGAGGAGTTATATGACTTGCCCAAGTTTACACAGCAAGTAAGCATCTGAAGCAGGATTCAAACTCAGGTCTTCCTGACTTCAACGTCAATATTTTATCCCTGTACCACCTAGCCATATTATCTTCTAATTTGTAATGATTTTAAATATGTAATATATATGTATTTATACATGGATAATTAATCAATTTGGAATTTACAATGGCGTGAGAGATAAGATGTGGATCTAGTTCCCCCCTTTTAATTGTACTGCTATCTAATCTTACCAACAGTTTAAAAAAAATCATCCTCTAGTGTTTCGTTATGTAAGATTTATCTAAAATTAGTTTGCTGTATTTCTTGAATCCCAATTCATGGGTATTTAATCTGTTCCACTGATCATAGGATCATGACTTGGAGCTCAAAGGGATCTTATATAACATTTTATCTAACTCTCTCATTTTCTAGATGAGGAAACTGAAGAACAAAGAGAATGAATGATTTTCCCACAATAACACAGGTAGTAAGTGGCGAGAATAGAATTTGAACTCACATCTTTTGACTACAAATCCAGCACTCTTTCCACCACACCATTACCTACCATTTTCTTAAATCCACTATCACATAGCTTAAAATTTCCATTAGAGTATAATTTGAAACTTGTAGTATGTTTTTTTACTTCCTCCTTTTCCCCAATAATCTATTTGATGTTCTTATCTATTTATTCTTCCATGTAAATTGCATTACCATTTTATACACAAAGCCAATGCTGAACTTTCTCCTTTTCTTTTTTGACAAAAGGCTACAGAAATGTAACCTCGTATGATTTTTTGCTCAGGTGAATATTGAAAGGATTTAGCAATCTCATTACATAATTCATAACAAGAACCCAGGAAGAGTTAACTCTGTTATTCAGGGGGAAAAAATTAAAAGATGGAAAAGAACAGATGCTGTGTGAAGAAAAGTAGGGAGAGGAAGAACAAGAACATATGGATTTGCCTTCTGCAAGGCTCTATCCTTAGTGCTCTAAGACCCTAGACCTTGATTTCTATGTCACATAGGTCACATAGGAGCCCAAATTTTACTCCAACAGTGATATAAAAAAAGAATGCTAGATTATATATTGGCCAAAAATCCAAAAAGAAAGTCAGTAGTTCCTTCATTGTGCCCAAGACTGCAAATATAATCAGCAGCTGCAGACACTGGAAAATAAAACCTCTTATTTTTCCACCTCCACCTTCCAGAAGCCACAGGGTAAACAAACTAGAAAACCCTAACAACCAACTAGGAAAGCCCCAGGGAGTACAGAGGTCACACAGTGACCTGATAGGGGATACCCGAGGAGGGAAGACATTAAAGTAGCAGCACCCTTTCTGGGAACTTCTCAAAGGGAATAGAAGACTAGTCAGTACTCTGACTGGGAAAGTTTCAGAGAAGGCATAAGAAGCAACATTCCAGAAAGGGAAATCACAGAAGGGAATGAAAGTACCCAGTATCCTCAATGGGGAACCCCAGGAGTAAGAGAAAACCATTTAGCTCCTTGATTGGAAAAGCACGAAGTATAGACAGAAAAATCCTCATCACCCTCATAGAGACAACTTCAGGTAGTACAGAAATTAAACTATCTCAATCAAGGAAGTCCCAGGAGGTAAAAGTTTGCCCAGTACCCTCTTCCCTCTCAAGGAATACAAAGATCCATCAGCATCCTGATGAAAGAAGCCCCAGAGGGAACAGAATGCCCTCAACAAGGAAACTCCAAGGGGCATAAAAGACATTGAAGTATTCTGATTAAGGAAGCCAAAGTGGAGACAGAGGACAATCTAATACTCTGATTCAGGATAAACAGCCATAGAGTATTGAGTAGGGACAGAGAAGCCTGCTAAAATTTGGAGTTTAAACAGACCAAGTATAAGCTAGCAGAAGTAATCCAAAAAAAGTGAGGTCATGACCAAAAAGATTCTGACCTTTCATCCCAAGAATATGAGAAGGGAAAAGTTAGGCTCTGGCATTAAGGCTAAAAAATTAATAAAGACAAGAAAATACCAATGACAAAGAAATATTATATAGCCAGGAATGCTCAAATACAAATACAGAAGAGAAATCATTATCAGCTACATGCAAATAAGCCCCCCAAGATGCAAGCTCTACTAGAATTCCTGGAAGAAATGAAACAAATTTTTTTTCAAAAATAATGTAAATTAAATGAGAAACAATGGAAAATGAAATGGGAGCCTAGCAGATATATTTGGAAGGAGAATTAATAGCTTTATATAGGAGATAAAAACCTTATTTAAGTAAATAACTTCTTGAAAATTAGATTGAATAGTTGGAGATCAATGACACAATGAGTTGATAATACATACTAAAACTGAATTGAAAGAATTAAAATAGGTGTAAATACAAGGTATCTCTAATAAAAATCAATTGACCTGGGGGGAAAAAAAGTCAAGGAGACATCATCTAATAGTCACTAGACTACCCGAAAATTTTGATCATTGAAAAGCCTAGATACCATATTTAAAGAAATCATGAATGAAAATTACCTAAACTTAGGAAAACCAAAGGGCGAAATGAAAATGCAAAGAATCTATCTCACATCTCTGACATAACTCTAAAATGAAAATTACTAGGAATGTCATAACCAAAGTCCAGAAACTCTAGGTCAAAGCAAAGATATGGCAAGGAGCCAAAAAGAAAGAGTTAAATATTAAATAACCCAAGTCGGAATCACATAAGACATGGTAGCTGCCTCTATAAAGAAGTGGAAATACAAAATTCCAAAAGACAAAATATATAGATTTAAAATCAAGAATGGCTTATTGGAAAATATGATTATAACCTTTCATAAGAAGGGGGAGAAAGTAATAAATGGACTTTGAAGTAAATAGAAGACTTCATGGTGAAGAATTAAGAGTTATGCAGATACTTTTAAATGAAAATATAGAAGTCAAGAGAGACATAGAAAGGTAAACACATTGGAGGAATTAAAAAGGATTCTACAATGATGAGATGTGTATGTTATGATATGGGAATTGAAATGAGTGTCACTTCAGAACCCTAATGTCTTCAAGAGTCATAGAAGGAGTAAGAGAGAGCAAAGAAGTGATTTTGTTATATTTTGCTAATAATAGAAAAAATAATGGAAAAATTAATGGAAAAAATAAAAATGAAAGAAAAAGGAATATACTGAGAAAGAAAAGGAGAGGAAAGGGTTAGAACACATTACTAGATTTTTAAAATGGGGGTGTTTAAGAAGAAGACTTGTATGAAGGGCTAAAGGGGATGGGCTATATATGAACCTCACTTTCATCTGAACCAGACAAAGGCAGATTGAAGTTATATAAACTTCAATACAGAGTTTGTATGGAAACAACTTCATACAAACAGAGTTTGGTGAAAGAAATATATTAAATTCCACAGGGAAGTAGGCAGGGTCAGGAAGAGGGGAGAATGGAAAAGGGGATTAAGAATAGGGAAGGTGAGAGTAGAAGGGATTAGTTATGAACAAAACAAACAGCATAGTTAGCAAGCAGAAGGGGAATAAAGCAGGAAATTGGGGCAAATAGGTGGAAAGCATTAAAGGATAGGATAGAGGGAAATACAAAATTAACAATTATAACTATAACTATATATAATAATTATAACTATAACTCCCCTTACTTACAACATCACTAATGTGAAAATATGTTTAATAGGAATGTATACGTATAGCCTATATCAGATTGAGCGTCGTCGTGTGGAGGGTGGTGTGGAGGAAGGGGGAGAAAAATGTTATACTCAAAAGCATATGGAAGTGATTGTTGATAAATCAAAATAAATTAACTTAAAAAATAACATGAACTTCCCCATAGAATATAGGACAGTAGTAAAATGAGTTGTAAATAGAATTCATTAGTATCTGTTTAGAACAAATATACTTGAATTAGAAAGATTCCAAACAGAATTAGCCAAAGAGCTAGAGTAAAACCTGTTAAGTTGCAAGTAATTTTTTTTTAAAAGCAGAGATATTCCCCAATTAATAAATGGTCAAAGGATATGAACAGGCAGTTCTCAGATGAAGAAATTAAAGCCATCTATAGTCATATGAAAAAATGCTCTAAATCATTATTGATTAGAGAAATGCAAATCAAAACAACCCTGCGGTACCACATCACACCTATCAGATTGGCCAACATGACAAAACAAGAAAATGATAAATGTTGGCAAAGATGTGGGAAAATTGGAACACTAATGCATTGTTGGTGGAGTTGTGAAATGATCCAACCATTTTGGAGAACAATTTGGAACTATGCCCAAAGGGCTATAAAAATGTGCCTACCTTTGACCCAGCAATAGCACTTCTAGGGCTATATCCCAAAGAGATCATACAAATGGGAAAAGACCCACATGTACAAAAATATTCATAGCAGCTCTTTTTGTGGTGGCAAAGAATTTGAAATTGAGAGGATGCCCATCAATTGGGGAATGGCTGAGCAAGTTGTGGTATATGAAGGTAATGGAATACTATTGCGCTATAAGAAATGATGAACAGGCTGACTTCAGAAAAACCTGGAAAGACTTATATGGTCTGATGCTGAGTGAAGTGAGCAGAACCAAGAGGATTCTGTACACAATGACAGCTACGTTATGCAAGGACTAAATACTGTTAAACTGAACCTTTCTCAGCATTACAAGGATCTAAGACATCTCCAGAGGCCTCGGGATGGAAAATGCTGTCCACATCCAAAGAAAGAACTATGGAAGTCGAATCGCTATTACTTAATTTTAACTTCTGTTGAGTTTTGTTTCATCTTTCTGATGGTTCCTCCTATTGGTTTTAATTTTTACTTACAACTCCACTAATGTGAAAATATGTTTAATAGGAATGTAAATGTAAAGCCTATATCAGATTGTGCGCCGTCTTGGGGAGGGTAGGGGGGAGGAAGGGGGAGAAAAATTTTTGACTCAAAAGCATATGGAAGTGATTGTTGATAAATCAAAATAAATTAATAATATTTAAAAAATTTAAAAAATAAAAAAAACCAAATGATAAAACAGGCTGACTTCAGAAAAACCTGGAAAGATTTGTATAGTCTGATGCTGAATGAAGTGAGCAGAACCAAGAGAACATTGTACACAATAACAGGCACGTTGTGCTATGACTAATATTGATAAACTTAACCCTTCCCAGCAACAGAAGGATCTAAGACATCTCCAAAGAGCTCATGATGGAAAATGCTATCCACATCAAAAGAAAGAACTGTGGAATTTGAATTGCTATTTTTTTCTCTTCTGTTGAGTTTTATTTCCTCTTTCTGGTAGTTCCTCCTATTGGTTCTAATTTTTACCTACAACATTACTAATATGAAAATATGTTTAATAGGAATGTATATGTATAGGCTATATAAGATTGTGCAGCATCTTAGGGAGAGTGGTGGGGAGGAAGGGGGAGAAAAATTTTAAACTCAAAAGCATATGGAAGTGTTTATTGATAAATCAAAATAAATTACTAAAAAAATTTTAAAACTAAATAAATAAATGAAAGCAGAGATAGCAATCATGATCTCAGACAAGAAAACAGTAAAAAATAGACAATTAAAAGCTTATTATGCTTCTTCCTATATTATTCTATCTTTCTGCTGTACCCACCTGATCTCCAGCTTTATGTGAGAAGAAGGAGACCTTCCTCTGATCTCATACTTTCCATCTCCTGCTACAAGTGCCCCGTGATGGAAGGCTGTTAAAGGCTTGCAGACACCCTTCCATCTGTGCCAACTCAAGCCAAGTTCTACCTCCTGCTGCCAGCCTGATCTCCCACTCGCAATATGGTGAGCTTCTAGTGCAGAGAAGAGCAACCTTTCTTTTGACCTCAGACCTTCAAGTTCCAGCTGTGCCACTTCCTATGTAATTTCCAGCCTTCAGAGGAAAGAAGAGTGGGAAAATGGAGTCTCTCATCTGACCATCTGACCATATGTCTTCCATCTCCTGATGAACTTGTCTCCAGACCAACTTCCAACCTCCTCTATGAAGAGCAGTGGTGCCTTCCTCTCAAAGATGAATATTCTCTTACTTGATCATACCCTACACATCCCAGTCATTTTGAACCCCCTCATCCAAACCTAATTCCCCATCTCCCACCATCCAATTCCCTATTTCCATCATCTTAACCCCTCCTACCCCAAAGTTCCAACCAAACACTATCTGCTCCTTCCACTGTGTCCTTTGGAATGCCTGTTTCATAGAATCAACCTTCCATCACTCTAAATATTTTCACTTCCATTCTTTCCATCTTTCAACTATCCCTGAAACCTGACTGCCTACTGATAACACATTCTCCCAGGAGTGGAGAAGTAGGTAATGGGAAGTAAGTAAATTGAGGAATTAAGTGGTTAAGTGAAATACTCCCCCATGTCCATTGCCACTTTCAGGTTCTCTCCCTACCTTTATTACCAGTAACCTCTCCTCCTTTGAGGTTCATGTAATTCATATCTACCAATCAATCAAAATCCTGGAAGTTTTTGTCTATAGACCTCCAGATCACTGTCCTTCCTTCTTCAATGAGTTTAGTGCCTGGCTCACAAATTTTCTCTCCTTCCGAACTCCTAACTTCATACTTGATATACATATTGACTCACCTTAAATACCTTAATCTCTCACTCCCCCAACCAACCCACTTCCTATGCCCTAATCCTCCATCGCACTTTAGCCATAAACAGATGGTCATACCTTTGATCTCAGATGAGCCACAAATGTACTACAGACACATTCAAGAATTCCAAAATCCCCTCATCTAATCGTAACTTAATTGGCTTTCCAACTATCCTTCTGCCTTCCCTTACCAAATCTTACTCCTAGTCTTCAATGTGACCACCAATCCTTTCACACCTCAATTCTTTCCCAGCCTATCTTCCCTGCACCAGCCACTCTCTCCTCTTTTCCCCATCTTGACCCCTTGGTGAACCAGTTCAAGTCAACATTGTCTGTTTCTCTTGAGTCTATAGTCCCCTTATCACATAGCTGACTGCAGCCTATCAAGCCTCAGCCTTGGATCCTTCCCACCATCACCTGTCTTTGCTCCTACACATATGCTGCTGAATGAAGGTGGAGAAAATCATTCAACTCTTCTAATTGGGTCCACTACAAATTTATGTTACACAATCTCAACTACACCCTCATTGCTACTAGATAATTCTATAGTACCTCCCTTACCAACTTACTATTCCACTCTCCACAGCAGCTCTTCTAAACCTTTTCATTACTCCCCAAACCTCCCATGGCTTCCCCAGCTCTCACACTCTCCATTGAGAATGTTGCCTCACATTTTACTGGGAAAAAAATGAGGGCATTCACTATGAGCTCTCTTTTCCCACCTCTTTCTTGCCTCATTTGTCTATATGCCTTTTGCCACTGTTTCCTCCTTCGTTCTTGTCTCACATGAAGAGGTGGCCCTTTACTCCTTACCAAAGCTAACCCTCTCTACCTGCAAAATCTCCATCCATCCTATCTGCTCTAATAGATTGCCCTGTCTGTCATTTCCATTTTATCATTTATCTTCAATCTTCCCTTGTCTAATGACTCCTTCCCTATTGCCTATAAATCTGCCCACATCTCTCTTATCATTAAAAAAAAAGTCTCACTTGATCCTTCTATCTCCATTAATTATTATCTTATAGCTCATCTGCCCTTTGTAGCTAACTCCTTGAAAAGATTTTCTATAATAGGTGTCTCCACTTTCTCTCCTCTCTTTCTTTTTAACCTCTCACAATCTGGTTTCTTACCTTATTCTGCCAACACTATTCTCTCCAAAGTTAACGATGATCTATTAGTTGCCAAATCCAATGGCGTTTTCCCAGTCCTCATTTCTCATTCTCTTTAACCTCTCTACAGCCCTTGACACTATTGATCATCCTCTTCCCATTCAAACTCTATTCTCTGTAGGTTTTTGGTTCTCTCTCTCTCTCTCTCTCTCTCTCTCTCTCTCTCTCTCTCTCTCTCTCTCTTTTTCTCTCTCCTCTCTCTCTCTCCTGGTTCTCCTCTTACATCAGACCACTTTTCTGTCTCATTTGCTGGATCCTTATCCAAATTATGCCCTCTAAGTCTAGGTGTCTCATGGGATTCTGTCCTGGGTTCTCTTCTTTTTTTCCACTCTATTACTTCACCTAATGATCTCATTAGCTCCCATGGATATAATTGCTATCTCTATGCAGATGATTCTCAAATCTACCTAGTAGGCCTTAACAGCAGTGTTGACCTTCAGTCTCACAGCCCTAACTGACTTTTAGACATCTCTATTTGTTCAATTATCATCTTAAACTGTCCAAACCTGTACAAAACTGAATTCATTACCTTTTCCCCTAAACCCTCCCTGCTCCTAACTTCTCTTTTACTGCAGAGAGCAATATCATCCTTTCAGACTCTCAGCTTTGCAACCAAGATGTCAGTCCTTAACTCCTCACTGTCTCTCACCCTTCATATCCAATCTATTGCCAAGATCTGTCAAATTCACCTTTACAACATCTCTCGAATATACTCCTTTTTTTCTCCTCTGACAATGCCATTACTCTGGTGTAAGCCCTCATCACCTTACGTTTGGACTACTATAATACTGTGCTAGTGAATCTGCCTACCTTAAGTCTCTCCCCACTCCAATACATCCTCTATTCAGCAAACAAAAGGATTTTCCTAAAGCACAGGTCCAACCATGTTACCCCTTCCCATTCAATAAACTCCAATGGCTCCCTATTGCCTCCAGGATCAAATATAAAATCCCCTGATGTTCAAATTCCTTCGAAATCTAGTCCCCCTCCTACTTTTTCCATTTTCTTCTACCCATGTACTCTTCAATCTGGTAACATTGGCCTCTTTACTGTTTTACGAACAAGATACTCCATCTTCCAGCTCCTGGTATTTTCTCTGGCTGTCACGCATGCCTGGAATATTCTCCTTCTTTATTTCTGCCTACCGGCCTCCCTGACTCCCTTTAAGTCCTAGCTCCATCTTCTACAGAAAGCCTTTCCCAATCCCTTTTAATTCTAATGCCTTCCTCCTTTTAATTATTTCCAATTCATGTGGTGTATAGCTTTTTTTGTACATATTTGGTGCCTCTCCCATTAGATTATGAGCTCTTTGAGGGCAAGGAGTGTCTTGTTTCTTTATATCCCTTGTGCTTAGCACAGTACCTGGTACATAGGACATAGTACCTAATAAAGGTTTATTGAATTACTTACTGATTGCTTAAAGGCATCATAGACAATGAAATGATATTATTACCTAGTAAGTTATATTGGCATAGTATGTAAATATAGATAGCATATTGTCTCAAACTAAAAGGAAAACAATGTATTTACAGGATGAAATATACAACCAAATGACAATGGTTTTGGGATTTAAAAGTACTCTTCTTCAAGTAAATCTAAGTATAAGATAAAAAAGAAAGAAGTCATTCTATATAGAACTTTAGAAAGTTTAGATATAATAGATCTCTGGTAATTACTGAATTAGAACAGAAAAGAGTGTACATATTTCTCAACTCTATGTGGTACCTTTATGAAAATTGACTTCATAAACAAATGTGGAAATGCAGAAATATAATACACATACTTTATTAACCATAAGCAATAAAAATAATATTTAATAAAGGGCCTTTAAAAAAGGATTAAAATTAATTGGAGGCTAAATAACAATTTTAAAGAATTGGTGGATCAAAGAACAAATCACAGAAATGATAAAAAATTTCATAAATGAAATTACAACAATGAAACAATATACCAATGTACCAAGTTAGCTGGGATACAACCTAAGCAGTCTACAGGGGGTAGTTTATATCTCTTAATATTTTTTACCATCAACAACAAAAAAAGGGAAACATCAGATTAATGAACTATGCTTGTAACTAAAAAATGATACTAGCAAGCCAATAAATTTAAAAACATATACAATGTGGGGAAAGGAAATCCCAATAAATGAAGAAGTAAAGGAAATTATTTGAAACTATTTTACACAATTATATACCAATAAAATTTCCAATTTAATGAATTATGTGAACATCTACCAATTATAAAATAAATATTAACAAAAGAACAAAGAGATTAGATAGTCCAATTTTAGAAACAATAATTTGAATAAGCTATTAATGAATTTCTAAAGAAAATATCCAAGCCAATTGGATTTACAATTATATCATTCAAAGAGTAATTAATTACAACATTATGCAAACAGTTTGCAAAAATAAAAGAGATTCTACCATTTCTTTCTCTGATAAAAACATGCCCATGATACTTAAACCAGGGAGAAACAATTCAGAGAATGAAAATTCTAGATCATATTTCCTAATGAATATTTACATAAAAATTCATAAAATATTAGTCTAGATACTACAGCAGCACATTTAAAAGATTCTACATTATGATCAGAAAGGATTTATACTAATGGTTCAAAGGTGACTTTATATTAAGACAATTATAAAGTGATAGACTGTATTTAAGAAAAACAACCAAAATCGTGAGTCTATGTCAGTAGACACAAAAAAAGCTTTGGATAAAATGCAACCCTTTTTATTAAAAGTCCTAACAAGTATAGGGATATATTGACCTTTCCTTAATAAACTAAATAGTTTCTATCTTTAAAAGAGCCAATTACATATAATATACACAAACTAGTATCAAGCCTGATTTTTGATCTGTTCTTTATTTCTTTTGTTGAGGAAAATGTTTAGAGATGTAAATTTTCCCACAAGTATTGCTTAATTGCATCACAAAAGTTTTGATACATTGTCCCATTATTGGCCTTTCCAGTAAGATCAGAGGTAAGGCAAGGATGTCCGTTACTATATTTGTTACTTAACTTTGTGTTAAAAAGCTATTGCAATAAAACAATACAAAAATTGAAGAAATAAGTGGCAAATATCATCATTCTTAAGCACATGACATAATAGTTAATCTAGACAACCCTAGAATCAACTAAATTAATTTTAAAATTTAATAATTTCATCAGTAACAGGATATAAAATAAGCCCACACAAACTATGAGTCACTCAGAAGATTGAGGACAATAGGAAAGGCCAGGGTTACAAAAAGCAGAACACATTTGTTCCAAAAAGCTGTGTCCAGAATTTCTAACAGGGCTGGCTCTCTTGAGAAAATCCCACAGTGATCAGAAAGTCCCAAGATAAGGACCTTGAAGCCCCAGGGAATGGAGGCTGGCAGAGATCAGTACTGTACCACAGTGATCAAGATTGTAAAGCAAAGACCCAAGGGCTCTGGGACCTCTAACCTTCCATTTTGTGATACCAGAGAGGGCTCTGAAGAGCCAACACTCTGAAACTCCAAGATCCATGGGTGTCTAATCCAAGGAGGTCAAGGTCAGCACAAGAAACCAGGAGAACTAGGACAAGACCAAGCATGGCCAATCATCCCATCCAAAAATGCAGGGAGTAGAGGAGCTTATCTAGGCATAAATCCCAAGGGGAAAAAATTCCACTGAAGAAGAAAAATGGGATTTGTCAGGAGGTAGGGATTTGTCAGTATGTGTGTGTATATAAGTGTGTGTATGTGTGTGTACACTAACTTAGATTTTTTAAAGAAATGTAGAGAAGGTAGAAGAAAGGTCAGATAAAATGGCATGAATATAAGAAAATATAAGAAATATAAGAAAAAAGAATGGATAGACCTGCTCTTTTGTTCTTTGAAATATAATGTTCCAAGATCTATGGTCTGTTAAAGTAGAAGCTGCTAGGTCTTGTGACATCCTGATTGTATTCCTGCAGTATTTAAATTGATTTTTTTCTTGTTGCTTGCAATATTTTCTCTCTCTCTCTTTTTTTTTAATGAGAATAAATGCTCTGGAGGAAAGAATTAGAAAAAGAGTGACTTAAAAGAAAAAGTGGTAAAGCTTACCTTAAAAGCAAAATCCCTGACAACTAGAATAAATAAAACAGAAATCAATGATTCCATGAGAAAGTAGGAAATATTATAAGAAAATAAAATCACTAGAAAAAATAGAAGATAATGTATGATATTTGATATATAAAACAGCTGATATAAACAATAGTTCAGAGAGAGATAATTTAAGAATAATTGGACTCTGAATTTTTTTTAAACCTAAACACTATATTTCAAGAAATCATAATGAAAATTCCTCAGAACTATTAGCACTGGAGGCCGAGCCAAGATGGCAGAGTAAAAGCAGTGACTTGCTTGAGCTGTCCCCAAAATGCCTCCAAATACCTGTAAAAAATGGCTCTAAACAAATTCTAAAGCAGTAGAACCCACAATAAAAACAGAGTGAAACAAATTCCAGCCCAAGACAACCTGGATGGTTGATTGGAAAGGTATATTGCGCCAGGCTGGGAAAGGAACACAGTTCAGGGTGGGCACACAGGCCTCAGCAAACCTGGAGCAGGCCTCAGAAGACTGAATCACAGGCAGCTGTGGTCTTTTCCAGACCTCTCAACTCATGAACACCAAAGACAATTTACAAGGTCAGTAGGAAAAGTCTGTGTCTGTGGCTAGAGAGAAGAGCGGGTACTAGACCCAGTCCCCAAGCATGGCCTGGGGGTGGTGGCTGCTTCCTGAACTTCTGGTCTACAGACTGAGGGTGAACTGAGTGGCTGATCAGAGGGGGATTGCAGGGATCTTTTTGCTGGTGCTGAGACAGGATTCTCTTGCTTGCCTGTGCTTGGATCTGGGTCACAGTTCTGGGGGGTGGTCCTGGAGTGAAGAGGAGTGCTGGCTTGGTGGAGCTTGTATTGGCTGTGAAGAGAAAATCCTCCTCACAGTTCAAGGCAGAAAAGAGTGCTTGTGGTCGCTCATAGACCAGAGCACTGGCCAGGAAAGGAGTAAACATTTCGCCCTTGATCATAGCACGTTGGAAGAACTGAAAATTTACAGGTGCTTAGAAGTATCTCTGAAAACAGCTGCACAAAAACCCTGAAGCTTGGGATAGCACATTCTCCACACTGGAAGCAGACCCCTAACTTAGCAAACAGTTTATAAGTCAAGTAATTGGCTGGGATAATGAGCAAGCAGTGCAACAAGAGTCAGATCATAGAATCTTACTTTGGTGACAAAGAAGATCAAAACATACAACCAGAAGACAACAAAGTCAAAGCTCCTACGTTCAAAACCTCCAAGAAAAATATGAATTGGTCCCAGGCCATGGAAGAGCTCAAAAAGGATTTTGAGAAGCAAGTAAGAGAAGTAGAGGAAAAACTGAGAGTGAAGCAAGAAAATCATGAAAAACAAGTCAACAGCTTGCTAAATGAGACCCCCAAAAAAATACTGAACAAAATAACACCTTAAAAATAGTGTAGGGACAGCTAGGTGTCCAAGTGGATAGAACACTGGCCCTGAAGTCAGGAGGACCTGACTTCAAATCTGGCTTCAGACCAAACACTTGACACTTACTAGCTGTGTGACCCTGGGCAAGTTGCTTAACCCCAATTGCCTAACCAAAAAAATAAATGAATGAATAAATAAGTAAATAAATAAATAGCAAACAAACAAATAAGTAAGTACATAAATGAATAAATAAATAGATAAAAAGCCTAAACCAAAAGGCAAAAGAGGTCCAAAAAGCCAATGAAGAGAAGAATGCCTTAAAAAGCAAAATTGGCCGAATGGAAAAGGAAGTCCAAAAGCTTACTGAAGAAAATACTTCCTAAAAAATTAGAATGGAGCAGTTGGAAGCTAGTGACTTTATGAGAAATCAAGACACTGTAAAACAAATCCAAAAGAATGAAAACAATGTGAAATATCTCGTTGGAAAAAGCAACTGACCTGGAAAATAGGATAATCACTTCCATATGCTTTTGAGTTTAAAATTTTTCTCCCCTTTCCTCCCTACCACTCTCCCCAAGATGGCACACAATCTGATATAGGCTAAACATTTACATTCCTATTAAACATATTTTCACATTAGTGGTATTGTAAGTAAAAATTAAAACCAATAGGAGGAACCATCAGAAAGAAGAAACAAAACTCAACAGAAGAGAAAAAAAATAGCAATTCAACTTTCATAGTTCTTTCTTTGGAAAGAATTTTCCATCATGATGCCTCGGGAGATGTCTTAGATCCTTGTATTGCTGGGAAGGGTTAAGTTTATCAATATTAGTCATCGCACAACATGGCTGTTTTTGTGTACAACATTCTCTTGGTTCTGCTCACTTCACTCAGCATCAGACCATACAAGTCTTTCCAGGTTTATCTGAAGTTTGCCTGTTCATCATTTCTTACAGCTTAACAGTATTCCATTACATTCATATATCACATTCACAGTTATGATAACTATCTGTGTCTTTCTCTTCATCCTTTTTCCCTCCTGTTTATGCTTTTATTTCTCCTTTCTCCTTTTCCCTCCTCACTAATGTTTTACTTTTGACCACAACCTTCCTCAGTCCCACCTCTCTTCTATTAGCCCCCTCCCTTTTCTTTCCCCTTTTCCCTCCTATTGCCTATAGGGCAAGTTAGATTTCTATACCTAACTGTTTATGTTATTCCCTTCTTAAGCCAAATCTGATGAGAGTAAGGTTCAAACAATGCTCATCTCCCCCTTTCCCTCTGCTGGAATAGATTTCTGTGCCTTTTCCTGTGATGTAATTTACCCTTGTCTGACTCCTCCTTTCCTTTTCTCTCAGTACATTTTCTTAGTTAGATCAGATTAATTCACTTACTTGGATACATTTAACCTACTTGATTAGATTTTTTTCCTTATTACATCAAAGTCAATTTATACCCACCCCCTTTATGTATACCCCTTTTACATGGTATAATACAATGCAGTTCTCAAGAGTTACAAGTGTCATCTTCCCTTGTAGGGATGTAAACGGTTTGTTCTTATTAATAACATGTTGTTACTGTCTGTCCTGTTTACCTTTTTATGTCTCTCTCGAGTCTTGTATTTGAAGATTGAATTTTCAGTTGAGCTCTGGTCTTTTTAACAGGAAGGTATGAAAGTCCCCTATTTTGTTGAATATCCCTCTCGTCCCCTGAAAAATCATGCTCATTTTCGCTGGGTAGTTGATCCTTGGTTGTAATCCAAGCTCCTTTGCCTTACAGAATATCATATTCCACACCCTACAGTCTTTTAATGTAGAAGCTGCAAGGTCCTGTGTAATCCTGACTGTGGTTCCATGATATTTAAATTGTTTCTTTCTGGCTGCTTGCAGTATTTTCTCTTTGATCTGGTAATTTTGGAATTTGGCTACTATATTCCTTGTTTTCAGTTTGGGATCTCTTTCAGGAGGTGATCAGTGGATTCTTTCTATGGCTATTTCACCCTCTGATTCTAGGACCTATGGCAGTTTTCCTTTATGATTTCCTGAAAGATACTGTCCAGGCTCTTTTTGTCATCATGATTTTCAGGTAGACCAATAATTTTTAAATTGTCTCTCCTAGATCAATTTTCCAGGTCAGTTGTTTTACCAATGAGATATTTTACATTTTCATCTATTTTTTCATTCTTTTTGTTTTTGTTTGACTGATTCTTGCTCTCTCATAGAGTCATTAGTTTCCATTTGTCCAACTCTAATTTTTAATAAATTGTTTTCTTCTATTAGATTTTGTATCTCCTTCCCCATTTGGCCAATTGTATTTTTTAGGGACTTGTTTTCTTCAGTGTACTTTTTTTCCAGTTGGCCAATTGTATTTTTTAAGAACTTGTTTTCTACAATTAATTTTTGTCCTTCCTTTTCCAAGCCATTGACTCTCTCTTGAATACCTCTCATTTCTTTTCCCATTTTTTCTTCTACCTCTCTTATTTTACTTTTAAAATCCTTCTTCAGTTCTTCTAAGAAAGCTTTTTGAGCTTCAGACCAGTTCGTATTCCCTTTTGAGGTTGACAATGTTGTCCTCTTCAGAATTTCTACCTGTATCTTCACTCTTCTCATAATAAGAATCTATTGTACATTTCTTTTTGCTCATAGTGTTTGCTTATTTCCTGGCCTTTAAAGAGATTAGGCTCTCCTGCTGGGGAACAGAGGGCACTGACTCAAGCTTCTTGTGTTGAGAGCCTAGGGCCTGGTCGATGGCTTTGTGTGCTGGGGCCTCCAATGTTGGCAGTTGGGGGCTGTAGAATTCTGGCAGCTTATCTGGTGTTGGGCTAGAAACAACAATACTGGAACTCTAGGGGTAGGATTGGGCAGTGTGGCTCATGGAGATGTCCTGCTCACCCAGGCCTTTTCTTCCTTTTGCTTTCCTCAGCTCTTTTCAGATGGACGTTGTAGGGTGTTTATCTGCCTGAGGCCCCTTCAAGCACTGCTTCCCTTAGCTTTGCTGAGGCACTGGGAGAGCTGGTTTGGCATTCTATGGCTGGTTGCTATAGAATGCCAAGGCACCTGGTGGTTTTCTCAGCTGGTTTCCACCAGTTCTCCTGCCCTCAATGAGTCCAGGTGTTGGTGTTTGCCTGCTCTACCACCTGGGCTTCAGGATCTCCTCCTGGTATGCTGTGTTGGGGCTTTCCACTAGCTTGCTGGGATGCCTCCAGTTCTGTACTGCTCCCCTTTCCCCAGGGCAAGAGAAGCCTTTCCAGTTAATCCCTCAAGCTACCTGAGCTACTGGACTGCTGCATCCCATCCAGAAGCAAACACTTCTAAGGAGGGACAGGGTCAAAATAGAGAATAGAATAAATGGGGGGCAGGATAGGATGAAGGGAAATATACTTGATTTTTCACAATATGACTACTATGGAAGTATTTTGTATGACTACACATGCATAACCTGTATCAAATTGCTTGCCTTCTCAATGACAGTGGGTGTAAAAGGAGGAAGGGAGAAAATTTGGAACCCAAAATTTTAAAAACAAAAGTTAAAAAATATTGTTTTCACATGCAACTGGGAAATAAGATATACAGGAAATGGGGTATAGAAATCTATCCTACAGGAAAATAGAAGGGGAAGGGGATAAGAGAAGGGGGGGGAGAGATAGAAAGGAGGGCAGATTAGGAGAAAGGGTACTTAGAATGCATGCCATCTTAGGGTGAGGGAAGGGATGAGATGGGAGAAAATGTGGAACTGAAAATATTGTGGAAGTGAATGTTGAAAACTAAAAATAAATTAATTAATTTTTAAAAAGTAAAGCAGATAAAAGCACAGCATTTTCAAATTCCATGATACTAGGATGATTACCATAAGATAATCTCATTCATAAGGTGGCCTGGAATCCTTTGCCAACAGTCTTTTGGAAGAGACAAATGCCAGATTTCGTTTCATTTGAGGATCCCACAGCATGATAAAAAAAAAATTCCATAAATATTGTATTGGCTATTAAATTCATCCAAAATATAGGTTTTCAACTGAGTCTATTGTTTCATGTTCAAATCCAGATAGGAAGAGTCTAAGCTCACTTCCTGAAAAATGAGTTTATCATCATCCTATTGACCAAATCTGTAATATCAACCAAAACAGCCTTAACAAGTTCTATAGACGTACTATGTATTTAGTTTTGGCACAGACAGATTGAGTGCTAATTTCATATGCAATTATCAGCCCCTTCCTTCCCATTTTGGTAAATTAACATATGTAAAATATCTTGCAAATATGTTGCAGATGTCATTAATAAAACATGAAAGCAGAAAAAAAAAAAAGAGTAGCATTAGAGAGCAAAGTAAAGCTAGAGAGAATTCACTGGTCACCTCCTGAAAGAAAATCCAACAGATGAAAAGGCCCAGGAAAGTCAGAGCCAAAATCCAGAGCTCTCATGTCAAAGCAAAAATATTGTAAGCACCCAGAAGGAAGTAGTGCAAGTATCAAGGAACTCTATTCAGGATCACACAAGACCTGGCAGCTTCTACTTAGAAAGAGAGGAGAGTGTGAAATGATATATTTTTTAAAATAGTTTTGCAACCATAAATAACTTTTCTTACCAAATTTAGTATAATCTTATAGAAGGGAAATGGATATTTAATTGAATAGAAGACTTTCAAGCATTACTGATAGATCATAGCTGAGGAGAAATTTTGAAATATAAAAACAAGAGGCATAAACAACATAAAAAATAAATTTATTTGAGCAATTTGAAAGAGCTGTATAATGGTGTGGTGCTAGTATCCTAAAGAAGAGTCTCTTAATAACTTCAATGTCCTCAAAGATATTAAAATATAAGAAAAACAGAGGTCTTGGGTTGAATTTTTCTGTCTTTATGGCTTCAAGATGGGAAATAAAAAGGAAGAAAAAGGAGGAAGGAGGTTGGGGAACTTGCTGTTTCTCTGAAATGTGGTTTGTGAGGAAAAAATATGCAATGGTATATGAAGGGGTGGAGGGAGTGAATGACAAATGAACCTTACTCTTATGTAAAACCAGAAAAAAGATGAACTTCACTTTTATCTGAAACACACATACACAAACAGTCTGGTGTAGAAATACATGAAACTCAACAGGGGAACAAGAAGTATAGGGCAGGGGAGGGCAGCAGGGTATTGCAGCAGATAGATACAACTAGATACAAACAAAACAAATTCCCTGATTCTAAAAGGAGGCTTAAAAGGGAGAAGGAAAAGAATTAAAATCTAAGGGGAGGGTGTCTTTGATTGCCTCCTAGACAATTATGGAATGACTGAACAAGTAATAAAAATCTTACTGTGGTATAAGGAATGATAAAATAAATTATTTCAGAGAAATCTGAGTAGTATGAACTATCCAGTAAAGAGAACAGGACCATTTATATAAGAACAAGAGCACTATAGAGAAAAACAATTTTGAAAGACACGATTTTTGACCAAAGCAATGACCAACAGCATCTCTATACTGAAGCATATTATCTTTTTTCTGACAGAAGTGATAGACAATATCATTAACAAAATTAACAGGAATCATAAGATTATCTCAATGCAGAAAAAGTTTTTGACAAAATACAGCACCCATTCCTACTAAAAATACTAGAGAGCACAGGAATAAAAGGAGTTTTCCTTAAAATGATAAGTAGCATCTACCTAAAACCATTAGCAAGCATGGATGGGCCAGAAGCATTTCCAATAAGACCAAGGGTAAAACAAGGATCGTCACTGTTATTCAATATTTTAGTAGAAATGTTAGCTTTAGCAATAAGCAAATAAAAAGAAATTAAAGGAATTAGAATAGGGAATAAGGAAACAAAGTAATGACTCTTTGCAGATGATGTGATAGCATTCTTAGAGAATCCTAGAGAAGCAAGTAAAAAACAGCTTGAAGTGTGTGTATATGTGTGTGTATGTGTGTGTACACTAACTTAGATTTTTTAAAGAAATGTAGAGAAGGTAGAAGAAAGGTCAGATAAAATGGCATGAATATAAGAAAATATAAGAAATATAAGAAAAAAGAATGGATAGACCTGCTCTTTTGTTCTTTGAAATATAATGTTCCAAGATCTATGGTCTGTTAAAGTAGAAGCTGCTAGGTCTTGTGACATCCTGATTGTATTCCTGCAGTATTTAAATTGATTTTTTTTCTTGTTGCTTGCAATATTTTCTCTTCAACCTGGGAGTATTGAAACTTGGCTACGACAATCCTGTAAGTTTTCCTGTTTGGATCTCTTTCAGGTGGTGAATGGTAGATATTTTTTCTACTTCTGCTTTACCTTCTTGTTCTAGAACTTCAGGGCAATTTTCATTGATAATTCTTTGTAATGCTGTATCCGAATTCTTTTTTTGATCATAACTTTCAGGTAGCCCAATGATTCTTATATTATCTCTTTTTAATCTATTCTCCAGATCAGTTGCTTTTCTAATGAGATGTTTCAGATTCTCTTCTATTTTTTCTAGTTTTATTATTTCTTGGTGTCTTATAAACTCATTAGATTCCTCTTGCTCAATTCTAATTTTCAAGGAGTTATTTTCTTCCTTAAGAAAAATAACTTTTTAAACTTTTTTTCATAATTTTCTTAGATTTTTTTTTCTATTTTTTCCTCAATCTCTCTTATTTGATCTTTGAATTCATTTTTTTTTAAGTTCCTCCAATAACTCTTTTTGGGTTTGTGACCATTTGACATTACTCTTTGGGGTAGGAATGGCTTTTTTTTTTTACCTCACCATCTTCCTCTGAATATGAACCCAAGAATAATTTACCCAGCAAAGTTGAGTATAATCCTGAATGGAAAAACAAATGGACATTTGACAAACTGAAAAACTTTCAGATATTTGTAACAAAAAGACCAGAACTCAATGGAAAATTTGATATAAAAGATCCAAAAGAAATATAAGGAACGCATTAAAGACTAATTATAAGGCACTCACTAAGGTCAAACCGTTTACTTATTATATATGTAAATGTTATCAGTATTCTTAAATCTATCATCATTACTAAGGTAGTTTGAAAGAAAGATTGGGGCTGAGTTGTGTATGATGAAGTCATTGTGAAAAACAAAATTGGGAAGGAAAAGGAAAAAGGAGCAATTATCTCATAAAATGTGGCATGAAAGGAAGAACTAATACAAAGCAAGCAGATGGGGATGGAGGGCTGGTAATGTTGGAACCTTACTCTCATCTGGGTTGAAGAGGAAACAACATGTACATCTGGAGGGGTATAGAAGTCTTCTGAACTTGTAGAGAAGTGAGAAAACTGGGGAACAGGGTTGGGAAGGGACTTTGAAAAGGTTGTATAGATTAAGAATTAGGAGGGTGGGAGAAAAAGATAAGGGAGGGACTTTTGGAGGGGTATATAAATTTAAATAAGGAGAGTGGGGAGAAGATAAGGGAAGAACTCTTAGAGGTATGGGTAAAATAAAGAATAGGAGGGTAAAGGAGAAGAAAAGGCAACAGGGATAGGGTGAAAAAGAGAAACTGAGAAGAAAATAGTGAGTAAAAATAGGATAGAAGGAAATTCACAAAGAGTAATTATAACTTTGAATGTGAATGGGATGAATTCACTCACAAAACAGATATAGATAGCAGAATGGATTAAAAATCAAAATCTAGAAATACATTGTTTACAAGAAACACTTTTAAGAATGAGAGATACACGCAGAATTAAAACAGAGAGTTAGAGTAGAAGTTATTATGCCCCCATTTAAAATATACCCAGCTAACTTAAAAGATACCCCATTTAAAATAACTCTAGACAGTATAAAATACCTGAGAGTACACCAGCCAAAACAAACCCAGGAACAGTATAAACAAAATCATATAAATAATTTTTATACAAATAAAATCAGATGTAAATAACTGGAGAAATATTAATTGTTCATGGGTATGCAGGGCCAATAAAATAAAAATGACAATTTTACCTAAACTAATTTATACATTCAATGCCATCCCAATTGAATTACCAAAACATTATTTTATTAAATTAGAAAACATAATAACACAACTCACTTGGAAGAACAAAAAGTCAAGAATATCAAAGGAACAAAAAGTCAAAGAATATCAAACGAAAAAAATGTAAAGGAAAGAGGCTTAGCAGCACCCAATCTTAAACTATGTTTTAAAGCACTAATTATCAAAACTATCTGGTACTAGCTAGGGTAGCTCAATGGAACAGGTAGATTAATGGAACAGAGTAGAAATACAATTTACAGCAACAAAAAAATATCATAACCTTATATATGACAAGTGTAAACACTTAAAAGTTTGGGATAAGAATTCATTGTTTGGTAAAAAAAAATAGGAAAACTGGAAAACAGTATGGCAGAAACTGGGCATAGACCTATATCTTACATCATTTACCAAGAGAAGCTCAAAATGCACATATGACCCAGATATAAAGAGATAGATTACAATAAAATTAGAAGAACATGGAACAAATTACTTATCAGACGGATAGAAAAACAATTTATGAATAAACAAGAGATACAGAGCAAAGTTAGGTGTAGATGGATGGTTTTGATTACATTAAATTTAAAAAATTTTGTATAAATAAAACAAATTTAGCCAAGATCAGAAGGAAAGCAGAAAATTGGGTGGGGTGGGGGGAGAGACTTTGTAGACAGTTTCATAGATAAAGGTTGCCCATCTCAAATATATAAAGAACTTTGAGAGTGTGGAGTCAGGGTGGCAGCAGAACTAATGAGGACCAGGCAGGCTTGGAGCCCAAGATCATGGCAGCCTCTCGGACCCTGTCATGGCAGCTAGAGTAGCTGTTGGAACCACAGCGAGCAAGGCGGACCCCCAGGTGGATTCTGAGGAGGCTACTGCTGCCTGAGTTATTGACAGATTTGATGAAGGTGAAGATGAAGACAGTGACCTCGAAGCATTAGAAAAAGGGCCTTTGCCTCTCTCTTAGATAGGGAAAAATGATATTCAGGCAAGACTACTCCTCAAAAGGCTTTGAAAGAAAACCTGTGGGCACAACCTCTATCAGAAGCATCTGACAGAGAAGCATCTGATGAAGAGTTGGAGAACACAAGGAGTTCTGCTGAAGAGCTGCAATCCAGTGATGATGGGAGAAGTGGTTTGGAAGACAAAGGCCAGGGAGAAAAGAGGGACACTCATTCTTCAGGCTTTGGTTTCCAGAGCATCAGTGACTGAAAAATTCACTGAGGGAATGAATTATGTTGGCAGCCATGAGGAAGAGGAGGAAGATGAAGAAAACAGCATGGAAGAGGAAGCTGATGAGGAAGGAGACAGAGAGGAAATTGAGGAGGCTGTGCCTGAAGACAAAAATGAGGATGAGACAGGGAGGACCTTCTCAGGAGGCAAAGTGTCAGAGGAAGTGGAGAAAGGGAGAGCCGTGAAGAACCAAATAGCACAGTGGGACCAACTCTTGGAAAGCAGGATCAAGCTGCAGAAAGCTCTGCTGACAACTAAGCAGCTTCTCCAATCAGATGTTTTTCCTATTTTTAAGGACAAGGGCAGCTCAGAGTTTGCCAGTGCCTTGAAAAACAGCCACAAGGCACTTAAAGCATTGCTTAGGTCTTTGGTGGATCTTCAGGAGGAACTGCTTTACCAGTATCCAGACACAAGAGACCTCTTAGATGGAACAAAACCTAAAGAAGAAAGTGAGGAAGAGATCCCTAGTGAGGAGGAAGAGGCCATGGTGGGGGAGTGTCAGCAGAGGAGAGGCCCTCCCAAGAGAAAGCTGGGGATGGATGACTATCCCTGCTTTGTGCCAAAGCCCTTTGCCGATTTCACAGCCTACAGGAACCCTGCTTCAAAAATGGCATTACAAAACCAGATTGGCTTCTGGCAAGCTGGGGAAGGGTTTTGGTGCCTTTGAGTGCTCAGTCTTGACTCAGATTGACCACATTCTGATGGACAAAGAGAGGTTGCTCTGAAGGACACAGAGGAAGCACTCTGAGTACCATGTACTTGGCAGAGCTGAGTCAGCAGCTGAGCCCGTTTCCTAGAGTTTGCCAGGGCAGCAGGAAATATTGCCTGAAATTTCACCCAATGCTCACCTGAAAGACTTGGGTGAAGATATCTTTGATGATGATGATTTTTTATCACCAGCTCCTCTGAGACCTCATAGAACGGAAGACCAGTTCCTTGGATCCTAATGATTAGGTGGCTATGGGCAGGCAGTGGTTGGCCATCCAGAAGTTACAAAGTAAAATTCACAAGAAAGTTGATAGAAAAGCCAGCAAAGGAAGGAAGCTACAGTATCATGTCCTCAGCAAGCTGCTGAGCTTTATGGCACCTATTAACCACATTACAACGAATGATGATGCCAGGACAGAGCTTTATTGATAACTCTTTGGCAAAGTCAGCACACCTGCAGAAGGCCCTCAGAATTAGGGTTACCCACCCCACTCAAGGTGGGTGTATCTTTTCTACTGGAATTGAAGAGACAGCCCTAGAACAAGAAGCTATCTCCTTATGCCAGTGTTGGCTGCTCATCTATGCAAACAGTTGACACCTCTTGGACACCTGAGGCTGAATTTAGTGGGGGAGCTAGAGCAGTCCCTCAGGAACAAGCATCTCTACTGTGTACGACTCATAATACCTGTTTGATGCCTCCGGGACGTTAAGAATCCTCACTCTCTTCCTTTTTAAAAGTTTCTTCAGGGCTTTGTGTGGCAAAGAGAGCCATCCCTCATGTCTTCAATGATCACAGAGAAGTGCTATTTGTTTTGCTGCTTGTAAATATTTCAAAAGCATCAGCAGTTAGAGGACCCTGTATTCTACTGGAATGTTCAGTAATTGGTTGGGAATTATTCTTTCAAGCAAGAAGCTATTTCAATAGACATTGGGACTGCATTCCATAAGACGGCACTGAGAAGAAGCCTGAGCAAAATGTTACTTGTCCTGATCAGAAATTTTTCATGACTCTGAGCCACAAGGAGCTCCAGAAAATCCTGATGTCACACCCACCTTTTTTTTGGAGCTCAGAAATATTTGTGGATTTTCAGCTAAATATTGATCTCTTGACTTTCTTTTTTTTTGTTTTCCTCTAGCTGATGAGGATTCTTTCAGAATCCTGTTCCTTTCTCACCACTCATGACACACTTTATTTTTTTTAAGGCAATTGGGGTTAAGTGACTTGCCCAGGGTCACACAGCTAATAAGTGTTAAGTGTTTGGTCTGAGGCCGGATTTGAACTCAGGTCTTCCTGACTTCAGGGCCAGTGCTGTATCCATTATGCCACCTACCTGCCCCAATGACACACTTTATTTAGGAGATGGTCTGAACTGAGCTCCCACCTTAAATGGAATTTGGGAGGTCTTGATTCCACACACCAATTGGACAGAGAGTAGTTGAAAAGGTGGAATCCTAAGGCTAATGGAATCTTTCAGGATGATGAGGTTTTCCCCATAATGAGCTTTTGGAAAATGAAGAGAAGTCAGAAAGGTCTCAAGATAGTGCAGTCACTGAGAAATGGCAATGCCAGAGGAGAGGAGGCCATATTAAAGAGATGTTATGAAGATAGAATTGACAGGCCTTTGCAACAGATTGGATAGGGGATATAAGGGAAAATAAGGAGTTGAAGATGACACTTAAATTGCTAATCTGAGTGACTGGGAAGATGGTGGTAGCTTTTATAGTAATTAGGAAAGTAAAGAAGTGAGGAAGACTTAGAAGGGGGATAATGAGTTCCATTTTGGACATGTTGAATTTAAGATATCTTGAGGACAACCAATTTGAGATATCCAATAGGCAGTTAGAGATGTGAATCTGGAGGTTAAGAGAGAAATTAGGGCTGGATAACTAAACATAATTCAACCCATAGCAGCTGATGACATTACCAAGCAAAATATATCAAGGAAGAAGAGGAGGCTTTAGGACAGGGGTGGGGAACCCAAGATCTTAAGGCCACATGTGGCCTTCTAAATCCTTAAGTGTGGCCTTTTGACCAATTCCAAATTTTACAGAACAAATGATTTGTTTGGATTCAGTCAAAAGGCTACACTTAAGGATTTAGGCCTGCAGGTTCCCCACCTCTACTCTAGGACAAAGCCTTGGGAGCACTGATGTGGATAAAAACCAAGCAAAGTGATTAAGAAGGAGTTTGACAGGTAGGAGGAGAACCAGGAGAGAGTGGTGTCACAAAAATCTAGAGAGGGGGCAGCTAGGTGGTTCAGTAGATAGAGCACAGGCCCTGGATCAGGAGGACCTGAGTTCAAATCCAGCCTCAGACACTTGACACTAGTTGTGTGACCCTGGACAAGTCACTTAACCCTGTAGCCTAGAGAAAAAACAAAAACAAAACAAAACTAAAATCTAGAGAGAAGACAGTATCAAAGAGAAGAGGGTAATTAACAATGTCAAAGGCTGCTAAGAGGTCAAGAAGAGAAAAGGCCACTGGATTTGGCAATTAAGAGATTATTAGTAACTTTGGAGACAGTAGTTTCAGTTGACTGATGAGGTCAAAAGCTATATGTTAAAGAGAAAATGAGAGAAGAGGACGTAAACATAACCAAAATGTATGACCACAAAAGGCGAAAGAGATATAGTCCTATGGGACTATAGTGAGAGGAGATGGAAAGATGAAGTGAAGGTTTTTTTGAGGATGAAGGAGACACATGTGTGTTTATAGGCAATAGGGAAGCAGCCAGTAGACAGAAAGAGACTGAAAATAAGTGAGTGAGTGGAGATAAAAGAGGAGGCAATGTGCTGAAGAAGACGGAATGGAATGGGATTACTTGTGCATATGGAGAGGTTTGCCTTGACATGGAGAAGAGCCACCTTTTCATGTAAGGAGACTTCTTCATGTGAAAGGTATCTAAATGATGAGAGATGAGGAGGAAGGAATAATAAGGAATTCTCAGGGAATGGCCTCAATTTCTTCAGTGAAATACAAGGCAAGACTCTTGGTTGAAAGAGAGTTGTGTGTGTGTGTGTGTGTGTGTGTGCGCGCGCGCGCATGAACACACATACAGGAAACCACAGGAAGTTTTGTGAGGGATGAAAAGATTTGGAAAATCTGAGGGGATGACTAGTGGGATAATGAGTTAATGGGGGACATATAAAAGAATTACCTTTCCAATTGGTCACCAAAAAAATAAGTAAATAATTTCCTTGCTGCATTTAAGATCTAGTTAGGATTGTGTTGGTGCACTCCACAGTAATAGAAAAGTTAGGAAGAGGAGAGAGCTTAGGGGGAAAGACAATGAGTTCTATTTTGGACGTGTTGAATATAAGATGTTCCACAGACCATTAATTGGATATGTGAGTCTAGAAGTTAGAAGAAAGGATAGGGCTGGATAAGTAGAACTTAATCAGGAGAGGAGGGGAGGGAAGAGGAAGAAACCTAGGTCTGATTACCAAGCATGACCTGCATGAAGATCCAGCAAAGGAGACAGGAAGGGTTTGACAGGTAGGGGGAGATCCAGGAGAGAATAGTTTCATAAGAACCTAGAGAGAACTAAGTAACAGTGAGAAGAAGATGACCGACAGGGTCAAAGGTACATAGACTTTAAGAAAGGTGAGGACTTAGAATATGCCACTAGACTTGGTGATCATCTGGACCTTTAGGTAAAACAGTTTCAGTTGAATGATGAGCTAGCTCAGAAGTCTGACTGTAGAGAGTAAGTATATACAGACAGCCTTATCAAGGAGTTTAGCTGCAAAAGGGATGAGAGATATGGCACAATAACTATGAGGAAGTGTAGCTAGCATTTAGATAGAAAGCTCTTTAAGGTGTTACACACACACATATATATATCTATATATCTATATATACACACACACACATATACACACATACATTTAATCCCATTTGATAATTATAACAATCCTGTTTTTGCTGTCGTTCAATCATTTCAGTCATGTCAGACTCTTCATGACCCCATCTGGGGTTTTCTTGGCAAAGGTCTTGGAGTGGTTTGCCATTTACTTCTCCAAACAATGTTGTTAGGTAGGTACTACTATTAGCATTATGACCATCTTACAGATGAAGAAACTGAGGCTAAAGGACTTGCCCAGAGTCAATATCTAAGTATCTAAGGCAAGATTTGAGCTCAGGTCTTCCTGCCTCCAAATCTAGTGTTCTTATTCACTTCACCACCTAGCTGTAAATAGAGTTTTTATAGCTTTTAGACTGCCTTCTAAAAGATGAAATCGTCATTAAGCTCAGTGAAGAAATTATTTCCTACTCTACCTTGGGCAGAGGAAAGAGAGAGAGAGCTCTACCACTCATTGATGTCACAGTGCTCCTTGGCTTCCCAGAAACCCCAAATTTTATCTCCTTTCTCCATACTGAAGTAACCCAGCCTCTACTCTCCAAAAAGAAAAAAAAAATCAAAGGTCAATGTCAGGGACAGGGCCTCATTCTTTTGGAACTCTACCAGGGAAGCTGATCTACTAATTTGTCCTGAATTGTTTCTGATGGCTATTGGATTAAAGTGCTATTTATTTGTGCAAGTTATTTGGAACATTTTAATAGGCAATGAGATGTGATGAAAAGAATACTGTTCTTGTGGAAGATCTAGGTTTGAGTCTGTGTTTCTACACTTTCTAGTAGGTGAGTCACTTCTCTGCTGAGTCTGTTTCCTCATCTGTAAAACTGGCAGTTATAATGCCTTCCCTCTCTACCTCACAGGGCAATCATGACGAAATTGGCTTATAAACCTTTACATGTAAGAAAAATAGGAATTAGGATTGTTATTGTTGCTTTCACTGTGGCTACCAAAGATTCGGTGCCTAAAAATAGGGGCAATTCTACAAAGGTAAAATTTCATGTACAATAACAGGCTAATGCAGGGGACATTTTAAGAGTCGTTACAAAATTTTAAGTAGAATGTTCCAAGTCAGAAAGGGCCGTAGGGATCATCTAATAATTCAGCTCTCTCATTGCACAGGTCTATACAACTCAAGTGATTTGTTTGAGGCCTCACAGTTGGTAAATGGCAGATCTATGATCTTCCACAAGTGTCCCAGAAACCACACCATGTAGGCAATTAATTTATCAACTCCTCTGTCAACAAACATTTTCAAGCACAGATCATCATTTATTAGGCCAAGGAACAAGTGCGTATCAAATCAATAATATTTCCTCCACTGAGTCTTTTGAAAAAACATGGTGTAAAGGCTAGTACCTTTTTGAAAGAATTTCTTGCTGCCCACAGAGCCCAAGGAAAATTCCAATCTCCTACTCCTCCCTTTAAAGCAAACAAATGCTTGGCAGAGCATCCCTGGACATTGGCCAATAGACTTAAGTTTCTTTTCTCCACTTTTTGATTATTCTGAGAAGAGGAGGTAATTTAAGTAAACTGAGGAAATAGACAGTCATAAAGAGCAGAATGGTCAGACAAAAATACCCAGATCATCTAGATAAAGATTAATTCCGATTGTTCTAGCTGACTGAGGCGAAGAAGAGCAGTGAAACAAGACTTTATTCCCCAAGTGGTCTGTTTATCTGATTTTTATCTGCTGAGATTAGAATCATTTCTATATGTGAGGCATCTCACATGTTTTAAGCTTTAAACTAGACTAAGATTTTGAGATATACTGTACATTTTTTAAGTAAATAATTTTTTTAAAAAACAGTTTCTAAGGAAGTGGTGTCCAAAACCACAAGAAGACAGTACAAATCTGTGGTCTGGTTGGTTAAGCAAGGTCATAAGCAAGTGAAATAACTATGACCACTCCCTCAATTTTGTTCCCTTATTCAGAAAGAAAAAGAGAAATTAAATTCTATAACTGCCACTCTTTAAATTGCCAGAAAATTGTATCAAGGACCCCTTGAGACTGATTCCATCTTGTTCTCTCTGAAATCTCCCCTGGGGTTGTTCTTTCTCATCTTGGCTTGGACTTCCCCTGTGTCTTGGATCACAGATTCCACTTCCCATTCCTGTAATGGACTCCCCCTTCCCAGAGTTATCCAATCCAAGAAGCATTTATTAAGCATGTACAATATACCAGGCATTGTGCTGGGCACTGGGGATTTTGTTTTCCAGTCACCTGACACTTTGGGAATTCATTTGGGGTTTTCTTGGCAAGGATTCTGGAGTGGCTTGCCATTTCCTTTTCCAGATCATTTTACAGATGACAAACTAAGGCAAGCAGGGTTAAGTGACTTGCCCAGGGTCACACAGCTAGTGATTGTCTGAAGCCAGATCTGGACTCCAGGCCCTACATTCTATCTACCATGCCACCTAGCTGCCCCAGGCACTGAGGATACAAGGAAGAAAAATAAAAGGTCATTTCCCTCAAGGAATTTACGTTCTGTTGGTAGGGTAATCAACCTGTTGACATTTCTTCCTTTGTTCAACAAGGACCAACTTAGATGTCACCTCCATGAAATCAGTTCTGTCTTCTTCCTCCCCCCTCATTCCCTCAAATGAAAATGGCCCCCCTATGGTTTATAGCCTAGATCTCTCCTTTGCTCTTGTCCCCTTCACTCTTTTTTCAAAATTATTAGTGTAATTCTCTCCCCACTTTATCCCTCCTCCACCTCCCACCAACATTAGATTGTCCATAGAGCAAAGTCTGTGTTGTGTTTATGTGCCTTGCACGTAGTGATGGCCAGCTTTCATACAATGCCTTAGGTTTTGCCAAACATGTTATTTCACATTATCCTCATAACACCCCTATGAGGGAGGTGCTATTATTATCCTCATTTTTACAGATGAGGAAATGGAGGCAGAGAATTGTAAAGTGACTTGCCCAAGATCACATAGCTAATCCCATATCTGAAGTGGAATTTGAACTCACTACTTGCTGACCCCAAATCCAGAACACTGCATTCATTGTACCACTCAGCTGGACAGTAGGTACTTCATTGAAGTTTGTTGTATTCAAGTCCATTCAATAATGTACAAAACACCACCTGGTATAAAGAATGCACAATGTGAGGCCCTGGAGAATACGGAGAGTTTGGATAAAACAGCCACCTTGTTCTCCAGGTGAATTCAGTTGAGTTCCTCTAGTACCAAGGAGAGCTAGGAATTAGGACACTGGACATAGGTTTATTGTCCTCAAATGGCAAATAGGAAAACTGAGGCATGATAGCAACAGGAGCCTGCTGAAGGCAACAGGAACCAGGGAGACAATTGTTAATTTACAACGTGAGCATTTACATTTCAGAAATTAACAAATGCTATAAACCAAAGCTTAATTTCTTTTGTTTATTATCGAGACTTAAGAAAGCGATGCAGAAGATGTTAATAATTCGGATTCATTTGTAAACTATGTACCGTGTACATTTTCTTTTCTGGAGTGCTAATTAAAGACGACAGAACCAGCTAGGTGGCACAGTGATTAGAACACTAAGTGAGAAAGATCTGAGTTCAAATTTGACCTCTAACTTTTAGCAGTTATGTGTCCCACGGCAAGTCACAACCTCTGTCTGCCTCAGTTTCCGGATAATAATAGCACCTACCTCCCAGGGTTGTTGTGAGTATAAAATGAGATTAGTACTTATGAAGTGTTTGGCACGGTTCCTGGTACATAGTTAGGTGCTTAATAAATGCTTGTTTCCTTCCTTAAACATTGACCATCATACCTATGTTAATAACCCTTACAAAATTTATATAATGCATAGCACTTACAAAGTTTCCCTCATTTGATCTGTACAACAACTTTTTGAGGTAGATACGGTTAGTATTAATATCCTCATTTTATTGATAAAGTGGAGGTTCAAAGGTTTTTCCCAAGGTTCACAACTGATAAAGTGAAACGAACTCAAATTCAGGTGGTCTGCTTCCAGAATGAATGCTCTTTCCGACAATACTGAATTTACTCTAGAGAATGATCTTTCAAAGGGGAATTTCAGCCAGTGTGAGACCTGGGATGAGGACTTCCTATGGGGTAAGATGCCTCCCACGTGTTCCTCAAATCAGTTAGAACAGGCTCTTTTGGGATAACAGCATCCCTCACTCACTATATTTAAAACTCTGTGTCCCTATTTTAAACAGCTATAGCTAAGTTCTTCCAAGAAAATTATCAACCTGATGTAAAAGGAATCCTGGGTCCCCCAAAACTATGAATAAAGAGAACTTGACTAATCAAGATGGAAAGGGTTGGTCTCTATCCAGTAATAGCCCATGAGTCTTTCCCTCAGGGATCAACCCAAATAAATTAGAAAAGGCTCATTAACAAAAGATTGGTCACCAAGGGATTATTTTATCCTTCAGCCACAGTAAATTGTAAAAATCATCTTATATCAAGGATATAGAGCTAGATAGTGAATAGAGCACTGGACCTAATGTCAGGAAGACTCATCTCCCTGAGTTCAAAACCAGACTTGAATACTTATTAGCTGTATGACGCTGAGCAAATCACTTAACCCTGTCTGCCTCAGTTTCCCTATCTGTAAAATGAGCTGGAGAAGGAAATGGCCAACCACTCCAGTATCTTTGCCAAGAAAACCCCAAATGGGGTCACAAAGGTTCAGACATAACTAAAATTCAGACTGAAAATAGAGCTGAAAGGGACTTCAGAAATCATTTAGTCAAGGGATTCTTAATCTTTTCTGCTTGATGATCCCCTCTGGCAGTCAGTTTAGAGAAGTTTATAAGGCTGTCTCAGAGTCGCGTTTTTAAATGCATCAAATAAAATACACAAAGGAAACCAATTATGCTGAAACACAGTTATCCATTTTTTAAGTCCATAGATCACAGGTAAGATCCCCTGAGGAAAATCCCCTCACTTTGTGGATGAGGAAGCTAAGGTCCGCAGAAGTTAAGTGACTTGCACAAGGCCTACAGTTAGTAAGCATCAAACTCAACATTCAAACCATGGTCCTGTGGTTCTGGGGACCCCAGTTCGTTTTCCAATAGGTTGTATTCCCTCTCTACTAGAGCATGGAGGGGTGAATAATGAGTGTGAGTAGAGGAAGTGGTCAACACATATTCAATCACACTGTTTTTGATGTATGAACCAAGAGTTAAATAATCTGAGCCCCATGTTATAGTACAGATTGATTCACATATTGTCCTCCCTAAACTTTTTGGCATCTCCATTTAGGGGAACAAGCGAAATAATAATTCATTGCCCTTTGATCAACCTAAAAGTACGTTTTGAGTTCTCTGTCTGCTATAGAATTTTCTTCTTAACGATCACATTTTATTTTATTACTTTAGCATCGTTACTAATCTTTTAGACCAGATCTGTTAACCTAGCCTGTATTTCTAGAGCACTGGTTTCTCCCTTAGGCGTTCCAGACCCCTGATAAGGCTGAGCAGTCACTGCAAAGGGTCTATCAATCCATATTCTCAAGAGTGATCTCAATGACTCATTATGGTCCTGGTGGCTGCTACAGCACTAAAAGTGGTAAAAAGTGCTGGCTGATATTGGTAGTAGGGGTCTGCAAGGCACTTTACAGACATTCTCTCAGTTGAGATTAAAAATGTTCTTATTTTTACTCTCTTCATTTTACATTTGAGGGAACTGACCCTCCGGCTTTAGTGATTTGTCCACAGTCTTGTAAGTATCTGAGGTGGAATTAGAACCCCGATCTTTCTAACTTCAGGTGCTGCCATCTAGCAACCATACCATACTTCCTTTAATAAATAAGCAAATGTGCCTTCTGTCACCTGAAAAAAGACTATCTCATACATCTTGCTATTAAAGGTTTTTGAAATCTATGCCAAGAGGATTGAAGAATAAATTTATTTTAGAACATTACTGAACTCATAGTAGCTTTTTGTCATTATTGGATAGTAATAGTACATGTAATAATTTTAAATTTTAAATCAAGAAATTTTAGCATTAAAAAAGAGCCTTCATACTCTAAAAGGATGATGGTCATTATTTTTATTGTCATTAGATGAAGAGGGGAAATAACTCATCTTAGGTCACATGATGAATTATGGTTGAACTGAGATGAGATTTTGGAATTCTTGACCTGATTAGCCAGAGTTCTACTACCTTCTCTTCTCCCTTAATTCTTTGATTCTAACTGCTAACTATTTAAGCAAGACTTTAAAAGTTTACTTAAACCACGCGAAGCATGAGCCCTAGAATCTCGAGTCAAAGTTTTTACCTCTTCCTCTTCTAGCCACCAGCGGACAGTCCTCTGGAGCTAGGCCTAAGAGTCAGGAGATGAGGGTTGAAATCTCATCTTTGACACTGCCTAGCTGAATAACTTGGGACAAGTCACTACAAGTTGCCACACTTTATTCATCTATACAATACTTGTATTCTCTCCCTCCCACAGGGTTATTGGTGAGGAGGGCGCATGCTATTGAACTGCAAATTGTGATTACAAGCAAGCACCCTTACCAGGGGATCTGGAAGGAGAAAGCCATAATCTTCAGAAATGTGAAACCTTTCAAGACTGAATGGAGGGGATTTTTTCAGTTTCATGTTCTGAGCCTCCAAGTCTCCCACCGTGCTGGTCACATCAGATGTATCCATGGAAACCCCACAGTAGAAAACCTTTCGTCTGTACTCCTAAATACCTGGGCCGACGCAGCTGCAAATCAGAACCTTGCTTAGCTAATGCACAGTCATTTCCCCAGAATGTGGGAGAACCTTGCCCTGGGATTAGAATCTGGACTCTCTGGTCCCATTGGTAGAAATCTGAGTAAACAATTCAAGGTTACTTACTGATCACACACACACATGATCACACACACACACACACACACACACACACACACACGCAAACCAAAATAAACAAATAACACCCTTACCCACCCCCGTACCAACAAGCTCCTTACCAATAGAAACACTCTTTTTCCCTGTCATTCACACTAGGCTTTAAAGGATTTGCCTTTACTGTAGTGTACTGAATAAGTCCTGGATTCAGAATCTGTATAGGTGAGTTGGGATTTCTACTTTGCCACTTAATATATCTGTGCTCTTGGTCAAATCCCTTCCCTTCTTTCTGGACCTCACTTGCCTCCCATGTAGAATGAAGGGGCTGGAATAAATTGTCTCTAATATCTCTCTATCTTGTAGGATCATATGACCCTGGAAAAAGTGCTCCATCTTGGCTGAGGGACCGCAGCAAGACGCCTTCATTTTATCCCCTTGGCATACCGTGCCTGATGAAAATCACAGCTTTTATTCCTATAGCAGGTAACTGTCAACAATGTTCTTTCCTCGTAATAGTGAGTCAGGTCATTCTTATATTCTTATCCCCATTTTAGAGATAAGAAAATTGAGTCCCAGAAAGAAGAGACTCATATTCAGTGACATAACTACTGCTAGAAGAAGGACCTGTAGCCAGGTCCCTGGACTCTGAACTAAGCACTTTTTTCATTATACAACATGACCTCAGTGTTACTTAGAGACTCCCCTGGTTGACATCTTTCTAACTGACAAACCTCACTAGAGTTTGTGCTGAGCCAAGTTATACAAGGGGCTGGATTACAGCTATCAAGTATCGCACTTGTGGACTCAGTGGCGTTCTTAGAATAGCAGAACCCAACGAAGTGTATTATCATTCATAGGATCTTTGATATAGAACTGAAAGTAGCCCTGCTCCCTCATTTTACAGGTGAAGAAACTGAGACTCAGAAAAGTAGAAATCATTTGCCCAGTGTCCTGTGTGTGTGAAGCAGCAGAGCCAAGATTAGAACCCAGTCCTCCAATTCCAAATCCAGACCTCTTTCCATTCCACATAAAAGTGCATCTATAAGAAATAGGGAGAGAAGCAGATGAATAAATATTGATGTATGTCCAGAGAAGCTTCCCCCAGATTTCTGTCAAGGAGGGAAAGAAGAGGCACCTCTAAACGTGCCTTTACCACTTCCCCTTATTCCTCTATTCTCCCAAGAAATTGTTCAATCCCAATAGGGAAACACTCCAGTTTAGCCTGGGTGGTTGAGGGGGAGGAGGTGACACCCAGGGACCTCTGGGGCTCTCACCACATTATGATACTGATCAACTAGACCCAGGTTTGATGCATCCAGAAAGGAACATCTGGGCTGAGTGAGAAGCCTCTGGATAGTCTATGGTGCCCTGGTGAGGTGGGAAACATTAATCACCCTCCATTATCTACTACTAAAGACAATGCAGTTGTTAGTGGAATTGTGAACTGATCCAACCATTCTGGAGAGTAATTTGTAACTATGCCCAAAGGGCTATAAAACTGTGCATATCCTTTAATCCAGCAATACCACTATTAGGTCTATAACCCAAAGAGATCATAAAAAATGGAAAAGGACCCATATGTACAAAAATATTTATAACAGCTCTTTTTTATGGTGGCAAAGAATTACCCTCTATAAAAAGGAAAGAAAGTCATGTAAGAGAGGATTTAGGGGAAATAGTGAGTCAGATAATGAGTTCTGCTTTAGGCATGTTGAGTTTCAGATGTCTCCAAAACATATAAGTCAAAATATCTAATATGCAGGTTGTGTTGTGAGACTAGAGTTCAGGGAGAGGCAGGGGATACAGATGCAAATCTGGGAGTCATCTGAGAGGCAATGACAATGAAACCTTTGGGAGCTAATGACATCACTGAGATAGTATACAGAGAGAAGAGGGTCCAGATATGAATGCTGCAGATCAATCAGCTCCATGAGGACTACCAAACAAGGACTTATAGCTGATCTGCTCACTTGAACACCAGGAAAAAAAACAAAAGGAAGAGAAGAGACTTGCTTTGGCCAGCTAGTATTGTTTGAATAAATCCCAGTACTGACTCAGCAGAAAATCAATAACCCATCTCATCGTCAAAGGGATTACAAAATCTCTGTGTATGCTATAAATCAGGAAGCAGGGTCATTCCACTGCAAGTCACCCTCTCTTTCCAGAAGCAAGATTCCCTAAGTCTTTCACATGGGGATTGCACAAGTCAAGCATGTTGCATGTGCTCATCAGCTCTCTCCCCTATACCAATTATGTAAGTAACCATTTATCATCCCCATTTTAGGGATGAGGAAACTGGGTCTTAGAGAGGTTTAATCTTTCAGCTCTAAAGCCAGGGGTCTTTCCACTACCCCATCTTCCGCTTGTCCTTCTTAAGCTCCCGTGGTTGCAAACCCACAGCACAGCACCCTGTGGTGTCATGGTTCCCTAGTCTAATGACCAGGTTCATGGGATCCTGGGTTTCCTGGGTTTCTTCTTTCTCACGCCCTAAGTTCCTCAGGCTCTCCCACCTGACATCACTTAATCTCCTTGTCACTGACTACATATTCCATTACACAAGTGGGCTTTTCCTAAGGCATTTATCTCTAAAGGAAAAGAGGACCTAGGTAACAATAAAAAGACTGAAGTCATCAAGGGGGTATCTAAAATAATGATCTTTATTTTTTATTTTTATATAATTGACTCATTTTATTTCAGATATTGAATCATTAAGTACTAATTACAATTGGTAATTTAAACAGAATTGAATAAATTAGGATTGTTTGCATCCAGTGTGTACTGGGGAGAATTCTTCAAGATCATTGTTTTATTAATATTTGAAAATGAACTTAATTGCATTTTGTTCTGATGGTGCTAATTCAATGCCAGGAAGAAAATTTAGAATAGCTGCAAAGTTGTTGTGAAGTCTGCTCCTGCTGGACCTAATAAGAAAATAGAATCTTTTCTTCACAGTCCCCACCCCTTTCACTCACTCATGTTCATGACTCCTACCAATTTGGGATTGGCCAAGCCAGAATCTATGGATGAAATTTGTTCACTGTGTTTATCATATCAAGCTTAGCTCAATCAGGAAGGTATTGAACCCATGGTTGCCTTTGTTGCTCCAATCATACCTTCCCAACTAACCACTGTCTAGCTAAGCCACTGTCCAGCCCCTCCTAAAATGGGGAGCATCACATGACGCAGATTATGCAATCATAGAGGCATGAAATCAAAGAAACAAATGCCCCATTTTTGTCAGAATCCCCAAATTTCATTTATTCTAAAGAACTTGAATGCTGTAATGGAAGAAGCACCAGACTGTGAGTCAGGCAGGGGTGTACTGGAGCCTGCTCAAATTAGTCACAAGAGCCAGTTGGTTTTTTTTTTCATTTTTTGTATGATCATTTACACCTCAGAAATTGGCAAACTATAAATCAAGGATTGATTTATTATTTGGTTGACTGTCTAGGCTTAAAGTGATAAAGAAAAAATGTTAATAATGTCAATTATCCTTTAAAAGTATGCTTTTTGTTTTTTGAGAACCAACTGAACATTTAACAGCACATTAATGGAAGTGAGAGACATGGGTTTGAGCCATGAAACTGCCTTGCTGGGCTACCTTGATCAAACCTCTTTCCCTTCCTTACCCTCAGTTTCTGCATCTATAAATTAAAGGTGTGTGATTTGATCTCTGAGGTCTCTGTCAATCTGAAAAATCTCTCTGGTTCTGTGACCTGAGTTCGAGTCCTACCCCAGCAACTCACTGTGCAATATTGGATAAATGACTTGCCAATGTTTCCTTAGAATAAGAGTGTTGGACTAAATCAAGAGTCTACAAACCATGACCCAATCTGGCCCCTGACCAACTAAGAATGTTGGGTTTTGGTTTTGCCTTTTTTTTTTTTTAATCCCTTGTCTGGGAGGCAATGAGTGCACAAAAAAAAAAAAGGCAGTGGTAGGCCATATTTGGCCCATGGGTGGTAGTTTGCCAATCTCTGGATTAAGTGATCTCTGAAATTCCATCTACATCTGCCAGTCTATGAATCAATGAGAAATAGAACTACTCTGCTGCCTATTAATCTAATCCTATAGCTCTTTTTAGGATCCAATCCAATGTAATCTAATTTAATCTCATCCAATCTAATTTATTATATAACAAACATTTATTAAGCATTGTTATCCTTCCAGTCGAGATAACTTGTGAGAGAAACATTTTAACTAGACTTGTAGCACTATGACATAGAAACATTTTTAAGGGGATGAGACAAACTCATCGTGTTATTCCATGACCTACTTGAGGTCATAGGATCATAGACACTGACATTTTTAGAGCGGGAAAGGATTTTTTAGTTACTCCAGTTCAAAGCCTTTATTTTAGGGAAGTGAGGAGCCTGAGACAGAGAAAGGGGAAGTGACTTGCATAAGGTCAGAGATAATATCACAGAATGTTAGCCTTAGAAGAGGCTACAGAGCTCATCTAGTACAGGCTCTACCCAAGCAGGAGTCTGCCCTATGATATTCTGATAAATAGCCATTCATTTATCTTCCATTTGAAGGATTCCAGGAAGTGACTACATTCCAAGACAGCCCATTACACTACTGAACAACTCTATTAGGGAGGTCTTTTTTCCCCCTACACAATAGATTTAATTATATCACACAACTCCCTCACTCCCAATAAACTACACTAGTTTCCTATTACCAATGGGATCAAATATAAGCTCTTCTTTTGGGCTTTTAAAGCTGGCTCCCTCCTTTCTAGTCCCCTTAAGCTTGGCCCCTCCCACTCCCTAGATTCTATGATCTACTGGTTTACTAGCCGTCCCTCCCACACTAAGCTCCATCTCCCATTTCCACACTTTTGAATTGGCTGCACCCATGCCCAGAATGCTATCCTTGCTTATTTCTGCCTCTTAGATATCCTGGAGTCCTTCAAGTCTCAGCTCAAATCTCATTTCTGCAGGAAGCCTTTCTCTGTCTCCTAGTTACTAGTTCCTTCTGCTCTAAAATTACCTCCCATCTACTCTGTATATATCTTATATGTATCTTGTTATTTACATGTTGTCCCCCCCTACCCCCGCTGGAATGTAACCTCCCTGAAGGCAAAAACTATTTTTTTTTCTTTTGTTGTATTTTCACTGCTCTGTGCAATGCCTGGTACATAATATGCTCTTAAATGGTTCTCACATGATAGTCTCCAATACCATCATCATCTTGATTGCCCATCCCAGGACCCTTTTCAGGTTACCCATGCCCTTCAAATGTTCTTCCTTTTACCACCAACAAACCCCCAGGACTTTGCTCATTGGTGCCCCCTATTTCTAGATGATACTACATCTTCTGTCTTTGAACCAAGTCCTAAAACACAGACTGGTCTTTGGGGCTAGCATAGGCATCATCTTAGCCATATTTCCAGGAAATAACAAAGTATGCTTCTTTTAGATATATTAAAGGGGTATTCCACAAATCACCATAAAGTGCCAAAAAACAGGTTTAATAACATATATCAAGAGAAGGTTACAAAGGTCTTTATAATCAATTCCTTTCTTCTCCATTCCTATAAAGGGAATTAAGCCCATGTCCTTCTTAGGTGCCACAGGTTTGAAGTCAGGAATACTCATCTTGGTGAGTTCAAATCTGGCCTCAGACATGTACTAACTCTGTGACTCTGGGTAAGTAACTTAACCCTGTTTGCTTCAATTTCTTCATCTGTGAAATGAACTGGAGAAGGAAATGGCAAACCACTCCAGTATTTTTGCCAAGAAAACCCCAAAATGGGATCACAAGGGGTCGAACATGACTGAACCAACAATAACCTTCTTAATTTCGCCTTCATTGTAGTTGATAGACTTTCAGTCTTATCCATAGAGAAACACATGCTATCTGAACTTATATGTCAGCTCTTACTCTCTCACCAATGAACCATATAGGAAAAGAAAAACCACAAAAACATAAAAACCTGTTTTAATCTAGTGCTTAACTTAACTCTTTTCATATCACAGATATTTAATAAATGTTTGTTGAATTGAATCCAACTCTTCTAGTTTTTTTTAAACAGAAATGAGTATTGTATTTTGTCAAAATAATTGTCTGCAGAAAGTTTATTTGTGGGGGGCGGAGTCAAGATGGTGGAGTGAAAGAAGGGACTTGCTTGAGCTCTCCCCCAAACCCCTCCAAATACTCATAAAAATGGCTCTAAACAAATTCTGAAGCAGCAGAACCCACAAAAAGACAGAGTGAAACAAATTTCCAGCCCAAGACAACCTGGATGATTGATCAGAAAGGTGTATTGTGCCAGGCTGGGAGCGCAGCAAACCTGGAGCAGGCCTCAGAGGACTGAATCACGGGCAGCTGTGGAGGTTTCCAGACTCCTCAATCCACAAATGCCAAAGACAACTTAGAAGGTCAGTGGGAAAAGTCTGTTTCTGTCGGTGCTCAGAGAGGAAGGAGGGGTTTCAGATCCATTCCCCAAGAGCATGGCCCTGGGGGGGGGGGCAGCTGCTTCCCGAGCTTCCAGCCCACAGACTGAGGGGGAATCCAGTAGCTGATCAGAGAGGGATTGCAGGGATCTCTTGGCCAGTGCTGAGGCAGGAATCTCTTGCTTTGCCCGTGTGTGGATCTGGGTCACAGTTCTGTGCTGCAGTGCTGGGGTGAGGAGGAGAGCTGGCATGGTGGAGCTTGTAGTGGCTGTGGAGAGAAACTCCTCCTCACAGTTCCAGGACAGAAAGGAGTACTTGTGGTCACAGGCCAGGAAAGGAGTAAACACCTTGCCCCTTATCATACCACCTTGGAAGAACTGAAAATTTACAGGTCCCTACAAGTATCTCTGAAAACAGCTATACAAACCCCTGAAGCTTGGGACAGTACACTCTCCACATTGGAAGCAGACTCTCACCTTAACGAAGAGTTTGAAACTCAAATAATTGGCCGTGATCATGAGCAAGCAGCGCAAAAAGAGTAAGACTATATTATCTTACTTTGGTGAAAAAGAAGATCAAAATATACAACCAGAAGAAGACAACAAAGTCAAAGCTCCTACATCCAAAGCCTCCAAGAAAAATATGAATCAGTCCCAGGCCTTGGAAGAGCTCAAAAGGGATTTTGAGAAGCAAGTAAGGGAAGTAGAGGAAAAACTGGGAAGAGAAATGAGTGATGCAAGAAAATCATGAAAAAAAGTCAACAGCTTGCTAAAGGAGACCCAAAAAATACTGAAGAAAATAACACCTTAAAAAACAGCCTAACCCAAATGGCAAAAGAGGTCCAAAAAGCCAATGAGGAGAAAAATGCCCTAAAAAGAAAAATTGGCCAAATGGAAAAGGAAGTCCAAAAGATTACTGAAGAAAATACTTCCTTAAAAATTAGAATAGAGCAATTGGAAGCTAGTGACTTTATGAGAAATCAAGACACTGTAAAACAAATCCAAAAGAATGAAAAATTAGAAAACAATGTGAAATATCTCATTGGAAAAACAACTGACCTGGAAAATAGATCCAGGAGAGAGAATTTAAAAATTATTGGACTATCTGAAAGCCATGATCACAAAAAGAGCCTAGACATCATCTTTCAAAAAATTATCTCTGAGAACTGCCCTGATATATTAGAACCAGAGGGCAAAATAGAAATTGAAAGAATCCACAGATCTCCTCCTGAAAGAGATCCCCAAAGGAAAACTCCTAGGAATATTGTAGCCAAATTCCAGAGTTCCCAGGTCAAGGAGAAAATTACAAGCTGCCAGAAGGAAACAGTTCAAGTACTGTGGAAACACAATCAGGATAACACAAGATTTAGCAGCTTCTACATTAAAGGACCGCAGGGCATGGAATATAATATTCTGGAGGGCAAAGGAGATAGGATTACAACCAAGAATCACCTACCCAGCAAAACTGAGTATAATCCTTCAGGGGAAAAAAATGGTCATTCAGTGAAATAGAGGACTCTCAAAATACTGATGAAAAGACCAGAGCTAAATAGAAAATTTGACTTTCAAATACAGGACTCCAGTGGAACATGAAGAGGTAAACAGGAAAGAGAAATCATAAGAGACTTATTAAGATTGAACTGTTTACATTCCTGCATGGAAAGATGATATTTGTAACTCATGAGAACTTTGTCAGTATTAGGGTAGTTGAAGGAAAAAAATTATATGTATGTATATATAGATAGATAGAGGGCACAGGGTGAGTTGAAGATTAAGGGGTCATATCTGGAGAATAAAATTAAGGGATGAGAGAGGATGATACTAGGAGAAGAAAGGGAGAGGTAGAATGGGGTAAATTATCTCACAAAAAAAAACAGAAAAGAAAAGTCTCTCACAGTGGAGGGGAAACAGGGGAAGGTGAGAGGGAATGAGGGAATCTTATTCTCATAGGATTTGGCTTAAGGAGAGAATAACATACACATTCAATTGGGTATGGAAATCTGTCTTACCCTACAGGAAAGGAGAAGGGGACAAGAGAGCAGGGGGATGATAGAGGGCAGATTGGGAAAGAGGGTAATCAGAAGCAAATACTTTTGAGGAAGGACAGGGTCAAAAGAAAGAATAGAATAAATGGGAGGGCAGGATAGGATTAAGGGAAATAGAGTTAGTTTTTCACAACATGTCTACTATGGAAGTGTTTTGCATAACTGCACATGTACAACCTATATTGAGTTGCTTGCCTTTTCAGTGAGGGTGGGTGGGGAGGGAGGAAGGGAGAAAATTTGGAACTCAAAGTTTTAAAACCACATGTTTTAAAAAAATATTTTCATATGCAACTGGGAAATAAGAAATACAGGAAATGGGGTACAGAAGTCTATCCTGCTCTACAGGAAAATAGAAGGGGAAGGGGATAAGAGAAGGGGGAGGAGAGATAGAAGAGAAGGCAGGCTAGGGGAAGGGGTATTCAGAATGCATGCCATGTTGGGGTGGGGGAGGGGTGAGAAATTTGGAACTCAAAAACTTGTGGAAGTGAATGTTGAAAACTAAAAATAAATAAATCTATATTTTAAAACAATTAAAATCAAAATAATTTTCTGCATCTATTTAGACAATCTCATGATTTTTGCTATTTATATCATCAGTTGTTTTTTTTTTAATACTATTGCTAACATCAATCAGTCTTCCATTCCTGTTATAAATCCAGCCTGGTCACAGTGTATAATCTTTGTTCCTGTATAGTATATAAACTTATGTTCCTATAACCTACTTGCCAATATTTTATTTAAAATTTTTTAATTTAAATTTTAAATATAAAATTCATTTAAATTTTTATATCAGTATACATTAGAGATATGGGTCTATAATTTTCTTTTTGATTCTGCCTAACTTAGTTATCAAGATCATATTTGTATCATAGAAAATAATTAGTAGGACCTTTTCTTTTCCTATTTTGCAAATTTTGTTTGAATGTTCTACAAAGGTCTAATAGAATTTGCTTGTGAAACTATATAGTTCTACATTGTCACATTTTTTTTCTTTTAGGAGTATATTTATTTAGGAGTACATTTATCAGATTTTAAAATTCTTTTCTGGAATTGGGTTGTTTAAATTCTCTATTTCTTCTATCAATGTATTTTTTATATTTGCAAATAATTATTCCTTTCATTAAATTGTCAGTTTTCAGTCATATAGTTAGGGGAATTAGTTTCCAAACCTTTATTTCTTCATTATTTATTGTAAATTATCCATTTTTGCTTTTGATAGTGATAACTTGGTTTTCTGCTTTCTTATTTTTATCAAATTAGCTAATGGTTTATCTATTTATTGTGCTTTTAATTAAAAAAAAGGTCCTGGTTTTGTTAGCTTAACGCATTTTTTGCCTCTAATTTTTATTCATCCTATTTTTATTTTCAGAATTTATCTTTCGCTGTTTATTTATTTATTTTACAGTTGTTGGTTTTTTAGATTTTTTTAGTTGCTGGGATTTTTTAGCTGCATTTCTGATTTGTAGATCTGTTCCTTCTCTCTTTTATTAATGATTGATGAGTTCATAAGTACCTCAAAGAATGTTGGGATGCCACCGGAAATGATTGAGTAAAATGTGTGGATTCTGTTTCTTGAAAGAATTCAAATTCACTTACAAAGTCTCCCTCCATCTTAAAGAAAGGCATTTATTGGGGTGACACACCCAAGCAAACCTGCTCCCCGTGAGGCAGAGACCTAATAAGCTCTACTTTACATGAGAGGCAGAGCATAGGCAATAGGCCCTGCTTCCCATAGGAGGCAAAGGCCATCCATCAAGCTTAAAGGTTTGGCTTAAATACAGTTTTATGGAATAGGGGGAGGGAGACAAGAGAATAGGAGGAGGGGATATAAAGGATATCTAGTAATCAGAAGGTGCCTTTATCAGACAGATAAGCAAAGGAAACAGGAAAGGGGAGGGGATGAGTTGTTTTGGAAATGTCAGGTAAGGTGATGCTTTGTGAAAGCACACAGGTAAGTCCACGGTGGGGGGGCTTTAATGAATAGTCTTCTTTGATCACTTTTCTGGCTGGTCACATCCTGCATCCTGCTTGCTTTATCTGCCTCAAGCACTCCTGTCTGCCTCACCTCATCAATGAATGTGCTTAGGGTTATGAATTTCTCCTTGGGGACTGCTTTGGCTACATTCCAGAAAGTTTGATACTTTATCTTATTGTTATCATTATCTTTAATGAAATGATATATATTTTTCTATGGTTTGTCCCTTGAACGATCCATTCTTTAGTATTAAGTTATTTAGTCTCTAGTTAATTTTTAATTCTTTCTTCAATGGCTCTTTAATATACTTTTATTATTGCTTTTATGCATTTATGAAGATTTTATGTCTTAATTCATGATCAATGTTGCAAGGTTGCCATACTTAGTTGAAAAATATTGACCAAACAAAAGTTAACAATAGCATCAGACAACAAGAAATACTAAAACAAAGTCAAAAGATTGAAGAAAAATCTGGCTTATAGTAGGCACTTGATAAATCTTTGCTGATGAACTTGCTGAAATGTGAACTGATTAAACAATGGAATAAAACAAAAAGAGATACAGAATGGATAAGAAAACAAAACAGCTATCTGCTGTATATAAAAAAAAAATTTTAAAAAGGACACATACAAGAATGAACATCAGAGGCTGGAGGGAAAAATTTGCTATGCATCAGGTGATTCCAAAAAACTAGGAATTACCATTATGCTATCTAACAAAGCAAAAAGAAATGCATTTAAAATTTACAAAGATAAAAATAGTTCAACTTTGGAGGGGCTATAGGAAGACAGGCACACTAATAACTGGGGGATTAATAACTGGGGGATCTATGAATTGGTCCAACCATTCTACCAGGAATTTGGAGTTGAATTTTTAAAAACATAAACCCATACATACAGAGATCCCACCACAAAGTATATGACCAAATGAGGTCAAGGACAGAATGACAGAATGACCATCCTTGTGTATATCAAAATATTTGTAGCAGCATTTTTAATATTAGTAAAAACTTGTAAACAAAGTGGGTGCCCATCAATTGAAAAATGACTTTAAAAATGGGATACGTGAATGTAATGGAAAATTGGCGCTCTGTGGGAACAAGAGATAACAACAATTTAGAGAAGCACAAGAAGACAAAGGAATTAATTCAAAATGAAGTAAGCAGAATCATAAAAACAATATATACAAGGATACAACAATGAAAATAGAAAGCATCCTAACTCTTTATCTTATATCCTAGTGCCTTTCTCTGTTCCTGGTCCACATTTAACTCTACTAAGGGTCACTATTATCAACATCAACATCATCATTAACATAACAGCTAACATTTTATATGGACGGTACTTTAAGCTTTGCAAAGTGTTTCACTTACTTGGTCTTCACAACTCTGTGAGATAAATACAATTATTATACCCATTTTATAGGTGAAGAACTGAATCTAGGAGAATGTAAGTGACTTGAGCAGACCCACACAACTTGTATCTAAGGTAGTATTTAAACATAGGGCTTCTTCTTCTTCTTCTTCTTCTTCTTCTTCTTCTTCTTCTTCTTCTTCTTAATCAATTAATTTGTTTTTAGTTTTCAACACTCATTTCCATAAGATTTTGAGTTCTAAATTTTCTCTCCCTACTTCCCTCCCTTCCCCCCTCCCCAAGATAGTGTGCAATCTGATATAAGCTGTACATATACATTTACATTAAACATATTTTCACATTGGGCATGTTGTAAAGAAGAATTAGAACCAATGGGAGGAACCACAAGAAAGAAGAAACAAAGAAAGAGAGAGAGAGCAAATAGTATGCTTTAATCTGCATTCATACTCCATAGTTCTTTTTCTGGGTATAGATAGCATTTTCCATTATGAGTCTTTTGGAGTTGTCTTAGATCCTTGCATTGTAGAGAAGAGCTAAGTCTGTCATAGTTGATCATCACACAATGGTGCTTCTCCTGGTTCTGCTCACTTTACTCAGCATCAATTTATTTAAGTGTTTCCAGGTTTTTCTGAAATCCATGTGCTCATCATTTCTTATGGAGCAATAGTACTCCATTACATTCATATACCACAACTAGTTCAGCCATTCTCCAATTTGATGGGCATCCCCTCAGTTTCCAATTTTTTGCCACCACAAAAAGAGCTGCTATAAATATTTTTGTACATATGGGTCCTTTTCCCATTTTTGTGATCTCTTTGGGATATAGAGCTAGACCTTCATTTCTTTTTAATTATCCACAGCAGCCACACTTCAGATTTCAGTATCACCCAAAAAAATGTGACTGACTGACTGTATAACCTCTGCTACTGACTGACTTTGTTTCCATAGATATAACCCAAATAACCAAAAATTGAGGGAGTCTTTAATAATTTTTTAAAATGTAAAGAGGTTCTAAAACCAAAATTTTTAAGAACTGTTGAACTGTAATAAAGCAGCTTTCAAAGGACAGGTAGGACCAGAATTCTACTAAGGAAATTATCCTTGGACAGATAGGAATCTCTCAAGAATGATATGCTGAAGACAAAAGGGAACAATTCTGATGGATTAGGGGGAAATGAGAATTATCTAAAGAGATCATTATGGATGCACAAAGGACTCATCAATTAACTCAGGTTTTTTTGGGTTTTTTTTTTAACATGACGAGGAAATTGAAGCAAGGTTAAGTAATAGAAGATGAATATGAAAGCACAATGTAGTGAGAGTAGTGTCAAGAATAAGCTGAAGCTACTGAAAAATGGGCAGGTAGGTGGTGCAGTGGATAGAGTGCCAGGCCTGGAGTTCAAATTTGGCCTCAGACACTTATGAGCTGTGTGACCCTACACAAGTCACTTAACCCTGTTTGCCTCATTTTCCTCATCTGTAAACTGAACTGGAGAAGGAAATGGCAAACCACTCCAGTATGTCTGCCAAGAGAACCTCAAACGGGGTCATGAAGAGTCTGAAAAATGACTGAACAACAACAGAGGCAATAAACAAAAAGAAGGTTTTCAGAGGTATTTAGGGGAATTGAGAAGAATGTTACCATCTGAAATGAACTCCTTCATCTCCTCTCTACTCCTCTAAATCTTTCTTCACCCATCAATTCTTTCTCTCCTGTTCTAGAAAAAGACACTATAGCTGCCATCCCCATCACTGGTATCATGTGTGACCTTGCTCTACCTAACATACCTTCCCTATCAGGAATCTTGAAGTACTTTGCAGGTTCTAAAGCACCATATAAAAGTCCACTGTTTTATTAGTATTATTGGCTCCTGTATCCTGAAGACACAACACAGCTCAGCCCTTTATCCAAGGAGTTTGGGGGCTGCAACAAAGCAACCTACTTCTCCTCACTACAATACCTAACCACACAATGAGGGTTACCACAGCATTAGGCTTGCACCAATTCAAAATAATAGAGCCAATCAACTAGTTGAGGAGTATGCTGACACAAATTATGGGTTTTGAACCTTCTAATCACCTGCTTCATTAATCAACTTCACTGTTACTCTAGACTCATCCCCAATTGGTTGTTAGCATTCTCCTACTTCGTGAACTCTCTCCATCCCTGTGATACTACACTCTCTGGACACCTCAGAACAATGACCCCTCCACAGTCTCAGCTGTCTCTTCCTCAGATTCCTCAACCCTAGCTATCTGCTCCCCTGCAATGCCCACTGCAGATTTCCTACTCTTCCACTGTGTCCTCTGGAACGCCTACTCTATAATTAACTTTAAATCTCTTTCTTTCTCATTCCTTTCATTTTGGGCCCTCACTGAGACTTGGCTCCTTCCCATGACACTGCTTCCCTCACTTATCACTCTTTCTAGTACTGGCTTCTTTTTCATTCACTCTTTGGTTTTGATGACTAGGTCAAAATACTCCTTATTCCCATTACCACTTCCAGGCTCTTTCTTTAGTCCCATAACTCAACAACCTCTCCTCTAAATTTATCACCCAATCCAGATTCTGATAGCAATTATCTACTGATGCCTTGGACATTCTATGTCTTTTTCTCAGCAAGTTCAAAACCTGATTTATAGTCATCATCTCTACCTCATTCTAAGAGACTTCAACATATGTTAGTGTTTCCTCAAATGCCCTAATTTCCAGATTCTGTAATCTACTCAGTTACCTTGACTCGCTCCTCCACTGCTTTTCAACTACACATAAGGGATATTATACTTTTGATCTCACCAATATTCATACCCATTGAGTTTCCATATTTAAGAACTCTGAATTTGCTTTATCTGACCAAAATATTTTATTCTTCCATATCTCCCTATTTCTCATTTTTAGAAACTTACTCTTCATCCTCACTGTGACTTCCAAAGCCCTATATTTCCTCAGTACCATCCTAGGTCCTTACTCATGCTCTGGCTACACTTTCCTTTCTAATCATAACCTCCTGGTGAACCTGTTCAACTCTACACTATTCTCTACTCTTGAAATCCTTTGTTGCCTTGTCCTACTGCTAGTTACACGTTGCCAAACTCCAACACTGAATAATTCCCAACATCTGTTTCCTTTGCTCTTATTCATGTGCTGGAAGAACTACTAAATCATACAGACTGGATCCATTACAAATTTATCCTAACTAATCCGAACTGGGCTCTCACTAAAGAAAGGCAATCCCTGGCACTCCACTCTGATTAATTCTCTGTCACACTCACCACAATAGCTGTTCCAAACCATTACTTCTTTTATTACTTTCTCTCTTACTTCTACCATACCATTTATTTATATTTCCCAACTATTTTATCGCGGACCAAATATTTCGTTAAAAAAATTAAGGAGAGGCAGCTAGGTGACGCAGTGAACAGAGCTCCAGCCTTGGAGTCAGGAGGACCTGAGTTCAAATCTGGCCTCAGACACATAACACTTACTAGCTGTGTGTCTCTGGGCAAGTCATTTAACCCTGATAGCCTCAGCAAAAAAGCAAAAAACAAAAATTAAGGCCATTCCCAAAACCTCCCTTTTCTACCTTCCTCGTCATCTCATATTCCTGTTTCATCACCCCCTACTATCTCCTCTTCATCTGTAGTCTCTTATGATGAAGTTACCCTTCTATTTGCCAAGGTCAACCCTCTCTATATCCTTTCCATCTTTTCTAGCACATTGCCTTCATTATCATCCCTACTCTCTCTCTCTAATCATCAGTCTCTCCCTATCTAATGACTGATGCCTACAAACACACCCAAATTTCCTTCATCCTTAAAAAATACGCTCACTAGATTTTACCACACCTGCCAACTATTGTTTTGTACTGTTTTGTATCTTTCCTTCCCTTCCCAGTTAAACTAATTGAAAAATCCATATGAACTACATACCTCCACTTCCTCTCCTCTCGCTCAATTCTAAACTCTCTGTAATTTGGTTTCTGGCTTTATCATTCAACTAAAAGTTCTCTCTCCCAAAGGTACCAGTGATTTCTTAATTGCCAAATCTAAAGGTCTCTTCTCATTCCTCATCCTTATTTACCTTTCTGCAGCTTTTGACAGTTTTTAAATTTTTATTTTAATTGTTTATTTATTAAGATCTAAAAATAAACTTTTATTGGGTAACCAGGAATTGACAGCCTAAGATTATACATTTTAGTTACATCAAGGCCTAGGCTCTGAGGTTTTTCTTAGCCTCTTTCAGCTTTTAATATGGTTTTATGGAAGAAGCATCATCAATAGAGACAAAGTATATGGTTAGCAGAATGACTTCAGGTCATTACTTCCCACCAGCTTTTGGACAAGTTGCTCCCTTCTCAGCCAGGATAGGGAAGAGCCCTCAGAAAAAAATCCAGTAAATAATTCCACATAATACCTTTCTACCATTATAAGTTTGAAAGTTATTGTTCTGGGCTTATTTGCTTATGATCTAATTGTTTTTAAGGTGTCCTTCACCTTCAATAAATAATATATTTTCCTATGAATAAATCTAATCAACCAAGCAATTTTTCTAATCACATGGTTCAGGAAAAATCCTTATATTTTAACAATTTCATCCTGCTTCTAGAAGTGGAAATAAAATTATTCTACTTCCCTCTTACAGAAGAGTATGCCAAACCCATTTAAATAATTTAATGAACTGCTATCTTCTTCTGGATAGTACATCCTTGCTAGGATTTTGTGACATTGATTGCAATTGATTCTCTTCCTATCTGTCTGAACACTTCTTCTCATTCTCTTTTGCTGTATCTTTACCCATACCATAACTACTAACTGGTTCTCTCCTAGGGCTTTGACCTAGGTCATCTTTTCTTTTCTCTACATATTCTCTCACTTAGCAATCTAATCAGCTCCTGAAAGCTCAATTACCTCCTTTATTCAATGATTCCTAGATTTCCAGCTCTGATCACTTTGATGATCTTAAGTCCCACACTACCAATTCCTCAATGGACATTTCAAACTGAATATTCCATAGGCATCTCAAACTCAATATGTCCAAAAAAGAACTCATTATCTTTCTCCTAAAATCTTCTCTCTTCCAAACTTTCCTATTACTGTCAAGGGAACTACTATCCTTTTTAAAATTCTAGCCTCAAAATTTCATTGTCAACCTCAACTCTTCACCCTCACCCATATTATATATCCAATTCATTGCCAAATTCGTTTCTATCTTCACTACATCTCTAGCATACAAACTTTCTCTAAAATTGCACAGCCACCACCACCCTTTTATAGCCCCTCATCACCTCTAGCCTAGATGGTTGCAATAATCTTCCAATTTGTCTCCTTGCCTCAAGTCTCTTCCCATGCCAATCCATCTTTCACTCAGCTGCCAAAATGTTTTTCCTAAAGCACAGATCTGACCATATCAATTTTTCACACACATACACACACACACTCAATAAATTGCAGTGGTTCCCCATTACTTCCAGAATATAATATAAAGTCTTCAATTTTCATTTAAAGACCTTCACAACCTGGCTCCTTCCTATCTGTCCAATCTTCTTACATTCTATTCCCTTCCATGCACTCTGTGACATGACCATACTGGTCTACTCGTTATTCCTTACTCACAACTCCCCATCTCCCATCTTCGTATTTTTATATTGGCTTTTCTTTATGCCTGGAATGCTCTCCCTCCAAACCTTTGACCTTTGACTCTTAGGTTTCTTGGCTTCTTTTGAGAATCAGCTCAAGTGTCACCTCTTACAGGAACCCTTTCTTGGTCTTTCTACCATCACCTTCAGCTACTAGTGCCATCCCTTCTAAGATCACCTTCCATCTATTCTACACTTATCTTATATACTTTGATTTATATGTTATTTCCCCCGGCAACATATGCTTCTGGATGGTAAAGACTGTTTTTGTGGGGATTCTTTTCTCCATAGCTCTTGCCCTTAGCATAGTGCCTTGTACATAGTAAATGAATGTTTGTTGACTGATTGATTGATTTCAGAACATGTTGAGTTTCCCTATATTTTTTCTCTGCCACCCTCACCTTGAACATTCTATCTGTCTTTCCTTCACTGGCTAGAAAGAATCTCCTTAACCCCTCCCCCATTACTTAGAAACCTATTACCCTGCCCCTTCCTCCACCCCTTCAAGCCAGATTAGTCCCAAAGAAGCAATAACATCTGCTATTAAACAAGAGAGGTGGGGAAGGGAGACAGGAATAGTCTTTCCTGCTTATTTAAATGGAGTTTGCACAGACCTGACTCAGTCACTTTAGTCATCCCAGGAAGTTTACCTCCCTAGTCTCCAGAACAAAATCAAATGAACTCATAAATTTCCTGCAGTTTAGGCATTTAAGGCAGTGTGTGTACACACGGTGGGATTGGTGGGGAAGGCAGTTCCCTTTGTCCTTTAAATCATTCTACATTGGTAGCTACTTACATACACCAGTAAGGTAAAGCCAGCTCTTACTGGGAGAGTGAATCCCAAAAGATTCATTCCACTATTAAAATAGCTTTTATTTACTCAATTTACACAATTACATTATGATGTAGCCACATTGGCAACAGAGCATTGCTGTCATTCAAAACAAAGCATTTTTTTTCTTGTACAACATCTTCATGAACATTCAATGAAGACATCTTATAGTAATTCCTTGTAACTTACAGAGAAAGATTTTTCCACATAACCTTACATGTAATGTGAGTTCCCTGAGAACATGGACAGGTTTTTTTTTTCAAAAATTTTTTGTATACCCCAAACCTATCATCTCATACATAATAAAGTGATCATTAATACTTACTCATTGATCAATTGATGGATTGGTTAACAGAAGACTATCAACTGCATAATTAAGTAGAATGTAATATAACTGAGAGCAGAGATTGATTCTTTGCATCAATATACTTAACCTAAGTATATGACACATAATATGAGGTTAATAACTACATGTTGATTGAATAATAATAGTGTTGTTTCCATTAGCTCTCTTTCAATAGAGCCTTCTCAGTTGTGTCCTTTACTGACTTAAGGAAAGTCATTAAGTTTGTGCCACCTGTCCCTTTCTCTTGATTATCCGATGATTTCTTCTTTTTTGCATTGTCTTGTTTATTTGATTGAATTATGATGTACTTGAACACCACTCCAAGGTGATATCTCCTGAGTTCAACTAGAGCTTTTATACATTCATTATAGTACTTCTTCAGGTTAATATCATCACTGGAGATGATGAAATCTCTAACAGATGGGCCAGAAGTAAGTGCCTCAAGAAAGTCCTTATGCGATGATGGCATGTAGTCCCTCATTTCCTCGAGGAATTTAGCACTGCTTTTCTCTGAAAGAAGAGGAAAAATTAGGGCATTAAGGAGACACTGATGAGAAGAATGAGGATGGGGATGGAGGATGGGGAATGAAAGAGTGATCACTGATATTTATCAGTAGGATAAGGATTATGTACCTGCCAATGGTAGTGGGACAGCTGGGTGCTAGATTATGTCTTATAATTATCCATAATTACAATAAGCTCGATGTTGATTTACACTTAAAAGTTTATAAAATATTTTCCTCATAACAAAGCTGTACATTAAATAAGGCAATGATTACTATCCCACTTTGCAGAGGAGGAAACTGAGGCACAGAGAAATGAAGCACTGGAGTTAGAGTCAGAAGCCCTGTCTCTGTCACCTGCTGACAACTATAATAGCTTAAGCACATAGATTCACCTCTTTGAGACTCTTCTGCTTCATCTGTAAAATGGGCATACTTAGTCTCATACTGCCTACCTCATAAGATTGTCATGCACAATATTCCTTGTAAACATTAAAGCAGAATTGGAATTGGATTTACTAATATGTTTTGTTATTGTCATCATTATTAATGAGAGTTATTAGTGGATAGTTCTGTGTATGTTAAGCCCTGGAAAAATAGATGCTGATGAGAAAAGATAAGAGTCTCCCAACCTGCTCTGAGGTTGGGTCTTCTCCATAGGCTACTGTAACCAAACATCTCCCACATGGGTCTTTGGATCTTGGCTTCCCTCAACTTCTTTCTCATAGTCCTGCTATCTGACCATATATAATAGAAACACATTTCTTTATGAAGCTGATTTACAAGTCATCATAAGTCCCATTTCTCTGAAGCACTTTCCTTACAACAGCTCAAGGAAATAGGCAGTACTTCAAGTATCCTTGTCTGTTTCTACTGCACCATATTACTAGGTTCATTTGAATCTCAAATGCCAATCAGAACCCCAACTTACCCTCTGCACTGCTGTGTTGGATCCCCAGCAGGGCATCAAAACACTGTATGATACTGCTTTGGGCAGCACTTCCCCCAGAGAACATCTTGGGTGTCTCCCACACCCCTTCATACACCAGGCCATTTGGCAACAGTGGGTTATTCTTCCAGCTAAACCAAAATAGAGACAAAGATATATTTATGTTTGTCAGAGAAAAGCTTTTACCTTCATTAATTTTCCAAAATCAAAATTTTATAGGTATGGAACTAAAGGGTAGGGAGAATAAGTAATTCTATTAGCTTTTTGTTTGATTTTTGATCACGGACCCTCCCTATCCCCCAACCAAATCAATCCCTTATGAAAACAGTGGTTTTGGTATCACAGACCTAAGCGAATTTGATAGCTATTATAAGAGAAAGTCATAATCAGTATCTTAAGTATTTTGACTGTACTGTGAGATTGACAATACAATTATCATTATCCACAATTTTACATATGAGGACACTGAAGCTAAGAGAAGTAATTTGTCCAATGTCACATCAGGCAATGAGTATCAGAGTCAAAACTCACACTCAGTGCTCTTTCCACTACGCCATATTATACTCTTTCTAGAAATGGATCTCTGTCTTATAAATCAGAATTAATCATTTTGTGACTTCTAAATAACAGCTCCCAAACCCAACCAAGAAGCAGGGGCTAGAGCAATAACTTTCAAATAGCTCCATGCTATCTCTAACATATTAAATAAAAAGGTGAGGTTGTTGGGAGCTCATGATAGTGAGTTATCAGTGGGCTACTGGAATTAGATTCTTGGCTTTCTATAGGTGGAGGCTTCTTTGTTCAGAGGAAGCAGTGAAAGTAGGGGATCACATACCCAGATAAGTAGATGCGGAGAGTACCGAAGAAGTCACTGGGCTTCACGTATTCTGTTGAAAGATTGAGCCAGAAGGAAAGGTGATGAACTGTCTTATTGACATTAAAAAAAAGAGCAGTCCATGTCCTGTCATCATTGTACTTTGCAAGACCTTCAGAATAAATTCTCCATTGGCTATGAGAGCAAGCTCCCTAGCTAAAGGACTCTTAGTCTAACTTCACACAGGAAATCTTCTACCCATCAGCCTTTGATCTTTGCACCATCCTCCAGGCTCTTCTCTACCACCTCAGCAATAGCCCTTCACCCTCAGAAGAGTGTGCCTCAAATTTTCCATTTTTAAAACTAGTAACATCTCTTTGGATATCATATGGTGTTCTGTTTCTCTCAACCCTCTGTTCTTATCCTTGACAAAAAAAGGAAGACTTGTGGATTCCAAACTGAAGCCCCCTATGATCAAAGCAGAAGAGAGAAGCAGGAACCCCACTATGTCATCACATCTGGCTTACTGTTAGCTTTTTATTTGTTTGTTTTCTTTGAAATCTAAGACCCTGAACTCCAATTAATTATCTTCTCTTTATAAATTTCCTCCTTGGGTAACATCAGCTCTATTCATGACATCTAGCCCCAGCAACTACTTGCTGGATGGCTCTACCAGGTTGTCTAGTAAGGAGGTCAAACTCAATGTGTCTGAAACTGAACTTTTAAATTCACCCTCACTTCTACCCTCCCCAATAAAAAGAGAAAGAGAGAAGAAGAAGAAGAAGAAGAAGAAGAAGAAGAAGAAGAAGAAGAAGAAGAAGAAGAAGAAGAAGAAGAAGAAGAAGAAGAAGAAGAAAAGGAAGGAAGGCAAGAAGGAAGGCAGGCAGGAAGGAAGGGAAGGGAAGGGAAGGGAAGGGAAGGGAAGGGAAGGGAAGGGAAGGGAAGGGAAGGGAAGGGAAGGGAAGGGAAGGGAAGGGAAGGGAAGGGAAGGGAAGGGAAGGGAAGGAAAAAAAGAAATTTGGCACCCTTTTTCTAACTTCTCTATAGTCTATTGAAAGCATTACCAGTCACTCAGGCTTCAATCCCAGTCCTCTTGTACTCCTCTGTCCTTTAGACCTGGAATCCAAACTGGTGCCATGCCTAGTCAATTATATTTCTGAAATCTCTTTCTAACTGCCCCCCCACCTTCTCCCCCCATACACACACACACACACACACACACACACACATACCACACAAATACATATTTTTTTTCCATTTCCACAATTTAAATTCAGTCCTTTATCATCTCTTCCCTAGACTACTTGGAATAGTCTCATAATCATTCTTCCCGCTTCTAGCCTCTCTGTGTTTCTAGTCATCCTTTACACCATTGCCCAAGCAATCTTCTCATTGCACTATTCTTCTATGCAGAACCACCCATGACCCTTCATTGTCTACCAAACAAAATAAGAACTCATTGGTATAGATTTCATTGCTATAGAAAGTAGCTCCCCAATCTGTTCCCAGACTATATATCTTGCTTTTCTTTCTTTCTTTCTTTCTTTCTTTCTTTCTTTCTTTCTTTCTTTCTTTCTTTCTTTCTTTCTTTCTTTCTTTCTTTCTTTCTTTCTTTCTTTCTTACTTTTTGGTGGGGCCATCAGGATTAAATGACTTGCCCAGGGTCACACAGCTATTAAGTGTCAAGTGCCTGAGGCCAGATTTGAACTCAAGTCTTCCTGACTCCAAGGCCAGAGCTCTATCCATTGTGCCACCTGCTTGCCCCAAGACTATACATCCTGAACAGGATTTTCTGTTCACATACTTTAAGTGTTTTCGTCTATCAGCAAATCCATCCCAGGATCTTAGCATGTGGCCTTTAACACAATGAATGTTTATCATTTTTTTGAAAATCAAATTGAATTTCTCTGTAATCTCTGCATAGGAATTAAAGTTATTTTTGATACATGTTTTTACCTGGGGTTAGCAATTATACTTATCGCTCAGTGTTTGAAGCCATTGAACATGAGACCTCCAAGAGCCTTTGGATATAATCTCAGATGACTATCTCTTTTGGCAGATGAAAAACCTGAATTGCTCAAGATCATCTGGTGAGTTGATGCAAGAACAGCTGCTAAAGTTTAGGTTTCTTACATCTTAGTCTAACTCAGCTAAGACAATCTTCAACTATCTATTGATAGTAATTCTTATCATTAGAAGTTTTAAACTTATAGTCTCTACTAATGCACTGAATACACTACATACTGTGAACAAGGTGGAACACTTCAATTGCTTCACGAACAGAAGAGGCCACAGTATGGAGACTTTCTTTCAGGGACTCCACATTCTTATTTTTGATTGCTTCAAAAATATCTGGAATTACCTTACAGGAAAACAAAGCAAATACAGTCAGAGTCTCCTAAACCTGCAAAAACTCATGATTCTCCATTCCAAAAGTATATGTCATATTCTAATTTTTCTTCCTCTTCTTGTATTTTTACAAAATGCGCCAAATAATCTGACCACCTTCCATTTTGTTCATGCAATCTTATTTGTAAAGTCATCTGTTATTAGTCTGTATTTTTATGAATTTGCAATTTAGATCATTTTATTGTTCAGAACTGGCTTCTTGATTTCTTGTTTTTTTCTTGTCCTCCAGTTGCCTTCATTAATGCTCAGGACTTCAAACAACAATCTGCCCAATGGAAAGAGAACACTCGGTAACTGGACTATAAGTACAGTAGAACTTCCAAGTAGCAACTTAAGAATACATGGGTGAAAAAAATGTCCTAAATCACTATGATTAGAGAAATTTAAATTAAAGCAACTCTGAGGTACTACCTCAAATCTATCAGATTGGCTAATGTGACAGAAAAGGAAATAATAAATACTGAAGAGGATGTAGAAAAATAAGGACACTAATGCACTGTTGGTAGAGTTGCGAACTGATGTAACTACTCTGGAGAACAATTTGGAACTATGCCCAAGGGGCTATAAAACTGTACATACCCTTTCACTCAGCAATACCACTACAGGGTCTGTATCCCAAACAGATCAAAGAAAAAGAGAAAAAATGTATATGTACCAAAATATTTACAGGAGCTCTTTCTATGATGGCAAAGAATTGGAAATTGAGGGGATGCCATCAATAAGGGAATGACTGAACAGGTTGTGATATAAGATTGTGATGGAATATTATTGTGGTATAAGAAATGATAAGCAGAATGGTTTCAGAAAAACCTGGGAAGACTTATATGAACTGATGCAAAGTGAAGTGAGCAGAACCAGAACATTGCATACATTAACAACAATATTTCAAGGATGATTAGCTATGAAAGACTTAGCTACTCTGATCAAGACAATGATCCAAGACAATTCCAAAGGACCCATGATGAAAAATGTTATCAACATCCAGAGAGAGAAGTAATGAATTCTGAGTGCAGATTGAGGCATATTTTTTCACTTTCTTTACCTTTCTTGCTTTATTTTGCAACATTGCTAATATGGAAATATCTTTTGTGAGACTTCACATGTATAATTGATATCATATTTCTTGTTTTCTCATGGAGGAAAAGAGGCAAGAAGGAGGGAGAGAATTTGGAACTCAAAATTTAAAAAAATGAATGTTAAAAATAAATAAAATTTTTAAAAGGAAGAAAGGGAGTAAAATCCCATTCAATATAACTACAGAATGTCTAAAATGTCTGGGAGTCTAGTTACAATAATACACAGAGGAATAGTATGAATACAATTATAAAACACTTTGCAGAAATAAAGACAATTTGAGATTTAAAAAAAGAATACATAGGCTTGTCATTATAACATGGTACTGGTCATCATGTGTTAAATCTTACTCACCAAAGCACATCAAAACATTCCTCAAACTCTGCTCAAGAAATACAGACTCCGTAATTTTGGGGTCATTCAAGGATCCAATAAACTCAGGCTATCAAATTAAAAAGACTAAAGGAACTACACCAATAAATTCCAAATTTAGTGAGAGTAATGGATGGTTGGGTTAAGTATTGCAGTGTTATTCACAATATATTAAAACACAAAGAAGAAGCCCTCCCACACACTGAGAAGACCCTCTATGGAGAATTTGTAGGAGGACAGGAGTACCAATCCCAAAAGAGTAGAAGGCATCTGAAGGTTGTAACCCATATTAATAGAGGCACCACCCACTCACAGATGGAACATTCACATTAATTAGACCATCAGCCCTGGAATCAGCAAATTGAAGGTAATGTTTAAAGATATTTGATGTTTAGATTTCAGCGATGTGAATCCTCCCCATGCTGATGCAGATCTCAGCCTCCCCAGCCTGAGTAGCAGCAGCTGAAAAACCAACCTGGTCAAACAACCATCCGGTGATCAGCCACTTTGCCCTTGCAGGCATTGGATCCCACCCAACAGATCACAATGACAGATCACAAAGCATTGGCGAGCCTTTTCTTGAAACCTCTCCAGCTTGGTATGATCTGCCAGTGTTTGCCCTCTGCTGGCAAAAGTAATCTTTGACAACCCAAGTTCTCCACACCATGATGTGACTTTGGAGTAGGACTTCGGAGGACGTGGCTACAGGTATTCAATTTGTCACATGACTCTATTATCTATGTGATATAAGATACAAATCTCATATAGACAAGCATACCCTGATTGCTGAAGCAGCTGCTTTTTCAACCAGTAAAGAAACTAGGAAGAATCCTTTGCTGCAATCCCCACCAGGAAATGCAAATAGAGTGTCCATGTTGCTAAGAACAAGATGAAATCCCAAAGTTAATATAATAATGTATAATATCACAGAGTAAGAACTAGAAAGGAATTAGAGGTCATCTGTTTCAATCCTATCATTTTGTAGATAATGAAACTGGGCTTCAGAAAGGTTAAAAATACTTGTCTATGGTCTCAAAGTTGGTAAAGTGTTAAAGGCAAGATCTGAACCTATGTTTTTATGTATCCAAGCCCAGCACTCTATCCACTATGATTGCCTTAATCAGGTCTATATATCTATATCTATGTCAAGAAGTGAACATTTATAGACCAATTCTATAACTAAATATATATATATAGATATATATAGATATATATATATATAATATATATCTATGTCAAGAAGTGAACATTTATAGACCAATTCTATAACTAAATATATATATATATATATATATATCTATGTCAAGAAGTGAACATTTATAGACCAATTCTATAACTAAATATATATATATATATATATATATATATATATATATATATGTAGTAATAACATCTACCTAGAGATGTAAACATTGTTAAAAAGGAAACATTCTTTATAGAGATTTAACTACACACACAAAAAAATAACAACTCATGCAGTCAAAAGAGATCTATTTACCATCCTACTATATTCTCAGTCTAAACAAGTGGTGGGAGTTGACTTGTACTTGCCATGTCTAGTCATTTGAAAAAGTTGCTGTGCATGTGTATTGTATGCATGTGTGGTTCCACCCTAAGTTCACACCCATTTGAAACAATTACTTAAAAACAATACTTACTCATAAGTCATAGGCCTTATGGAAGCATCCAAGGAATAAAAGATAACAAAAGAGGAGAAAAAACAATTATTACTTCCAAATGCTTTAGAGTTTCAACTAATGTTATTACTATCCCCCCAGTGTTCTTTGGCCCTTTTATATTCTGCACTTGTGCCTGTGCCAAGGTCAATGCAATTTTGGTTCCATCTTAGCACCACTTCCTAGTCAGGAATATTCCTAGACAAAAAGAGGAGGTCTGATCCTCCGACTTTGGATTTCCATTGATCACTGCTGCTCATATCTTATGTTGTGAAGATTAAAATTGGAGGGCACATACCATTCCCACTACCTGGAATGGATTCCCCCATCCCTACATACCAGAAGTCTACTACATTTCTACATTTACCCTCCATTCCTAATCCACTCATACTACTGTTTATGTGAAGTTAAGGCTATACTTCTTTCTCCTTTTTCTCTTTAATTTTCTGCTCACACAAAAGTCCCATGCTAGTTGTCACCTCTCCCATGAAGCCTTCCTTGATCCCTGTAACTATAAGTAATACACCTCTCCTCAAATTCAATTTAATTCAATTCCTTACTTATTTAGTTCCTGAGATGTGTAGTACCTTAGACTTAGCAATATATAGGAAGAAATAGGGTAGAGATGTTCCCTCCTCAAGAAGCTTACAACCTAATAGAAGAGATAAATTGTACAAAAAAGAAGCACTATGCATCATAAATATGATGCATGATAGAATGTGGGAAGGGCAAAACCTAGTTTACTTAATTATGTCCTTATGTATATTACAGTTGCTTATGTCCATGTCTTTTTTTCCTCACCTAGATTGTAATCTCCTTGAGGACAGGAATTTAAAAATTTTATGTTTCCATCCCCAAATATAAGGTCTTGTACATAGAAATTATTATTACACCCCAAGGAAACAGGGTCAGAGTTACAGCTGGGAAGAAGCAGAGGCATCTGAGATGAGAAGATAGAGACTGTATAGTAGCTAATCCTATATTAAGGTTATATACATTTAATGATCCTAAGTAGGAGGCATCCTGGATGTGGTTCTTAACATAGCATGTGACTTCACACAAACATAGCTTCTAGAATTGGAAAGACAATGATCCCCCCGTCCTCTGCTATATTCAGAACTAATCTAAAATATGGTGTTCAGTTCTAGGACTCTAATTTTTTGAAGGACGTTAACAAGGGACAACATCCAGAGGAGAGCAAAAGAAATAAAATGGGGACTGAAAACCATATCATGGAATTGATTGAAGGTAATAGAGATGCTTAAGCAGAAGAGGAAAATAATAAGGTAGAGATGGATAGATAACTGTATTCTGATATTTGAAGGATTTTCATATAAAAATAATTCTAACTTCTTTTTTCCTTCCATTCTTCTCTTTTCCTTCCTTCCTTTCCTTCCTTCCTTCTTTCCTTCCTTTTTTCCTTCCTTTTTTCTTCCTTCCTTCCTTTTTCTTTCTTTCTTTCTTTCTTTCTTTCTTTCTTTCTTTCTTTCTTTCTTTCTTTCTTTCTTTCTTTCTTTCTTTCTTTCTTTCTTTCTTTCTTTCTTTCTTTCTTTCTTTCTTGGTTTAGTCCTAGAGGGCAGAAATGCAAACACAGCAGTTACAGGGAGGCAGATTTCAGCTCCATATAAGGAAAAACTTAACATGTAGAGCTGTCTAGCATTGGAATGGGCTGCCTGAGGAGGTAACAAGTGCTCTATTATGGAAGTCTCTAAGCAAAAGCTTTACGACCTCTTATACAGGATATTGTACAGCTAGGTCCTAATTAGTGTGAACAAGAAATCCTGTGAAGTGGTAGCTTTACTCAATTCACATTAAATATTCCCTTTGGGCTGGAATCAATTACCAACATTACATTGTAATTGTAATCTTGAATAGAGTGAATTCAAATATATAGGGCCATTTCAGGGCTTTGTTGTTCACGTTAATGGAGATTTAATTGTAGTAGAAATTCTTTCATCAGGAATAAGTTGGACTAGAATCAGGGGTAGGGAACTTGAAGCCTCAAGGCCACATGTGGTCTTCTAGGTCCTTGGGTCCTAAGTCCTTTTGACTGAGTCCAAGTTTTACAGAACAAATCCTTTTATTAAAGGGATTTGTTCTGTCAGGTTTGGCTTCAGTCAAAGGGCTGCACTTGAGGACCTAGAGGGCCACATGTGGCCTTGAGGCTGCAGGTTCCCCACCCCTGGACTAGATCATTTCAGACATCTCTTCCAAGTCTGAACTTCTATGCCCATGTTCCTTGGTTCAGTCACTTCTTAGAATCTCAGGTTCCATGTCTGTAAAATAAAGGCTTTATGCTACATCTCTAATGTACTTCCAAGTTCTATTAATCCATAAACCTGTCTGTCAGTGATTATGCTTGCTAAATTCCAAACTGGGTTCATTGGGTGAGGACAGATAATGTTGATTCCAAAAACTTTGTCCATATTCACTGGGTTCTTTGGCCCAGCTAAGGCAAGTGCTACATACCCTGAGGGATTCTTTTTCTTCCAGTTTGCCAAAACACAGTCTGCGTACACCATTATTGGAGGCAAGCCTAGTTGCTTCGAGATTTCACAGAAGGGACAGCAATTTTCCTGGGCAGCACCTAGTTAAAATATGATTCATTTGTAAACATTTGAAACAATAGCATCAACTTACACTTCATAGTAACCAAAATGAAGTTGTTTCTAGCTTACAAAAATAAAAGCATTGGTTTGTGTTACTTAGCACTTCATGATTATAAAAACACTACATAAATATGCATGTATATATACATGCACATATATGTATATACACATAATCACACACATGTGTGTACATGTATATTACGTCATTTGATCCTTGCAGCAGACCTAGAGACATAGGCTGTTGGGTAATATGAATATTATCACATCCAATTTTACAGAGAAGGGAACTATAAGTCAGGTAAAATGACTTACTTTGCTAAGATCACATGTTCAGTCATTGGTAAACCTAAGACATGAATCTATCTTCTAATTCTAATTTTGATATTCTTTCCAACACACAAAGCAGTTGTTTGAAATCCTCAATGAGTAACATTCTGTCTGTCAGCAAGCTTGCTGTAATGGCTGTAATGTAAGATCAATGACTTGGAACCAGAAGGCCTCGGTTCAAGCCCTCACTCTTCCACTTACTAGCTGTGTGACTATAGGCAAGTTTCAACATCTCTGACCCTCAGTTTATTCATCTATAAAATGTGATCATACCTACAGTATCTACTCGCCAGTGTCAATGTGAGTATCAAATGAGATAATGTACATAAAGGGCCTCTCAAATCTTAAAAAGCTTCATAAATGTCTATCATCATCATCATTATTATTATTACAGCTACTGTGTCTAGATCATTGTAGAGATGATATTATTATTATCTCTTTGAAAATTAAAATTACTGTATCAGATTGCGCACCATCTTGGGGAGGGAGGTGGGGAAGAAGAGGGAGAAAAATTTGAAACTCAAAAGCTTATGGAAGTGATTGTTGATAAATCAAAATAAATTAATAAAGTGAAAAAAGAAAGTTAAAATTATAATAATACTTTGAAAAAATAATTAACAATTACTCATTTAAAATAAATGTTTGCTGTGAAAGGGTTTTTTGCTAGGTTGTGTGCTTGTATATGTGTGTTTTAACATTTCTTTCCATTGACTTAAAGATGTTTACGAGTCAGTGTGGTACAGGAAAAAAAAAAAGATTGGAATTTGAAGTTAGGGATCTAGGTTTGCATCCTCAACTCCATCCCTTAACTATATGAACTTGGACCAGTCACTTGATTTTTCTGGGCCTCAGTTTCCTTATTTGTAAAATTAAAGAATTGGACTATATTTAAGGTCCTTCCTCTTCAATCTATGATCTTTTGGTTATATGAGCCTTCCCTGACTCATTTGAGCAATGTATCCCAACCTTGAGAAAAAAAATAAAAATTTTGAATAGATCATAAGTCAAGATGAGCTGTGAAAAATAATAATAGTTCATATTCATAAGCAGTTTATATTCATTATCTCACCTTATCCTCAGAGTAACTTTGTGAAGTAGGTACCAAAAAAAATAGTCTAGGGGCAGCTAGGTGGCGCAGTGGATATAGTACCAGCCCTGAATTCAGGAGGACCTGAGTTGAAATCTGACCTCAGATACATAATACTTAGTAGCTGTGTGACTCTGGACGAGTCACTTAACCACATTGCCTAGCCAAAAAAAAAAAAGTTTAGTCTACTTCCTTTTACAAATAAAGAAAATCAGGTCCAGAGGTGAAGGGATTTGTCCCAGGTCATGCAGCTAATAAATAAATAGCAGTTAGGACTTAAAGTCAAGTCTCCTGATTCCAGATCCATCACTCTTTCCACTGTGCTATGGCTGCTCTAAATTTAAGCATGGTGTGATAATCCTCATAATTTCCACCATCCCAATAAAACTGAAGTTGTGATTAATTCTGAAACATTGAGGATTTTAACATGGACAAAGATGTGGTATTTAAAATCTGCAATGAAAGATTCCAACAGAGAACAAACAAGATCTCCAAACCTGCATGACTTCTCTGTCTTGCCATACATAGCCCATGGTGATCACCGCCAGTGCCAGATGTGCGAGGCGCTGCTCCTTGTATCCTTGGAGTTGACTAATATTAAGTTCTGGCAGCTTCCAGAAAAAGAAGAGATTAAGGCAGACAGTCAAAGGTGGCTTTTTCTGAGATTTCAAACAACAGAACAAGAAGATGAGTGTAGTATAAATTTCAAACCTGTTTAACTTCTTCCCGAAATTGGCCATTCTGAATCAGAGAGGGCAGATTTTTTGCAAGTCTCACCCAGACCTGATAGCGGTCAGGCAGTTCCTCCTTGATAGAAAGAATAAAAATGCAATTTATTCATCTTATTCCTTTAACAATAGGACTCCATCATCTAACAGCCTTTCATTCAACCTGTCTTCAACTGAGTCTCTTGCCCTTTTCAAATTCATCCTGTCTACCACCACCAGATTCCTCTTCAATCCTAATACACACTCTCCACTCTAGACAGGTCCATCGCTTTACTACCTTTAGCACATACCCTACTCACTCTCATCTCTGTACCTTGTTCTTACTCTTTCATTTGAAACATTTTATCCTCTCTCACTGCCTCTGCTTATCCAGATCTAATCCATCCTTCATCTCAGTTGCAAACTCCTCCATACAACTCTAATTGTTTTAGTTAGTATTGACTCACTCCCTTTGGATTCTTTTTTTTTAAGTTCATTTTTTTCAATTAATAAAAATCCATTTCCATCCCTCCCTGCCCTCATCACTGAAAAAGAACAAATATGCATTATGAAGTAAAACAAATTCTTGCATGGGTTATGTCAAAAAAAATATGTCTTAACCATCACTCTGAATTCAGGACCTCTCTTTCAGGAAGTGGGCAGTATGACTTTTTGGATTTCTACAGAATTCATGTCATACCCTTCAGAGGTGTGGAACCTGGAAGACTGAAATGATGCCTGTCTAAGACAGCCATAGGAAATAGGGAAGTTGGGTAGATAACGACTTCCTCAACAAAATCTTTCATAACCTTTCTAGATTGGACATCCTACAGATCCGTAATGATAACTGACATTACTAGAAGTACTTTGAGGTTTGTAATGTGTTTTCTATACAATAATCAATGGGCAGCAGATAGGTAAGTATTATTATACCCATTGATCAAATGACAAAATTGAGGTTCAGAGGAGTTACATGACTTGCCAAAAATCATGGTGAGGTAAACTCAAACTTAGATCTTCTGCCTCTAAGACCAGAATTCTCACCATTTTCTATGTTGAGTCAGTATTGCTCTTCTCACCTCACCCACCTACTTCAGCCCCACTAGACCCTTATCTTAACTATGGGTGACCCTACTATTACTGATTCAAAACTTTTCCTTCTTTTCGCATCTGTCTAAACTGCTACTACAGAGTACAGTCTGAGTTCAGGTGATAATTTGGGCCCCTTCTATTTGGTTACTGAGGTCTTCTTTGGAAATACCATAGGATACCCTCAAAATATGGTACCAAAAGGATTTTGTGTTTAATAGTAGATAATTCTGAGATTTTTTTCAGTTAAGCTGTGCCACCATCTGGTAGGTGATTTCCATATCCACATGGGTAGGGAATTTCCATCTCTACTTATAATACTAGCATTGTCAAAATCAGAACAGTAGCATGGGTATACAGATCATGTCTAAATGGTGATGACCAAAATGATGCAATTTTAGGAGAATGTGGAGGGCATTGTTGGGGGGAGTCCTTATTCTACCCATCTTCCCAATTCTTCTTACCTTGTTCTCTGTTGGCCTAAATTATTTTAAGAGAAAATAAAAATTCCTTGTTTATAAGCAAGGAAACTGAGGCTCAGAAAGGACACAGGACTGGAGATAACATTTAAAATTCAAATGTTATGGAACCTCCAAAAGAGATAACATATAGACCTGGTATAGGGGAAAGAGCACTGTATTTGGAGTAAGGACTTATATTTCCATCTTACCTCCATCCCATATCACTTATACGACCTTAGGTAAGTTATTTACTCTTTTTGAGCTTGTGTTTCCTTATCTGTAAAATGAGTGGGTTGGATTAGATGGTATCTGTCTTTCAGCTCTAAAGCTATATGTAGATACTACTATGACAAAATCCATCTATTCCCACTAAGATATAAGTGATTGATATTCTATCCTTTCTAAATAGCATGTTGTTTCTCCTTATTACAGAACCAGAAGAGAAGAAGAAAGGTGTGTGTGAGGGGAGTGCTAGGCATTTAAAGGGATGGAGGTCATACTATAAGAAGGGAAAGGAGTAAAGAAAAAAAAATAGACCTAAATTAATTCTGACTTCTAACACTAATCCTCTAAGTACATTTTCCCAAAAACAAGTGAGCTAGCAAGCTGTAATCCAATGCCTAATGTAAAGCATCATGTGACATAAATATTCAATTTTAACTGTCCAAATGCAATATTAGGAGATTGATCTAAAATGGTTTCTTTAAGAAGTCTTAACCACAATATAACATTAAATAAATTATAGCACACCTCCCCCATATGTAATGACAAAATAACACACTGGTTTGAAGAGTCATGATTACTCATATTTCCATAGGATTTTATGGTTTACAAAGTCATTTCCCAAAAAACAACCCTATGGATATGTAATATTGCTGGGGATCCCTTCCCAGTACCTCAAGTGCCCAAGTGCCTTATCCTGCTTTAAGATCTCAACCCGATGAATACTAGGCTTCTTTCAATAAGATTCTGCTGGAGATCTTCTAGATTTGGTTTGTCAATCTAGTTATCAAGAGAAGAGTATTCACTTAATAGCCATTCATTTGGAAACTCTTAGTACTAAGTCTGACCACTCCAGCTCTGTGTCTCACATTTTTGCACTTAATTCTGGAGCTTAACAAATACATATTAACCCAACCCATGACCTGCCTGATTTGTACTCTGAAAAATGCAAATTGCACCTGTTGAAATATATAGTATATGTACTCTTCAGTATTTACTGGCACTGAATTTACCTTCTTTTGATTTACAGGTCATTTTTCCAAATGTGATTTGGTTTGGGTCAACTTTAAATTACTATAACACTTTCTTTTACAAAACTCAAAGTCCTCACCACCACAGCCCTTAAGGCTTTGATATTGTAGGTGATGTCATAAACATCATTACTATCATCTTAATTTCCTAATGAGAATTCAGACATGTCAGGTTTTCTTTCATTCCTAACAGTAAGGCAACATGGTATAAGAATGCACACTTGTCTTGAAGTCAGAGCACCTGAATTTGAATCTTCACTCCGACATTCACTGGTTATATGACCCTGGGGGAAATCACTTAGCCATTTTGAATCTGTTTCCTTATCTGTAAAATAGAGGTAAATATACCACATTGAGACAATCATTTTAGATGCATTAAAGGGCTATAAAACTCTGAGTTCTTATTAACAAAACTGTAAGTAGTATGCATTATCTCATTCCATCATCCCTATCACTCTGTGAGACAGAGAATTCAAGGATTACTATTCTCACTATAGTTAAGCAAATTGAGGGAATGATTGCTCAGAGTTACATAGCTATTCATAATGGCAGGGCTTGTGCTCAAACCCCAGTCTTGTAAGTTCCAATCCAGACCTGTGGCCACTGTAACTCAAGGCTGGCTTTTGAAGTAACTTCCTTATCCAAGAATAGGTAAGTTAAATGATTTGCTTGCTTAGCTCCAAACCCAACATATTAGGTATTTGGCTTTACATTTGGTTACTTTATCACCCAGACAGCTGTTATAGCCCTGGATCCAAAATCAAGAGATAGAGTCACATCCTGGATCCCATCTGCAACTTAGTGTCTTTTTTACTTCAGGCAAGTCAATTTATTTTTCCACTCATCAGTTTTTTTCTACTGTAAATTCAAATGGTAGGAATAGGTAATCTCTAATATGCCTTCCAACTCTAACTCCTATGGACTCTGTTGATACTCTCAAAGTAATATTTCTGTTCTTCCAACATGTTAGGAAAAATTTACAAAAGCAGAATCAAAAAGACATTCTGTATACTTGGCATTCCTTATCAACAGAATCAAACCAAATAGAACACAATAAACAAAAAGTATTTTGCCACATGTTTTAACGCCATAATCTTACCAATGGGTCTTCCAGAATAAAGCCCAAATCTTTTGAAATGTGAAATTTCTCAGGGTGGCCCAATGGGTTCTCCAGGAGATCCATCTCTTCTTGAGCTATGTCTTCTAGTCTTGCTTGCAGTGATCTACTGGGTAGAAGTAGAACTGGGTAGGAATAGAAAGCCTATTTATGGAAGGCTGTGACTCCACACACCCTCTCAAACAACATGTACAATGGGAAATTGTTGTCACCACACTTATGTCAGAAATAGTTATGACATGGACCAAACTAGTTTCATTTTCTGTACTTCTTCATTTCTAACTGGAAGAGTAATCAAAGCAAAAACATCTTAGCCCTTCCCACCTCTGTTTGGAAGCAGAAAGTTGTTACTACAAAAGAAAGAATTTCTGATTCCAGTAATTCTAATATTCATCTCCATTATAGAATGCTTTCAGTCAAGCAGACAGGAATATTCACCTGGGCTGGTCAGGACACCCTTTCTCCTAAATGATGTTAGGGATATATTGATCTGTTGCATTTTTGGACTTGATGTATACTTCTACTATATGATATTGATAAACTTAGATCATAATAGATATTGTGAGCAAGTGAAGTGGTCCTATAACTTATCATAGAATCATAAACTTAGAACTAGAAATCACCTTAAACATCAATTAGTTCAACCTTCTTATTTTACAGATGAGTAAACTGAGGCACAAAAGAACTGGCCCAAGGTCAAATAGATGATAGGTGGAAGAGTTGAGATTTGAATCCAGGTCCTCTGACTCTAAATCCAAAGCTCTTTCCACTGGGACAAGGGGACTGAGATACTAAGTGACCTGTCAGTGGTCACAAAGCCAGTCCATATCAGAGTCAGGGTTTGAACTCAGGCCTTCCTGACTCTGATACTAGCCCTTTGTACACTATGTTATAATCACTATTACCCAATGGTTTTACTAAAAATAAGATTCCTACTTATCTTACATGATTTGAGTTGATACCCATTCAAAAACTATCTGTTGTGGTCTCTTCCCAATTGCCAATTGCAAATAACAAATTGCTCCTGCCCTACAAAACTTTTTACTGCCAAAGCCCCTTACTCCTATCCCAAAAAAGTAACAAAAGCGACCCCTCTTACTCCATACAACCTACTCCTGCCAATTTTTATCTCCTTCTACTCAGCAACTGATCTCCACCCTGAATTGGTGAGAGCCATGCTCCAAAAGCAATGGAAGGTAAAATGATCTACAGTACAGAATTTACATATTTTGCTGGTTCACAGTGTAGTATGGATTTGAAAACATTGTTTTAGGGTAGATTAAGGAAAAAACCAACATTGATGAAATGCTTACTTTGTGCAGAGCACTGGTGGGGGGGGTAAGGAGATAGCAAAGTTTCGATAAGACAAGACCCCTCCCCTCAAAGAGTTTGCAGGCTAGCAGGGGAACTTACAGTATATTAGCTGTATGATAATTCCTGTTATCTATTTTGCTGATTGTCCTTCATTACCATTGGCTCCATTTTCCAAGCATTGTCTCCAGATTCTAGAGAGAGACACTACATTGTCTGTAGTGACATTTCCCTAACTATTGACTGATTAGACCTGGAACTACTGTCAGGTCCTACCACTTCTGACACAGTTACACCCAAAAGAAGAGAGGACAGTTCAGAAGGTGTAGCCAAAGACATTGATAAAGTTATTGCTTGATTCTATGACACAGATTTATCACTACAAACAACACAAACACAGTTACACAACAAAAGTTACCATGGGCACCCAAAGCCTGAAGCCATACTGTTCCACTGGGCGGGAAAAAAGAAGCCAACCCTAACAAGAATTCTTTCCCTGCCATCATGCTCATCCCCTCACACCAGAAGCACCCCAACTTGGGACTCCAACCCTTGATTCCCTGCCTCATCTTGCGCAGAGCCAGGCCTCCATATCATTTGCTGGCAATCTTCATACCATGTTGCCTTGTACTTAGCCATCCTTTGTTTGTTGTCTTCCTTTGTTGGATTTATGAGGGAATGGGACTGGCTTGCTTGCTTTTGCTTCCCCTGTGCTTAGAATAGTGACTGGTACATAGTGAATACACCATTAATGCTTTAAATATCTATCTTTACCTCCTTCAGGAGCAACCACTTCTACAAGTTGTACAGTCTATTTAAAACGGTTTATATGATACCTACCAAAGACCTTTGAGCAGGAGAGGGTATACTCCTCCAGGATATTGGCAGCATTTTCTACGTTCCAGCCCCAAGAGTTCAGCTGTCCTGCTTCTCTGTTTGTAATAACTCTTGAGTTAGGGAAAGAAGACAGTCATCCACAAAGAATCAGACTAGCCAGCATTTATAAAGTTTTATGCTTTAAGTTTTGCAAAAATGCTTTTTACATACTACTGCCTTAGATCCTTATGACAAATATATGATAGGCACTATTATTGTTCCCATTTAACAAACAAGGAAACTAAAACAGAGTTTAAGCTCCTTGTCCAGTAGTGCATAGCTAGCTAATAAGGATGACGTAGGATTCAAACTTGGATCTTTTTGATTCGAAGTCCAATGCACTTACTATCATACTACCTAACTGCTTCAGGAAAATACAACCATAAGGGACACTTTGCAATATAACTTTTTTTATAATTGCACCTTTTTGTTTTGTTTTGTGAAGCAATCAGAGTTTAGTAATTTGCTCAGGGTCACACAGCTAGTAAGCATCAAGTGTCTGATACCAGATTTGAACTTAGTTCCTCCTGACTCCAGAGCTGGTTCTCTATCTACTGCACCACCTAGCTGCCCTCCCCCTTTTTGCACATTTTTATACTAGAAATTCTACTCTATGTGAAATATAGGAATTTATTTTGTGAAAACTCAACTTGCATGTGTTATGAAAACATGAAGTCTCAAAGGGAAGAGTGACACTCAGGAGACAATTTTCAAACTTATCCTATGCCATATGAATGTCTTGTCCTGCTTTTGCCATATATCTTCTTTAGACACCATGCTCTCATTTCTGTATACCTCCTTGTATATTGGAAAGAAAACTGAATCTGGAAAGGACATATCTGGAACTGAATTTTAACTTTGCCACTTACTGCCTGTGTGACCCTTTAGGCAAATTAGTTTCTTCATTTAAAAAAATGAAAATAATAGACTAAATGGCCTTTAAGGTCCCTTCCAGCTTGTGATCCTATGATCCTATCACCACTCTCAAGTCCCCAATGGGATTTGAAAATGTCCATTTCATTTAATCAGCAAGCCAGTTCTGCATGAGATTGGATCTGCTGTTAAATCACAGTAATTTAAGGGAAAAAAAGATATTTCAGTTAAAAATATTGGATGCCTAAGAATCCAGTACTTCCTTCTCCAATCCCCATTTCCTACTCTTCAAATTTTTGGTCTGGGATCAGGGGAAGTTGGATACATATTGGGAATAGTCAGGATCCTGGGTAAACAAGCATTGACCTTGGGAGGCAGTGTGGTGGAAATCCCATCTCTGATGCTTACTAATGGTATGGCCATGGACAAGTCATTTAACCTCCATGTGTTTCAGTGTCCACATCTATAAAATGAGTGGGTTGGATTAGATGACTTCTGAAGTCAATTTCACCTGCATATCTATGATCCTATGATCTGAAAGATGAGGAGATGAGACTATAAGGTTTCTGGGGTCCCTTCTATTTCTAAATCCTGTAAGTATATGAAAATTTTTACTCTAACAACATGCCTTTGGAAAGCTTTTCTTATATGCATTCTCCTGTTAATGACAACATCCATATTCTCAGAGATTCTGAAATACGAATATGAAATATGAATAGAAATATATATTTGAAATACGAAAAAGATGAGGCAAAATCCATTTAAAACTTGTTCTGTAGCTCTTGACTCTTTGTGACCCTGTATTGGGTTTTCTTGGGAAGGATACTAGAGTTGTATGACATTTCCTTCTCCAGTGGATTAAGGCAAACAGAGGTTAAGTGACTTGCCCAAGGTCATACAGTTAGTGAGTGTCTGAGGCCACATTTGAACTCAGGTCTTGACTCCAAGCCCAGCACAGCTAGTTGCCTCTATTTAAAACTAATGTTTCTCAAAGTATAATTCAGCCAATTCATATTGCACTTGGTTACCACTATTTTAGCTGAAGACAACAATGACCACATTGGGGCAGTATATTATAGAATGTTACTAATAAGCCAATGATTTACAAGAAAATAAAAGTTAGCACTTTTGTTTTACTTAAATAACAATGTGTCTCAGTCTTCTCAAGATCATTTATGCAATTCAAATAGAAAACAGCTCTTGGCCTCTAAGATAACCTGAGGAAATGAGGAGGTTAGGAGAGGGAAAAAAGGATAAAGAGGAAAACGAAAGATGGTAAAGAGACCTGCACTCAGTTACCTGGGTGATTTGTGTCCTTTCTCTAGTCCTTAGTTTGTTCATGAAAGAGGTAAACTAAAAGATCTCTAAAGTCCCTGCCACATCTGGACAGGCAGAATGATCAGGCAGAATATAAATAAAAAGAGGTACCTTAGAAGTATAGTGTTGGAAACCAAAGAGATGTTGGTGAATTGGATAAATGGGAAATGGTCAAAAGCAAATAGAATTAAAGTTCAATACTGAACTGATGCAAGAAAATAGTGCATTTAGGGATGAAAAGTAAGCTTTTTAAAAGAAAGTCTGGATATATAAAAATATGACAGAAAAGAATTGATGCAATAGAGAGAATAGGCTTGAATAGAATGGATAGGAGTCAAGGAGGCACTGGGTATACAAATGCAAAGAATGAAACAATCCCAACTCCCAAGGAGGGAAAAAAGAGAGAAAGAAAGGAGAGAGGGAGGGAGAAAGGGAGGAAAAGAAGGAAGGAAGAAGGGAGAAAGAAAGGAAGGAAGGAAAGAAAGAAGAGAAGGAGAGAAGGAAGGAGGAAAGAAAGAAGGAAGGAAGGAAGGGAGAAATGAATGAAGGAAAGGAGGGAGGGAGAGAAGGAAGAAAAAAGGAGTAAGGAAGGAAGGAATGAAGGAAAAGAGGAAGGGAGGGAAGAAGGGAAAAGGAAGGAAGGAAAAGAGGGAGGAAACAAGAAAGGAAGGAAGGAGGGAGGGAGAGAGAAAGCAAGGACTTATTAAGTGCCTTCTATACACAAGACACTGTTAAGCATTTTACAAATGTTTTTCATTTGATTTTCATAACCACCCTGGGTGGTAGGTGCTATTATCATTCCCATTTTATAGTTGAAGAAATCAAGATTGAGTGGCTTGCCCAAATTCATATTTGTACAGTAAGTGTCTGAGGGCAGATGTGAATGCAAGTTTTCATGGCTCCATATCCAACATTCTATCCACTACATGCCACCTTGTTACATCTAAGACAACAAGCACATATAAAAGCATAGAAAGAATAAATGTAAAGATGAAGAAACAATAATCTAGGCAAGAGGTGATAAGGATGTGAACCAGAAGTAACATTATTATACGTTCTTAAATAGGAGAACCCATTTAACTAGTCCCACCAAACTAAGTGATGTAAGGGTAGGAGGGTGACTCTCCAAAAAATTCTTCATGTATTGCATTATTGTGATACAGAGGTGACACTGACTCATAATGGTTATGCCAAGAGAGGCTACACACTGCTAAATTCTACCCAGATGTAAGGGCTTAGAGTGTTGATCTATTAATGAACTTTGAGTGTAAACATTCAAAGAAAAAACAAGCTAAAGAGACTTATCATAAGAATTTCAGACCCCTGGTGATGAAATCTGTTATCATATCACTTATTAAACCATCCATTAAGGCCTAGAGTAGGGGTGGGGAATCTGCAGCCTCAAGGCCACATGTGGCTTTCTAGGTCCTTGAGTGCAGCCTTTTGACTGAGTCCAAGTTTTACAGAACAATTCCTTTTAATAAGGGGATTTGTTCCGTGAAGTTTATTCAGTCAAAGGGCAGCGCTTCAGAACCTAGAGGGCCACATGTGGCCTTGAGGCTGCAGGTTTCCCACTCCTGGCCCGGAGGGGTCTGAGTCCATTCAGCAAATACCTGCACCTGATAAAATCACGGATCTTTCTGAAGAATTAACGATCCATAGTAGTATAGAAGAATCTCTAAATTATCGGAGATGCTTGTTCAATGTACAAAACACCTTGCACAAGAAAGAAAAATGTTAAATAAATTAGAGAAACTGAAAGAGAAAGATAAGAAAAGATAACATCTGAATCACATACTATTTGAGAAGGGTGAGGTTTCTTGGAAGTGCTGTTGGTTCTTAGTAATCAGTTCAGAATCATGAAGTTCTGGAAAGGGCACCCTACTGAGGATTCAGAGATTTGGTTTCTAGTCCAAGCACAGCTATTCACTTGTTTTGTGATCTTGGACAGTTTCTTTCCCATTTAACTAGAATGGAGATAAATCGTCTCTGATATTTAATCTTCCAATATTAGAAATGGCATTCTAGGGTTCAAGATTAAAATACAAATTATGAATTTATTTTTTTAATTAATTTATTTTGATTTACCAACAATCACTTCCACATACTTTTGAGTTTTAAATTTTTCTCCCCCTCCCCCCCACCTCCTTCTCCAAAATGACACACAATCTGACATAGGCTATACATATACATTCCTATTAAACATATTTTCACATTAGTGATGTTGTAAATTAGAATTAGAATCAGTAGGAGGAACCACCAGAAAGAGGAAACAAAACTCAACAGAAGAGAAAAAAAATAGCAAATACTATGCTTCGATCTTCATTCAAATTCCATAGTTCTTTCTTTGGATGTGGATAGCATTTTCCATCACTAGGCCTTTGGCAATGTCTTAGATCCTTCTATTGCTGGGAAGGGTTAAGTTTATCAATATTAGTCATGGCACAACATGGTTGTTATTGTGTACAGCGTTCTCTTGGTTCTGCTCACTTCACTCAGCATCAGACCATATAAGTCTTTCCAGGTTTTTCTGAAGTCAGCCTGTTCATCATTTCTTATAGCACAATAGTATTCCACTACATTCATATACCACAACTTGCTCAGCCATTCCCCAATTGATGTGCATCCTCTCAATTTCCAATTCTTTGCTACCACAAAAAAAAAAGCTGCTATGAATATTTTTGTACATGTGGGTCCTTTTCCCATTTGCATGATCTCTTTGGGAGACAGCCCTAGAAGTGCTATTGCTGGGTCAAAGGTCATGCACATTTTTATAGCCCTTTGGGTATAGTTCCAAATTGTCCTCCAAAATGGTTAGATTATTTCATAACTCCACCAACAATGCATTAGTGCTCCCATTTTCCCACATCTTCTCCAATATTTATCATTTTCTTGTTTTGTCATCTTGGCCAATCTGATAGGTGTGATGTGGTACCTCAGAGTTGTTTTGATTTGCATTTCTCTAATCAATAGTATTTAGAGCATTTTTTTCATATAAATATAGGTGGCTTTAATTTCTTCATCTGAGAACTGCCTGTTCATATCCTTTGACCATTTATCAATAGGAGAATGACTTGTGTTCTTATAAATTTGACTTAATTCTCTATGTATTTTAGAAATGAGGCCCTTATCAGAGAGACTGGTTGTAAAAATTCTTTCCCAGTTTTCTACCTTCCTTCTAATCTTAGCTGCATTGGTTTTGTTTGTGCAAAAACCTTTCAATTTAATGTAATCAAAGTTATCTATTTTGTTTTTTGCAATGTTCTCTATCTCCTGTTTGGTCATGAATTCTTCTCTTCTCCCAGTTTGCTTATAGTATCAGCCTTTATATCTAAATCATGAACCCATTTTGACTTTATTTTGGTATATGGTGTGAGATTTTGACCAATGCCTAGTTTCTGCCATGCTCTTTTCCAGTTTTCCCAGCAGTTTTTTGTCAAAGAGTGACATTAGAAATGCCATGATAATTGCCATTATTAGAAATGGCATTCTAGGGTTCAAGATTAAAAAACAAATCATGAATTTAAAAAAACTCATGTTCATGTGTATGAGAAGAGTAAGTGGAGTGGAAGTCAAAAAGCAAAAAGCAACTGATGAGAAATTAAGAATTGCCAAATATGGGTATGTAAATGTAAAGCCTATATCAGATTGTGCACTGTCTTGGGGAGGGTAGGGGGGAGGAAGGGGGATAAAAATTTTCAACTCAAAAGCATATGGAAGTGATTGTTGATTAATAAAAATAAATAAAATTTTAAAAAAATAAAATAAAAGGATGAAAACTGAGAAAAGATAAAAAAAAAAGAATTGCCAAATAGAGTTATTCTACCTTTTATTTATTGTTTACTTTCTATTGTTTATTGTACTAGGGAGAAGGAAGGCAAGCAGGAAATTCCAAAAAAAAAGTACAAACTTAAAACAAAGGGGACTTTGTCTTGGAGTCTCTGCCCCTGGGCTAACCAATAATTAGCCATTTAGGAAAAAACCATTCCCCACTCACTTCTCATCTCTATCTTCCTCAACTCCACCCCATCCACCTCCCACTCCCACTCCACCTACTCTTCCTACTCTGCCCTCTAGAATCCCTGTTCCAGAGTGAAGATAAGCTACTCCTTTTCATCTTGGACCTCTTGCTCTCACACTCCTCCCATTAAGCTTCACTGAAACCTGGATCCCTCCTAATTATACTGTTGTTGTTTAGTTGTTTCAATCAGGAAACTCCACTTGGGGTTCTTGGCAAAGATATTGGAGTGGTTTGCCATTTTTTTCTTCAGCTCATTTTACAGATGAGAAAGCTGAGGCAAACAGAGTTCAGTGATTTACCCAGGGTCACACAGCTAATAAGCATATAAGACAAGATTTGAATTCAGGAAGATGAGTCTTCCTGCCTTCAGGCCCAGCACTCTAACCACTGCTGCCCCTAATTTTACTACATCCCAACTACCCTTTGCAGACTGGCTGTTTCTTCTCTCTCACCAACCCCTTCTCCCAATACACACACACACACACACACACACACACACACACACACATACATGTCCTGGAGGAAGGGAAGAGCTGGAATACTCCTTGCTTTCCAATGTCACTACCAGACTTTCTCTTTACCTCCTTTACCTTCTTTACTCATCAATCTTTCCTCCTTTGAAATCCATTCAATCAAAATTTTCTGCCCAATCCAAATCATAATGGCTGTAGTATACTGAACTCCACATAATTCTCACTAATTTCTGTTCCCACTATTGTTACAAGAATGCTTTTTATTGTCTCTGCTTTGTTTCAGTTGAGGCTTGGCCCAGCTTGTTGGGAGAAGCCTTGGTCAGGCTAAGGCAAAAGCCCAGCTTCTACTCTACTTCAGACTAAGCCTCTTGCACGTGGACTCAGCCAGATGGTGAGGAGGTCACCTGGTGCTTCAGGAGCTTCACCTCCTGCCCAGGGAAGTGGCTCATCAGAGAGTCCCAGAGATGTGGGTCTCCTTGGCTGGAGTCTTGCTCATGGAGCTGCAGGAGGGCCTGGTTCAAGACTCACTCTAGGGTCAGGGCAGCCTCCATGTCACCCAGGCTATAAACTCACTCCTTTTGGGCAGATTTCTGCACAGCTGAAGGGGGACATAGGCTCCTGTGCTGGTTCTGGAACCACAGAAGGCACTCTGAGCCCTCTCAGCAGCTTACAGGAAAAGTACAACTACAAAAGGCAGTCAGAGCTACACTGTCACAATAGAAAGAGGTACTCATGGATAAGTAAGAAGTAAAAGACCTGCAGGTAAGATTGGCCCACTTATTGACAGTGGCCTCAGCCTTTAGGGAAGTTTTGTGAGACCTAGGAGGTGGGACTCATGACCTGGAGTCAGGACACCTTTGGCATAGTGACAAAGAAGGCTCTTGGTCTCAGAGGCAGGAAAGGTGCTAGCAGAAAAGGTGACTGGTCCAAGAGTCAGAAGGCTGGTTTGGGAAGGAGGCGGGGGAAAGCTGAGGTGGTTGGTCCCAAGGGTTGGCCATCAGAAGAGCTGGTGGTCAGGCATGCCAGAGAAGGGGGGGGGGGGACTTGGATAGGTTCCCTCCAAATAAGGCTGAAGCAAAAGCCTGAGTCTGGATAACATAGTCTTGCTCTCCCTCTCCTTTCTCAAGGAGTTCTGCAACTAGCTTACTATCTTCTCCTCCCCAATTCTTGTCTTTATATCAAGAGACTTTTATATCTACATAGATAAAAAATCTCAAAAGCATGCCCTAACCTCAAACTTTCTCTGCACGCTTAAATTCCATGACCTATTCCTTTGCTCCACACCAGTCATACTTAGGAACAGCCACACACTGGAATTCACTATTATCCATAAGTGTTCTGTTTCCCAAATCAGAAACTTGGACATTATCCCAATTTGACCACAATCTTCTATCATTCTACCTCTTTCTATACTTTACAAAATCTACCCTTTGCCCTCAGCAGGATCTCCATTTCCTTTATTCTTCAGCACTTTCTCGTAGCCCATTACTCCTCTGACCTCATTTTCTTCCCTTTCCAGTAGCAACACAATAGCTATTTATTTCAACTCTACCCTGTCTTTTGCTCTTGAACCCTTGACCTGCCTGTCCTGTCACTGCTATTCTTTTGCCATATGTCAGCCCTAGATTATTTCCAACATTGATTTCCTTCGTTCTTATGCAATTATTCAATCATTCAGTCATGTCTGACTCTTCATGACCCCATGAACCATAGCACACCAGACCCTTCCATTCTCCACTATCTCCTGAAGTTTGTCCAAGTTCTTGTTCATTGCTTCCATAAAACTATCGATCTGTCTCATCCTATGCCATTCCCTTTTCCTTCTGACCTCAATCTTTCCCAACATCAAGACATTTTCCAATGAATTCTACCTTCTCATTGTGTGGCCAAAATAAAGCTTCAGCAACAGACAACTGAATATGGCTAGAGAAAGTTTCACAACTGTGCTGACTGACTATATTGCAAATTCAACTTTATCTAATCTCAAATGGACCCTTATTGCAGTAAGATGTTCCCTTCTTCCTCTTCCATTTATTCTTTTTACTCTCTCACTTCCAAGAGAAGCTATTCCAACCCCTTTTCCTGTTCAACCCCTCCCACACACACCATTCTTACAGAAAGAGAGAGACAGAGACAGAGAAGATACAGAGAGATGCAGAGCGACAAAGAGAGAGAGAAAAAGGGGGAGACAGAGAGAGAAGGACAAAGGGAGGGAAAGAAGGAAAGGTGGGGAGAGAGAGGGAGGGAGAGACAGAGACAGAGAGACAGAGAGAGATGAGAGAGAGACAGAGAGAGAGGAAAAAGGGAGGAGAAGAAGGAAAGCGGGTAGAAAGAGGAGGAGGAGAGGGAGGAGGTGGGAGAGGGAGAGAGAAGGGAAGGAGAGAGAGGGAGAAGGGGGGAGAGAGGGGGGAAGGGAGGGAGGGGGAGAGAGAGAGAGAGAGAGAAAGAGAGAGAGAGAGAGAGAGACAGAGAGAGACAGAGAGAGACAGAGAGAGAGAAAGAGAGAGAGAGAGCAAGCTAAAGACCTGGCTTTTATTTACTAAAAAAAAAAAAATGAGGCTTCTTCAACTCCTTTCATCTCAAAACCTCCTTGGTATTCTCTTTCCTCTGGTCTCAGACAAAGAGGTGGCCCTTCTCTTTGCCAAAGCCAATCCTTCTATACACTTGATTGAATCTTCCACCCCATCTTCTCCAGCAGTTTATGCCCTCAAATATAGTCCATCTTTCTTGAACCATTATCCTCTCCCAATCAAGTGGTTCATTTCCTGCTGCCTTTGAACAGGCCAGTATCCCTCATCCTAAAAAAAAGACTTTTGACATTCTATGTTTTGCTTGTCCTATGTATTATTTTTTTCCTCCTGTCCTCCCAAAATGAAGCATATACTATAAACTCAGTTGCATCTGTTCTTGACATATTCATCCCTTATATAATTTTTTGCCATTTGCTCTTATTGTAGTGGATAGAATAGTCAGAAAGGTCTGGGTTCAAAATCTATCTCTGACCTTGTTGTTGGACTTCAGGGCAGTCATTTAACCTCTCTGAGCCTGTTTCCTCATATGTAAAATGAGAGAATCAGACTAAAATTAGACTTCCTTTCCTCTAAGTTCCTTTCCAGGTCCAAAATTATGGTCTTATGATGCTTATGATACATAGCCTACTGAGCCTCTCCCTCTAACTCAGGCTAGTATTCTCATCCTAAATGCCGTAATTTTGTCAGTGGTACCAACATCCTTCAAGTAACCCAGACCCAAGTCTCCTTGGTCTCCTTCATCCCATTTCCAACCTGTTACCAAGCCTTCTTGACTCTTTGTGTGTGTGTGTGTGTGTGTGTGTGAGGCCATTGGGATTAAGTGACTTGCCCAGGGTCATGCAGCTAGTGAGTGTTATTTGTCTGAGGCTGGATTTGAACTCAGGTTCTCCTGACTCCAGGGCCGGTGCTCTATCTTGACTCCTTTGGAAAATCCAATTCACACATGTTGGCAGACATGGTGTGAGTTTATTTTGCTTAGCTATGCTTCTTCATTACAGGGGAGGATTCTATTATGGAGACTGAGAAATGACAGTGATATCCTAAATAATATATTTATTTTTAAAAATTAATTTCAAGAAGCATTTGTTAAATGTCTGGTGTAAGGTATTATTCTGTTTCGATTTCCACTGTAATACTGAAGTCTCATATATTGTCATACCTTTCCATTCCCACTAACTTGGTCTCTATAATTCAGTCCCTCATCAACTAATGGCTCAGTTACTGCTATTTACCTCTTAATTAGTCTCCCTGTCTCCAATTTCTTATTTTATACTTATCCTGAATACCTTCTTGCTATAATCAATGACATATTTCATCTTCCTAAAATTGATTTCAGCTCCTGTTTAAAAATCTTCAAGGACACTCTACTTTCCACAGAATAAACTTTCAATTACTCAATTGCATAGTCCGCTTTATCTTCAGTTACTCCCTAACAAAAGCTTTTCCTTCAAACCAGTGTAGTCTCCTCCTTGCTTCTAAATAAATCTATCATGCCCATTTTACTTCCAAGTCTTCACTAATACTATTATCCTCTTTGGGAAATACCCTCTTTTCTTCTGACAATATCTATCTTCCTTGCTTTCTACAAAGTCTTTCTGGGTTCACCCCCTTCTTGAAGTTTCTGTAAATCACAGAATAATAGATTCGGACCAGAGAGGGATTTTATGAGTGATCTTTTCCTATCTGCAGCTGAACAAGAATATTTTTTACAGAGTGGCCAACAAGTAGTCCTCCAGTCTTCAGTTGATGACCTTCAGCAGTGGGGCAATCCATCATCGCCCAAGACAGCCCATTTCATTTGTGGACAGTTGTGGTTGTCAGATGGCAAACTGAAACAGAAAATGTGTAAGAGAAACGTGAAATGAGTCAAAGAACAGTGGGGGGTATGTTAAGTCAATATCTTCCCCTCTTCAACTTGAAATTATTTCTATTATTTCTGCTTTCTAGGGCCAAAGGGAACAAATTTAATCTCTTTTTTTACTTGAAGACTGCTGTTTCATTTCTGCAGATTATTCAACTGATCCTGGGCTTCCAGTCCTTTCATCACTCTCCATGATGTTTTTCACATCCACTCACTCATGGACTTCAGGCCCTAATCACCTCTCAGCTGTACTATTACAATAGCCTCCTCATTGGTTTCCCTTCCTCTAGGGTCTCATCTCCCCATTCCATCCTCCACACAGCTTCCAAAATGATGGTTCTAAAGCATTTGTTTCCCCATGTCATCCATTGCTCAAAAAGTTTCAGTGGTTCCCTACAGTCTAGGAAGAAAAAACAAACTTTTCTGTGATAGAATCCTTTCATGTTCTGATCCCTACAGGTTTTTTCTAAACTAACATCAGATTACTTTTCTGCCCTGCTCCCTCCCCATGCACTACATCCGAATCAAATACTCCACTTGCTGCTCTAGGTACCTGACATCCATCTCTCATCTCTGTGTTATCACCTCTGCCTGGAATAATTATTCTTGCATCTGTGTCTCAGAAGTCCTAATCTCCTTCAAGATTCAGCTCACATGGAGAAGAACCAAGACAACATTGTACACATAGCAACAGCAATATTACATGATGATCAACTTTAAGCGACTTAGCTATTCTCAGCAATAAATGATCCAAGACAATTCCAAATAACTCATGATGAAAAATGCTACCCAACTCTAAAGAAAGAACTGATAAAGTAGGAATTCAGATTGAAGCGTGCTGTTTTTCAGGGTTTTCTTTGCACGTGTTTTTTTTTTTTGATCTGTGGTTTCTTTTACAACATGACTAATAAAGAAATATGTTTTGCATGGTTGCACATGTATAACCCAAATCAAAGTGCTTATCACCTCAGGGAGGGGGGTGAGGATGGAGGGAAGGAGAGAATTTGGAACTCAAAATTTTTAAGTGAATATCAAAAATATTTGTACATGTAATTGGGAAAAAATAAAACGATTAAAAAAGATTCAACTCACATACTACTTCCTACAACAAACCTTTCCTGATTCCCCATAGTTTTTTGTAACTACATTTATTGTATTGCAACATTAGTAATTATATTGTATTGCATTGTAATTATTACAATGTTGTATCATAATATTGTAGTATTACACTTATCCATGTAGATGTTTTTCCCCAGCAAAATGCAAGATCTTTGAGGATGGAGACTAATTTTATTTTGTCTTAGTATCCTAACACAATGCCTGCACATTTAATAAATGCTTTTGAAATTGAACTTAGCTGAATCTGAGTAATTATCCTCTGGATATAGTTGAGTCTCTCAACGTTCTTCCTAAAAAGAGGTTCTGGGACAGAATGCACTCCTAGTCCTGGGAAATTGGCTTATGTGAGAATTGTGATGTTGTATAAGGGAAGTACCTAGAACAGACTGTGGAGCATGTGCAGTCATTCTGTTACTGGTTCTGGTTGGCTGACCATGTGGTGAGAAGATGCTCTTCTACTGCCTATGAGGGAATACAAAAAGGACTGTCAACTCAGTTACTCATTCTGCCTCATTCGCTAGTCTGACTTCATTCCAGAGAGACCATGGGGGATGGCCTTAGGGCCTCCGTCCCTTCTGAAGCCATATTGCACCACCACTGCTTCCCAACAGTCCTCAGTCTTTGGTCTTTTTCTTTGTTCCTTTTCCTCTCTAGGTGAAGGGAGTAGAATTTATGACCTTGGTCAAGAAATTGAATCATGAGAACTGGGAGCTAGAATCTAGGCTGTGTTTCACAGCAAATGCAGCATCAATGACCCCAAAGAAGAGCGAGAAGCAATATTCAGGAGTGATGTTAGGGACCCCAGCCAAGTGGAAGTACTTACTTGACAGACCCACAGTATCTGGACATGAACTTAGTGAGAAAAAAGCTGGTTAGGAGCAGTAGGAGCCTAATCCTTTAGAGACTAAACTGGTATAGGGGTATGTCCTGGAGGTAATGAAGGAAATAACTATCCAGGGGTGGGATACCTGAGGCCTTGAGACCACAGGTGGCCCTCTCAGTCCTCAAGTGCAGCCCTTTCACTGAAACCAAACTTCACAGAACAAATCCCCTTCATAAAAGGATTTGTTCTATAAAACCTGGACTCAGTCAAAAGGCAGCATCCAAGGACCTAGAAGATGACATGTGGCCTTGAGGCTGCAGGTTCTCCAACCCTATACATTTGTCCCTACTATATCTTTGTAATAAATATCCCTTTGTAAAAGTCAATCGATGTTAAGTAGTTAAATTCAACTGAGAAGCTAGTCCCTAGCCCCTAAAAATGGGCAGGAGAGAGAGACACAGTTGTAGGGGGTTAGGGTGCTCTCAAATCCTGAGGGAAGATGTATCAGGCCTGGCTCTAGGAAGGAGAGCCAGGGCATACATGTTAAAATAGGAAGAAGAAAAGTAGAGAGTGATTCATCTACACAAGTGTAACATAGAAATATATAGTGCCAGAGAAGTCCTCATGCTGGCTGGCAATGGTATAGCCATGGAGATAAGGAATAAAGGCTACACTACCACATCCTTTCATGTTGCTCCCTCTCCTCCCTTCCCCTCCCCCTCCTTCTCTCTTCCTCCCCCTTTCTCCCTTCCTATCTTTGCCTCTTCCTCTCTCCTCCTTCTCTCTCTCCTCTCCTCCTCCTCCTCTCTTCCCCTGTTTTTCTCCCCTTCCCCTCTTTTTTCTCCACCTCTGATTCTCCCTCTCCTTTTCACACTCCCTCTCCCTTTCTCCAGCTTAGCTGCAAAATGAGAAGGCAGAGGCAAAAGTAATATCTTTACACAGATAAGAATGAATAGCTCTCTAAATTTTCACTTTCAGCAGTTATAAACACAGATTCTTGCCAAGTCATTCCAACGTCACAGAGTCATCTCTCCAGGGAAACTATAGCCCAGATGACTTCTGATTCAAATCTAGGAAGTCTTTCTCTACAGGGTGGCCCAGAAGTCCACAGAGCTATTATTAAAGCTAAAGCTTTTCAAAGCTTTTAAAACTATTAAAACCTAAGTCTGCTCTAAGACTTTTGGGACACCCTCCACCTACAGACCACTTGTCTGGGTGGGAAAGCCAGCCTTGAACTAAGCAATGACTGATAATAGTTCTACATTTAGAGACAATTTAATTTGGGCTTAATCCTTTAAATCCTGCAACACATGAGATGATAGAATTTTTAGAGCTCAAGAGTACCTTAGAGACTATTTGTCTAACACTATCAATGTCCTGATAAGGACACTAAATTAGAGATTTGGAACGACTTGCTTAGGGTCACACAGGTGGTAAATCTATTTCTTTGTAATTATTTATTTCTAATACCTAGAAGTTAACTAGATTATACTATTGTTCTTAGAGGGAAAATCATATTGAGGATTTTTGTTTTGTTTGTCTTTCTCTGCTTTTCACTACAGTGGGTAGAACACTGAGCTTGGAGTCAGGAAGACCTAGGCTCCAATCTCTCCTCTGATACTTATTATCTGTGTGATCCTGGGCAAGTCAGTCACTCAACCTCTGTCTGCCTCAGTCTCCTCAACTATCAAATGGCAATAATAACAGCGCCTAACCCCCAGGATTGTTATGAGGATCAAATGAAATAACAGTTGTAAAGCATTTGGCATGGTCTCTGGCACATAGCAGGCACTTAGTAAATGTGTTTCCCTTTCTCTCAATTATCCACATTTGGAAATAGCTTGACTGCTGAGTCTACATAACCACATGTTACTTTGTAGGAACCACCAGAAATGAGAGCTTGGTACTTTGGAAGTGCGATTCAGTCTCGGTGAAAATCTACATTGAAATGAGACGACTACGTCTCCCATGAAATGATGTTTCCTGCTGTCTCTGGGTATACAGTAAAGACAGCTCTGCCAACCATTTAGTCATCTTTCCAAAGACAGCCCGTGAATCATGCATCGGGCTACAGCTTCTTGATGCACTATGACTTCCTTAAGGGAGACAGTGTCAGCATCAATATTCCTCCAGTAGCGCAGCAACTCATTGGTCAGTGAACAGGTATTTCACATTTGGATGGATGGATGTGGTCAGTCTAAAAACTGTGATCCCTACTGACCCTTTCCTGCCTCTTAGCCGTTGTCAGTGTACATGCAAAACAGGGTCACTTCCTAGATCATATTCTTTTTTTTTTGTGGCTAAACAAGTGGTGATGGGATTCTCCATAATTATATAGGCCCTTCCATGTACTACAGACAATACGTAACCAAGACCATACTTGAAGCTTTTCTGGCTTGGTTTTTGTTGTTCAGTTGTTTCAGTAGTCTCTGACCTTTCCGGGGTTTTCTTGGCAAAGATACTGGAGTGGTTTGCTGTTTCCTTCTCCAGTCAATTTTATAGATGAGGAAACTGAGGCAGACAGGGTGAAGTGACTTGCCCAGGGTCACACAGCTGTTAAGTATCTGAGGCCAGATATGAATTCAGGAAGGTGAGTCTTCCTGACTCCAAGCCCAGCACTGCACTCTATCCACTATGCCACCTAGCTGCCCCTTCTAGCTTGGTAGAATCTACCAAAGGTTATACTTTATTCCCCCTACCTCCTATCAGCTCCCTTTTATGGTTTGTGTTCCTATATTGGGATGTAAATCCCTTGAAAGTAGAGACCATCTTGCTGTTGTATTCTCAGTGCTTAGCAGGAAGTGCTTGATAAATGTTTCAACTATGTATGTCTGTATGAATGTCTGTCTGTCTGTATATATGTATATATGTATGTATGAATGTATGTATGTATGTATGTAGCCCATATCTATCAACTGATAGATTGAACCATCTGTCTATCTTTCTGGCTATCTGCCTGTTTAATACAAAGTGCTTTCCTCATAGCAGTTCTTACAGATTTGTGGGGTATATACTATCCCTATTTTACAGATCAGGAAATTAAGGCTCAGAGAAGGAAAATGATCAATGTGGATAGCCAAGCAGGTAACTTTCTCTCTCTAAAAAGATGCAAAAGCAACAATAAAATAAAAAAATACAACAGTCAGTGAACATAGTTTTTCAGCAGGCATTGGGTTTCTCTGTGTGTGTATAGGCACCATACAGAATACAAAAATTGGAGCAGCTAGGTGACTCAGTGGATGGAGCTCTGGCCTTGGAATCAGGAGGACCTGCGTTCAAATCTGGCCTCAGACATTTGACACTTACTAGCTGTGTAACCCTAGGCAAGTCACTTAATCCTGACTGCCTCACCAAAAAAAAAAAAAAACCAACAACAACAAAACCCAACAATACAGAATACAAAAACAGCAAACAGAAGTGAATTGTTGCTGATTTCAACTCAGGAGAAAGTTTTCAGTATAAATTCATTCCTTTTAAGTAGCTCTGCTTAATGTGCAATGTTACAACTTAATTTCCTATTCATAATCAAATGTTTTAGTTAAGTTTTTGTATGAGTGAGATGATTAGCAAGACCAGTTGGTTTGGACCAGAGAATGCAGAAAGCAGAGTAATAGAATAATTTATGATGAGGCTAGAAAAGCAGCTTGGGACCAGGTTGTGAAGAGCTTTACTTGCCAAACAGAGAAGTTAATATTTCATCCTCAAATCAATAGGGAGCTGTTGGAGTTTATTGAATAGGTTGGGGTGATTAGTCAGACCTATGCTTTAAGAAAATCATGGCTGGCAATTTTGTGGAGGATAGACTGAAGTGAAGGACTCGAGGCAGGAAAATCAATTAGAGGGCCATTGAAAAAGTTCAGGTGACAGATAATGGGGGACTGAATCCTCATGCTATATGAGTGAAGAGAAGGGACTGGGTATGAGCTGTATGGAAATAGAAACAGCAAGATTTAGCAATTACTTGGATATGTGGGGTAAAGGAGAGTGATAGAGATCAAGAATGACTTCAGGGTTGAGAATCTCTGTGGCTAGAACTATGGTGGTCTCCATAACAGAAACTGGGGAATTCAGAAGAACATGTGGTTTAGTGGGAAAAGCTAATGTTATGAGATGTGCAATGTAAAACACAACCATCCAAATGTGCTTATCTTACAGAACTCAGTGCCTCCAACCCAAAACTGGGGAGGGGGGGGAAGGGATGGGTCACTCCCCCTTGGAGTACAGAGCCCATCTGGATGTGCCCGTGAAATACCCAGGACGTTATTTGAGGGAAATGGATGAGAATACTGTGAGGCAGCTAATGTTGCAGATATTTTTGGTTGTAGATAATAAATGCCTTGGCTGAGAATTTTGTTTTAAAAAAAAACAGTTAGGGAACTTCCACGGAGCTGTGAGGGGGTCGAATGGTGGGGTGCTGGGAGAGAATAGGTAAAGGATAGGTATGGTTAGAGACAAGTCCAAAAATGGCTACCCAAAGAAGGACTCATCTTCCCACAGTCCACCTCCCTGTGGATCATGCTTTGGCCCCCCATTTTAGAGATCTCTAATCTAGACCAAAGGTTCTTAAACTGGGTTCCCTGAATTTGCTGTTGTTGTTGCTTGCTTTTTAACATTTTGATAATTCTATAATAATTGGTTTCCTTGATAATCTTATGTATTTAATTTTATGCATTTACATTATTCTGAGAAGAGCTTCATAAGTTTTCCCAGACTGCCAAAGAGATCCATCACACCCACACAGACACACACACACACACAGAGACAGAGAAAAGATTAAGAACCTCTGATCTAGAACAATACCTTCATTATATGAATGAGAGAGCTGAGAGCCAGGGAGGTGAAGGGTTTTGCCCATACTACCATAGGCAGTAGTAAGCAGCAGAGCAAGAATTCAAACTTAGGTGATCTGAACTCAGATTTGTTGCTATTTCTCCCATGCCAGGCTGTATCTCCACCTATTGCATAGTAGAAAGGGCACTGGTCTTGGATTCAGAAACCCAAGTTGAGGCTTGACTCTGACACAATAGCTGTGTGAAACTAGACAAGTCAAGTTATTCAATCCCTTTAAGTTTTCGTATTTATAAAATGGTAATGATACTTACAGGACTTCTAAGGTTTATTATTTTGTTTTGTAAGATGAAGAGAGCAGTGTACATGTCTATTTACACGATTCTTTTCTGTGGAATGAACAGAAAAAGCCAATCTTTCTTCAGTGTACTTTTTTCCAGTTGTCCAATTGTATTTTTAAGGACATATTTTCTACAGTTAATTTTTGTCCTTCTTTTTCCAAGCTATTGACACTCTCTTGCATGCCTTTCATTCCTTTTCCCAATTTTTTCTTCTACCTCTCTTATTTTACTTTTAAAATCCTTCTTCAGCTCATCCAAGAAGGCTTTTTGGGCTTCAGATCAGTTCATATTCCCTTTTGAGGTTCCAGATGTGGGTTTGTTGACAGTGTTGTCCTCTTCAGAATTTCTGCCTTGATCTTCACTGTCCCCATAATAAGAATCTATGGTACATTTCTTTTTGCTCATGGAGTATGCTTATTTCCTGGCCTTTAAAAAAACTGAGCTCTCTTGCTGGACAGTAGGAGGCACTGACTCAAGCTTCTTGTGCTGGGAGCCTGGGGCCTGGTCACTGGCTTTGTGTGTTGGAGCCTCAGATGCTGGCAGTTGGAGGCTGTAGGGTTCTGGCAGCTTACCTGGTCTTGGGCTGGAATCAGGAACACTCGAGCTCTAGGGGTAAGGGTGGGGAGTCTGGCCCCTGGAGGTTGCCTGCTCACCCAGGCCTTTTGCTTTCTTTGGCTCCTTTCACATAGATGCTTTGCTGCTGTAGGATGTCTCTCTGCCTGGGTCTTTCCCCCTTGGAGCAACACTAACCAAAGTTTTGCTGAGGCACTGGGAGACTTGCCTGCCAGAGAATACCATGGCACAGGGTGGTTTTCCGAGCCAATTTCCACAGGTTCCCCTGCCTGTCCTGAGGCAGAAGGGGGTCCTGGTGTTGGTGCTTGCCTGCTCTACCACCTGGGGTTCAGGCTCTCCCCCTGTATGTTGAAGCGGGGTTTTCCACTAACTTGCTAGGACATCTCCCATTCTGTACTGTTCCCCCTCCACCACAATAAGAGGTGCCTTTCCCAATAATCCCTCAAGCTTCCTGGGCTACAGGACTGCTGTACCCTATATTTCTGCTGGTCCAGCTGTTCCAGGGTTTTTCCTGGGGTGATATTTTCTGGGCTTTCTGAGGTTAATAAGGGATGGTGAGAGCAACTTACTTCTTACTCCACCATCTTGGCTCCAAGGAAGCAGACAAAAACCCAGTCTTTCTTCCTAGTGTCAGTACGGGAATAAATTCAATTAAACAAACATTTATGAAGCATCTCCTAGGTGCTAGGAATTGTCCTGAGAATACAAAGAAAAAGTTGCTACCGAGAAGAAAAAATAAAGTAACTATCTTGCAGGTTGCAAGAGGTAAACATATTCTGTGAAATTTGTGCAAGGGACTATTATTTTTTCTTTGTTGAGATAAATCCTTCACCTCAAGAGATTTCTTAACTTCCAGCAGGAAGAACTGAAGATCACAAGTTGCACATGCAATGAGACTACAGCCAGGGTTACACTGGAGCCAGCACAAATAGGCTTCCCAGAGCCAATTGTTAAATTTTCAGCATGAGCACTTACACTGGCTAATGCTAAAGATCAGAGCTTGATTATTACTTATTCATTGTGTAGACTTAAGGAAGTGATGGAAAAATTACTCATACTGCAGATTAAGCTTAAAATTATGTCAGGAGCATATATGTGTGGTGTTGGGGTTTTCTTGAAAAGCTGGTTGTTTAACATTTAACAGCACACCCCTGCATGTAGTGCCCCGGAACAGAAACTGAACTGTTCATTCCACAGAGCTTTCTGATACATAACTGGATTCTAGGCAGTGTTTTCCTGGTGATCCCAAAGAACCTAGTTCAGTCAAGGACAGTGGGGTTAGGGACTCATATATTCCCAGATTTCAGGCTAAAACGGATGATCTCTCTGAAAGAAATCCCTGCATGTCCTGTAGGGGTAAACAAGTAGCAAGTCTGGAAGACTTGGGAGTTACGACAAAGCTTCCTCTAATTCTCTATGATTGGTTCTGTTGGCAGAAGCATTCTGTAGTGTGAGCCTGGCTGGGCAATGGTCCAAGCACTCAAGAGTGTTTCTTGTTTGATAAAAACTTTGGGCCTTTGAATCAGGAAAATATTATAACTCCACCTCCTCCCAGCCCATCTGTTCCTCCCTCACAACAATTCATCTGAAAGATCCTAAAGTGACAAGGTTAGCAGAACCAGATCCTTGAACTCTGTCCCTCTCAGATTCACATCACCCTATCTCTTGAATGACTTTTAGGGAGAACATTCCAAAGACTCACAAACTTGACTTTTCAAGAAATCAACTTGCAATCCAGCTCGAAAAAGTCAGCAGCTCTCCAAAAGTGTGTGATGAAAGGGCACATAGATGCCCATTAGCCAACATTACCCACCCTTCCGACCACTGTCTTCTTCCTGATCCTGCTTGCTCTAGGCAGACTTCCATGCTCCAGCTCAGAGAGCTCCAGCACAGCCAACAGCATTTCATCTCCTCCACCTCCAAGATATGGGCTCAGATTTCCCTGACAATTTTACCTAAAAAAGAACTTAGCCAATTCCTCATCAGATCTACAGTCAGAATTTAACTCAATAAACGTGTTTAAAATGTCTACTATGTGCAAGATGCTATTCTAGGCTGAGAATATAAGGACACAAATTTCACAATTTCTGCCCTCAAGAAATGTAATACATTCTATTAGTGAATTTATAGTGCTCTTGCAGTCAATGTTTTTGGAGCTCTTCTGAAAGGTCTGGCACATGAAGCAAAGGCATTTCAGGCTCTCTCCAGAGTCCTTTTAATTTGACACTGGCCTGGGAGTTTAAAAACAAAAGAAGCCAAGTGAGAGACAGATGGTTAGATGTGTGGAAAATAGCAAAAGCTGGAACCAGAGCAGCCTCTCCGCTAGTCTAATTTGCTGCTTAAGCAACTGGATGGTTCAGTGGATAAAATGTTGGACCTGGAGTCAGAAAGATGTGACTTTGAATCCTGCCTCAGTTCGCAGATGACCAAGTACAAGTGAGGCCCAAAAAAGGGAAAATGTGTGGCCTAGGCAATTCACAAGTCCACTGCTGGGGCTCTATTTTCTCTTTCTTCATAGAGTCATATCTGAAAAGCACTTCTAGATTCCCAGGGCTAACTCAACCTTGAGTCCGTGGTTGGCTTTCTCTCCATAGCCAAAAGGTTTACATTCCCCGAAATTAACATTAGCTACTTCTTTGTGCTCATGTCTAAGCTCCTACACTGATTAGATGGGGTAATTCCTTGACTAATATAGGAGAAGTAGGTGGAGAAAATTCTCTTCTTTTCCATAAAAAGTTAAGAGCTAAATTCTTCCTTGACTTCTGGATCTTATCTTGACTCATTCGAACTGACCACTTCATCTAAGAACTAGCTATTTGAAGCCCTGAAATGGAGTAGCCAAATTATGTCCAATCCCATAGCCCCCTTCTGACTTCCTTTAGAGAAAGGAGTTTATACTTTGTAAAAAAAGATAATTGGATATTAACACCTGGGCATCTGCAATATCCACAGAGCTGAGGGTTAAGGGTGGGACCAAATCTCTCATCAACTATGCCTAGTTGGTCCCAGACTCAGTGGTTAACTTATCAGTCGGCTATCCAATGCCACCTGGAGGTTGGAACATGTAAAGTCATTTGCGGGATGGAGCATTAACAGTTGAGTTGATGGGGAAAGCCTTCATGTAGTAGCTTGCACCTGAGCTAATCCTTGAAGTGGACTAAAGCCTCTAAAAAGTGGTGATAAGGAGGGAAAACATTCCAGGCATAGGGGACAGCCAGCCCAAAGGCACAGGGGCAAAGAGAGAGAGCAAAGTGATATACAAAGACAGCAAATAGGCCATTTTTGGAGGAAAGATTATAAATTCTGTTTCAAACAAAGTGAGGTGTCTGGGGGGGCCTCCCCTCCACACAAAGATGCCCCATGGGTAGTTAAGTGGTGCTGTGGGAGGGTGGGAGAGGCTCTTAGGAAGACTCAGGAATTGAACCTAGGCCATAGGACTACCTTTTCTCCACTTCGGGCTGGAGAGGACTTTACAGAGTATTTCTTTCGATTCCTTCATTTTAGAGATAAGAAAACTGAGGTCTTCTGGGTTCCACTTCAATACTCTTGAATGCTGTGCACTTGAATACACTGCTGCCTCTTCAGACTATAAATATGCAGCCTTCCTCATAATCACATGTTTTATCAAACCATGGAATATATTCCAAGCTTCACTTTCTGTTAGGCTACATTCCTTGAGGTGAATTATGGGGCCTCACCAACCATGCAGGGAAGTCACAAGGAGCAACTTGTTCATAAAGAAGGAAAGGAAGAAACCCAGGCTGGGCAGACAAGATTGTTGTCTTTTAAAACAGTCTCCAAACATTTGAAAAAATTTAGTGTACCTCAGTGAGTTTGAATGAGAACTGTTCAATTTGTCTCTTCTATATCATGGAAAAATGGGCTATTTAAAATGACTAGGGTCAACTGAAGCCAGGCTTCTTCATCATCTCCACCAAAGCCCATGAAAGAGCCTTGTTTCCTTCTCCATCATGGCTTCTCCCTCACCTTTTCCTCCTCTTTCCACTCATTGTACCTACCTCCCTGTCACCTCACTAAGTAGTAAGTGTTTGGGTAACCCGGGGTATCCATTAGTTAGATCCTTCTGGTTCTTTTTCCTTTATTTCTTTGTTCTTTTTGTTTTGTTTTCAACATTGCTATTCATTCTTCCTTTATCAGAAGATGATGACACAAGGGACATAGACATGCTTTCAAAGAGAAAGACCTGAATCCAAATTCTATATCTTACCTGTACTAGTTGTTTGACCTTGAACAAATAACTTAAAACTCATTAAGTTTATTTCCTTTTCTGGAAAATATTTGTATGTGGGGGCAGAGGTCAGACAAGATAATCTCAAAGATCCTTTTGACCTCAAAATCCTATGTTCCTCTGATGCTGTAGTGATTGACTTTACTCCACTGGTGAGTACCCAGAAGGGGTTGAAGCATGCCCAGGGATGTGCTGGTAAATATTTAACAGTTGCCTCCCTTGGGGGAAAAGGTATATTCAGAATAAGCTTTTAAATTTAATCTGCATTGCTAACATTTTTCTTCATCACTTCCTTAAGTCTAAACAATCAACAAAACAATAAATTAAGCCTTGATTTGTAGTACTTGCTGATTTTGCATGTGCAAATATCCACACTGAAAATTTAACAGTCAGTTCCTACTGCAGCCAGCTCCAATATAACCATAAGCATGCTTTTCTAGGTAAAAGGGAGATGGAAAAAGAGCAGACAGAAAGGAAAATAGAGAGATGGTAGGGATAAAAAAGGCAGAAAGTAGATCAGAAAAGGATGTGTGCCCCAGAAGAAATAGATACCTTCGCTGGGCCGTCTCTAGGCTATTTCACAGATGCCCTCCCTTTTGGTGTACATACCATATACTAATATACCCTAATCATGCTAATATTAATTAATCAGCTTAGGCAGTGCAGTGGATAAGAGCTGGGCATGGAGTGAGGAAGGGGATTTCAAATCCTGCCTCAGACACTTACTGTGTAGGCTATCCCGGGTAACTCACCTCACCTATTTGTGCCTCAATTTCACTATTTGTAAAATGAAAAGATTAGTTTCAATGACCTCCATGACCCCTTCTAGCTCTAAATCTGTGATCTTATGATATACAGCTACAGAATTCTCCTGATTTGTCTAGTAGCCACATCAACAAAGGAAATGAAGTTAACCTACCATGGCATGTTTTGGTTGAAGTCATGTCAGCTCCTTATGATCACTGGTTCCTTAACTATCGCTTTAATAATACGTCAAATTAAGGTTCATGCAATCAGAAAGGTGTCAGGATAATTATCTTCAGCATAATTCTTCCAACCTTCCAACTTCACAAAAAGGAATTACATATACTTCTTAAGTATTCCTCCAACCTAACAACCTCACAAAAAGGAAATACACACACAATCTATAATACTTAAATCTGAATCATCAAAACTAAATGACTGAAATATTACACAGGGTTAACAGAATATGAAATAACATCGGAGAAATTAAAAATTAAAACTACTACTTACTCCAGCAATCCCACTCTATCCTCTACCCTCCCACCTCCTCTACCAAAAGCTCTCAGGCTTGTGTTAAATGGTCTGCCTTGGATTAAAAGGTTAAAGTCACAGTAGTGACTCAGTCTGAAGTCCTCACATCCCTTTAGAAGAAAACATTGATCCTGTCCAGATACACAAAGGAAGAGGAGCAAAATTGTGGTGGAGAGGATGAAAGACATGGCAGCACAGAGCCAGTCAGAGTAGAAGGGAATTCTGGGCTCAAGTGAAAGGTGACTAGAAACATAACTGGCTATGACTCCTTTGGGAAGTCCACTCCAAGCAGAGAAGTAGCTCAGGTCCCAAACTCCTAACTAGCAGAATCACGAAATGAGAGACTTGTTCACAGTGGAAGGAGGAGGCTCCAAACACTAAGATGGTAATCTAGAGACAAGCTAAGTGAAATACAAGAAAAAAGCTTTAAAGAAAAACGAAAAGAGTCCAAGAAAAAAAGCTGGATATAACCACAGTTGACAAATAGAAAAAGAGTGTGACTCAATAAGACAAAAGGAAAAATGAGGAAGAATTTTTTAAAAGCCATAACACAATTAATAAATATTATTCTTTGAAGGAAAGTAGACAAAAATACCCAATGAAAAAAGATAACTCTTGGGATTCCTCAGATATTATAAAATAACAGCAAGAAACTTCATAATAATTTTTTTAAAAACTAAAATAAAAACTAAGGCAGTAATTAGGTCAGAAAGATAAGACTTTAAACCAAAAGTTACTAAAAATAAACAAAAGAATAGGTAAAAAGAACACACAACAGAAAATGTCTCCAAATTAGTAAAGGATCTTATAAAGAGGATGACAGATGTAGATAGAAGTAGAAGGAAATTTGGTGCGAAAAAAGTAAAACAATTAACATTGAAAGAACAGATAAATTCTATATAAGTCAATTCAACTGGTCTTGATGACAGGATATATAGAGATAACCTAGGTCAACCAGAAAAACATGGCACTGTGCTAAGTACCAGAGATAACAAATTTGAAAAATGAAATTATCTCAATCTCAAGAAGCCTGCATATGTATTATATAAAGAATATAAATATATTTATTTTACATTACAAATATAGATATGTATACACATGTGTATATATATATATAATATATATTATGCATATTTTAAAATATTTTAAAAATCTTTAACAGCCCTATGAGTGAGTCATAGGAAAAGAAAAAAGAAAAAAATTGTGCAAGAGAACAAAATCCAGAGATCCTAGGCATTTCTTTCCCCTTTCAGAATGACCACATCTCAAGTCTCAAAATTTAACCTGGATAATAGGTGATACCAAATATTTGTAGTACACAGTGTGTTTACTGATGCAATCAACCAGCACCAGGAACATCCTGGCCACAGCACAGATGATAACACCTCTGATACAATCACAAATTTTTCTCCTGACATGAGGCTGTAATGGTAATCAGCACCAACTTTAAACAATTTATCACAGAAGTAGGGTCATTTGGATTAAGGTTCCTAAGAAATCATAAGCTTCTTACTAGGGCTCTTGTTATATTACACACTCACTGAGATTTCCTCTCACCAACTGAAATCTTGTTTCTGAGGAACCCATAGTTGTGGTGGCAATTGAGGGTGATATCAAATCTTACCGTAGTTAGAGGCCACTGCTGAAGTACTGCCTCTTTCTTTCCTAAGGGCTGGATAAGGACTGTCCTCCTTCATTCAAACACTCAGGCTTGCTACTGGGTGGGCTAAGAGATCTCTTTTCTTCCATGTAAATTCTCACTCACCATAATTATGTAGAGACAATTTTACCTGCACTGCATCATTAGAAAGTAGGGTACCTCCCAATAATTGTACCCCATGATCTCCCAAATGCTCTATGGGAAGGAGTTGTCTGAACCATACTGGGGAAAAGAAAACTGCCAATTGAGGGGGAACTGAGCTTTCCCCAAGGGTGTATAGAGCCCACTGGGGGAGCAGGGACCTTAAGGAGCAAGTGACTCTATTCAGAATGTGAGGCAAGTGAGGGTCAACTAGCAGTTCCTCCTTATCAGAAAAGTCTTTCTGGAGGTCAGAACCAAGAAATTTTTGGCCTGGAATACCCTTCCCTTTCCTGGGATAATATAAGCTTGTTACAGATACAGCTTCTGGGAGTTATGGCACCCTACCATGACACTGAGGAGCATGGCAACAATGAAGCTGTTGTTTCAAGAATCCATTCCAACGTTCAGCAATGTCAGCTGCCTGAGGATGGTGTGGGAGGGAGTAAACCCAGTAGATGAGGTGTCAGTGGGCCCAATCTCAGACCTTCTTCATGATAAAGTGAGTCCCCTGATCAGAGGTAATGGGGACCATTACCTGATCAAAGGCAAGGGGGACCACAAGGAAGAATGATATATTCAGTGACAGCATTGACAGTTGTTTCTGTGGTAGACTTTATTAGAAGTTACATGCTATAACCTAAATAGGCATCATCTGCAATAAGGGCAAATCTCTTGTTCTAAGGTGGCAAAAAGGGGCTAACAGAATCAATTTGCCAGTTGGAGTTAGGTCTGGAACCATACATAAAGTATCATTCCATGCCGGTCTTTCAGAAGTGGGTACTCTTAATGGTATGAGGAACATAGTCGGGCAGAAGTAGCTGCTTCATTTTTTCTTAGGGGAATCATGTGTTCTCACACTTACTACAAACGTGGTGTCATGGCCCCTGCGTCCAGACTGGTAATGGGCCCACTCCACAATCTCTGCTGTTCTAGTAAGGGCATCATCCTGCTTATTTAGTACAGTAAATGGCATGATGTCTCTAGTGAACACTGATATGCCCCCACAAACAACTGTATGTAGTTGTAGTCTTCAGCAAAATTCTCCCCAGAGGAGTACCATTGATTGTCTAGTTTTATTCTTTCAAGGTTCCAGACCACTCTGCTGGACCCATAACCATTATCCAAGAATCAATGTCAAGATTCAAATAAAGATGAGGTAGATAAGATAAAGATCTTCTTATCTGCCCCATTCTTCAAGTCCCTCTCACACACCAGCCATGCAACCTGCATCTCAGTTACTCTGTATATTCATCCATCATCTCTCTGTCATAAGGTGGGTGGCATTCTTCATCAGTCCTCTGTAATTATGATTGATGATTACTCTGATCAGACCTCTTAAATATTTCAGAACTATTCATCTTTTAGAATACTAATGTTATAGTACAGATTTCTTCTACAACCTCCATGTTTTAATATGTTTGATTTTGTACCTCTTGCTTCTATGGTAACGAGTGAAGAACTATATATTTAAGCCATACATATGACTCCACTATACTATGCAAATAGGACTTCACTGAAATGCAATTAAGGGAAGATGGCAGAGTTTTCCTAGTGGGAGTAGATGCCCAATTAAGAGTCTAACTAGAGGAATACACACAGATCTCACCTCTAGACTAATGATTCTCAAACTTTTCCATAGCATACCTGGTAAAATCCTCTAAAATGATTTCTAATGCCTATTAACAAATAACATAAAGTGCTTTTAAAAAAAAACCCTTTGGGTATTGTATTGCAATGTTCCTTTCAGCACAAGTTTGAGAAACACTGCAGTGAGATGTGCCCCTTGGCTCCACCAAGGGGCAAAGGAGTCAAGGAATGGGGAGGAGTATAAACCTCTCTTACTCCAAAATCCAGAAACATTTGTTTCCCAGGAGCGCCCTCTAGTGATTTGTAGAGCACATAACTGTTGAGGGGAGGATGGTATTGCCAGTATTTAGTCCTTCCTTTTAGTTGAAAAGGGGAGGGGAAAGAGGAAAGGGAATACACATCTATATAGTGCTTACTATGTGCCAGGCACTATGCAAAACCTTTTACAAATGTTATCTCAGTTGACCCTCACAAGAACTCCTTCTGGTAGGTGCTGTTATTATCACCATTTGACAGTTGAGGGAAATTGAGGCAAACAGAGGCTAAGTGACTTGTCCAGGGTCACACAGCTAATGAGTATCTAAGGCTGGATTTGTATTCAGGTCTTCCTGAGTGCAAGCCCTGCACTACCAGCTGCCTCTGAAAAGAATCACTCAAGTGGCCAAAGTACCCTGTGGTGGTTGAATTTGCATTCTGCTTTAATTTGACAGACATTTATTTAGCAACCAGCATGTGCAAGGCACTGGGCTAGGTGCTACAGTTACAAAGACAAAATCAAGATGAGTCTAAATGTTAGCATCCTTGAGAGGAATTAGAAAAGGAATTGTTTCTGATTTTTGTATCCTTAGCACTGAGCCTGATGCTTTTCACACAGTAGGTGTTTAAAGTTTGTTGAGGATCTTTGGAACTGAATACTCTTCCATCATTTCTCATGGAGAATCAGCATGGTAGGGTAGAAATAGTGTTCAATTTGGACTCAGGAAATATTTCATTCATTTATTCACACATATTAAACATGAGTAAAATCCCATCTTGGAAATGACAGGGATTCATCATGGTGGAGTGGCAAGAGCAGAGGATTTGAAGGCAGAGGATCTAGGTTCAAATTCTTTTCCTGGAATGACCCATATGACCTTTGCAAATCACCCTTTCTGGGACTGGGTTTCTTTATCTGCAGGCAGCTAGGTGACACAGTGTTGGGGCTTCCTGGCTTTTCTCTGCCATCTTGGCTCCACTTCCCAGTTGCCTTGCTTTTGATGCTACAAACATGCAGCCAGATTGACAAGGCCAGGATTACTTTGGTAACTTAATGGATAAATGGTTTTCTTGGTGTGGGTACTACTACTGGTACAGACTTCTCATTCTCTACAAATTACTTTTAGATTTTTTTATGAATCCTCTATAGAAGACTAGCCTAACACATTGAAAGCCTTCATCTGGTTCTTTTAGTATCTCAGGGGTACCAATAAACTAGACTTTTATCTAATGTCTCTCACTCTTGCTACATGCCAAGCTCATTTCCTTTGAGAGACATGAATGTCTTTTATGAGCCTTCTCTCCTGGAAGTTAACATTAACAAGGGGTTGGAGCCTACTTTTGTTTATTATGTTTATTTCTATTACTCTCTGGGTTATTTGTAATTTCAATTCTTCTGAGATCACAGACTTTCACGATTTGCCTTACTGAGAGAATACAGGTATACATGGGCTTTTGGAAGTGCTAGCAGTTTGAGATCATTGAAAAGACTATTTCTATCCAATATGACATAACCTCAACTTCTTATTTTACTCAATTCTGACCAGGGCTCATTACCCATCTAGAGTTTCTGTCCCAAGTGTTAGAAATAGGGTTCAGAGACTCCTTGCTACAGTTAGAGAGGTACAAACGAGCTATTGCAGCCCTCTGCTTCCCTAGCTGCAAACCGCCAGAGTTCTGTTCTCCTTTAAAAAATGAAACTGAACCAAAATGAGCAAAGGAAGCGTTTATTTACGGTTCTTGAAAGAAGTGGGTGTGTGGGACACACACACACACCCTACAGAATCGAGAGCAAACCTTATATCCCCATGGCTGGTCACAGTCCTCCTAGCTGACTTTCACTGGTAGAAGTCAGCATAGGTCACAGACTTCCCAAAACGCCTATGACATTTTGCCCTTGTATGTTCACCCTCCCTCTGTCATATGATGCATGTAAAAAAAATGGTATCTTAACCATGCCTGGAGATGGAGAAGTTAGTATTCATGAGCCCATTACACATGTACTCTCTAAGTAAAGCTTAGCCTTTCTCCTACTTCTAGCCTCTTTAACCAAATAACTAGTTTCATCCACTTTTAGCCATTTCTAGAACCTCTGACCTAGAGCTACCTTTTCTCTCAATTTCCTTATATGGAAATATAATCATTTCTTACCTCTCACACAACATTTATGTTAATCAGTAAGTTAAAAAGCATTCAGGAAGTACTTACTATGTACAAGGTATTGTACTAAATGTTGGGGACACAAAGAAAAAGCAAAAGCAGCTCCAGACTTCAAAAAGGTTACATTCTAATGGGGGAGATAACACATATAAATGAGAACATATAAGATACACAGCACATACAGTGGATGGGGGGTTACCTTAGAGGAGATCACACTAGCATTTAAAGAGAAGGATAAATAGGGGTAGAAATAGAGAGGAGAGAAATACACAGTAGAATTCATAAGTGTTAAAAATATTAACAGCAAGTTCTCTGATAAAGGCCTCATTTCTCAAATATATAGAGAACTGCTTCAAATTTATAAGAATAAAAGTTACTACCAAGTTGATAAATGGCCAAAGGATATAAACAGGCAGTTCTCAGACAAAGTAACCAAAACTATCCATAGTCATATGAAAAAATGCTCTAAATCACAGTTTAGTAAAGAAATACAAATTAAAACAACTCTGAGGTACTACTTCACACCTATCAGAGTGGCTAATATGACAGAAAAAGAAAATGAAAAGTGTTGGAGAGGATGGGGGAAAATTGAATCATTAATACACTTTTGGTGGAGTTTTGAACTGATTCAACAATTCTGGAGAGCAGTTTGGAGCTATGCCCAAAAGACTAAAACCATGCTTATTCTTTGGCCCAGCAATACCACTACTGGGTCTGCCTCCTAATGAGATTAAAAAAAAAAAAGGACCTACATGTATAAAAATATTTATAGCAGCTCTTGTTGTGGTGGCAAAGAATTGGAAATTGAGGGGATGTCTGTTGATTGGGAAATAGTGAACAACTTGTGGTATATGATTGTGATGAAATACTATTGTGCTATAAGAAATGATGAGCAGAATTCTCTCAGAAAAATCTGGAAAGACTACATGAATTAATATAAAGTGAAATGAGCAGAACCAGGAGAACATTGTACACAGTAATCCCAATATTATATGATGATCAACTGTGAATGACTTAACTGGGGGTGGGGAAACTGCGGCTTCAAGGCTACATGTGGCCTTCTAGGTCCTTGGGTGTAGCCTTTTGACTGAGTCCAAGCCCTTTTATTAAGTGGATTTGTTCTGTGAAGTTTAGATTCAGTCAAAGGGCCATACTTGAGGACCTAGAGAGCCACATGTGGCCCCGAGGTTGCAGATTCCCCACCCCTGGATTTAACTATTCTCAACACCACAATGATCCAAGACATTCTGAAGGAATTATGATGGAAAATGTTATTTACCTCCAGGAAAAGAACTGATGGAGTCTAAATGTAGATTGAAGCCTACTTTTTTCAGCTTTATTTTTCTTGTGATTTTGGTCCATGTTTCTGTTTTTTACATGATTGCACATGTAAAACACATCAAATTGCTTTCTTTCTAAAGGAGGAAGGACTGCAGGGAGAGACAAGAGGAATTTGAAGCTCAAAATTTCTTTCTTTTTTTTCTTTTTTAAATTAATTTATTTTGATTTATCAACAATCATTTCCATAAGTTTTTGAGTTTTAAATTTTTCTCCCCCTCCCTCCCTACCTCCTTCCCCAAGATGACACACAATCTGATATAGGCTATACATATACATTCCTATTAAACATATTTTCACATTAGTGATGTTGTAAGTAAGAATTAGAACTAACAGGAGGAACCACCAGAAAGAGGAAACAAAACACAACAGAAAAAAAAATAGCAAATAGTATGCTTCAATATGTATTCAGACTCCGTAGTTCTTTCTTTGGATATGGATAGCATTTTCCATCATGAGACCTATGGAGAGGTCTTGGATTCTTCTATTGCTGGGAAGGGTTAAGTTTATCAAAGTTAGTTATCGAACAACATGGCTGTTACTGTGGACAACATTCTCCTGGTTCTGCTCACTTCACTCAGCATCAAACCATACAAGTCTTTCTGAGTTTTTCTGAAGTCTGCCTGTTCATCATGTCTTATAGCACAGTAGTATTCCATTACATTCATATATCACATTCACAGTTATGATTACTATCTGTGTCTTTCCATCCATTTTACCTCGTTTATGCTTTTTCCTTTCTCCTTTTGCCTCCTCACTAATGTTTTGCTTTTGACCACCACCTCCCTCAGTCCTGCCTCTCTTCTATTAGCTCCTTCTCTTTTTTCCCTCTTTCCTTTTACTACTTCTCCCCTCCCTTCTATTCTCCCCTCCCTTTTCTTTCCCCTTTTTCCTCCTACTGCCTATAAGGCAAGTTAGATTTATATACCTAATTGATTATGTTATTCCCTTCTTGAGTCAAATCTGATGAGAGTAAGGCTCAAACAATGCTCATCTCCCTCCCTTCTTTCCCTCTGCTGGTTTTTGTGCCTTTCCCTGTAATATAAGTTACCCTTGTCTGCCTCCTTTTCTCTCAGTATATTTTCTTAGTTAGAGCATATTAATCCACTTACTTGGATCCACTGATTAGATTTTTTTTCATCATTCCATCAAAGTCAATATATAGCCACCCTCTTTACGTATACCCCTTTAACATGGTGTAATAACAATACAGTTCTCAAGAGTTACAAGTGTCATCTTTCCTCCTAGGGATGCAAACAGTTTGCCCTTATTAACAACATGTTGTTTCTTTCTGTCCCATTTACCTTTTTATGTCTTTCTTGAATCTTGTACTTGAAGATCAAATTTTCTATTGAGCACTGGTCTTTTTATCAGGAAGGTATGGAAGTCCCCTATTTTGCTGAATATCCATCTCCTCCCCTGAAAGACCATACTCATTTTCGCTGGGTTGTAATCCTTGGTTGTAATCCATGCTCCTTTGCCTTACAGAATATCATATTCTAAGCCCTACGGTCTTTTAATGTAGAAGGTGCAAGGTCCTGTGTAATCCTGACTGTGGTTCCATGTTATTTAAATTGTTTCGTTCTGGCTGCTTACAGTATTTTCTCTTTCACCTGGTAATTTTGGAATTTGGCTACTATTTTCCTTGGTGTTTTCAATTTGGGATCTCTTTCAGGAGGTGATTAGTAGATTCTTTCTATGGCTCTTTTACCCTCTGGTTCTAGGATCTCAGGGCAGTTTTCCTTTATGATTGCAACTTTATTTCTTAAAAAAATGAATGTTAAAATTGTTTTTACATGTAATTGGAAAAAACAAAATATTAAAAATGATACTAAAGCAAAACAAATTCTCTATTGGCCACATCCAAAAATTCTTATTCTATACTCTTGAAACTATCGTTTCTCTATTAGGAGGTAGGCCCGTTGTTCCCCTCAAATTGTGATTGGTCATTGTGCTGATCATTGTTAAGTATTTCAAAGTTGTCTGTACAATTCTGTCGTTAATGTATGAATTTTTCTCTCATTTCTGCACTTTCCTCTGCATTATCAGTTCCTATAAGTTTTCCTAGGTTTCTCTAAAACTGTCTCTATTTTCTACAGTACAATAGTATTCCATTATATTCATATACTTTATTTGTTCAGCCATTCCTCAACTGATAAACATCCCCTTAGTGTGTAGTTCTCTACAACCACAGAGAATTGCCATAAATATTTTTGCACATTTAAGTTCCATTTCCTTTTTATCATTTTTGTTATATTTCTGCATCAGAAGCTATGCACAGTTCAGTAACTTTTGGGGTACAATTCCAGGCTATTTCCAGAATGGTAGGACCAATTCACATCTCCACCAACAATGCATTAATGTTCCTTTTTTTGTCTTTTTTTTTTTAGTTAAATTTGAGAATCTGATGGGTGTAAAGTGGAATCACAGAATTGCTTTGATTTGCATTTCTCTAATTATTAATCATTTAGGTAATTTTTTTTTCATATGGCTCTAGATAATCTGGGTTTCTTCCCTTGAGAAATGCCTACTCATACCCTTAGACCATTTTTCATTTGGGGAATGGCTTATAAATGTGAATCTGCTCACTATGTATTTTAGAAATTAGACCTTTATCAGGAAAGCTTTCTGAAAATATTTTTTCTCAGTTACTTTCTTCCTTTTCCATTTTAGCTTCATGGATTTTGTTTGTGCAAAAATGTTGATTCTATGTAATCAGAATTATCCATTTCTTATTTTGTGTGAGCTTTTCTATCTCTTATTTGTTCACAAACTCTTCCCTTATCCATAGATATAAAAGGTTATTTCCTCTAGTTTCTTCTGATAACACTTTTTACTTTTAAGTGATGTACCCCTTTAGAATTTATCATTATACACAGCATGAGATTTTAGCGTATACCTAGCTACTGTCAGACTGCATTACTATTTTAAGAAGAATTATCTTAGAAGATACAGTGAAAAATATGTCCAGAAGAAGTCACATATGATAATAAACTTCAAACACTGCTATATATGAATTTGTTGTAGGACAAATTTTTCCTGCTTGTTTAGGTTTCTGGATGCTTACTTAGGCTTATTCTACTTGGCCCTAAAAAGCAGAACCAGAGCCAAAAGGTAAAAGTTATGAAGAAATAGATTTTGGCATAATAGATTTTTTTAAACCCTAATACTTCTAGCCCTCTAAAAATGAGCTGGGCTACATCACTGGGTAGTGAAGCTATTTAAGGGGAGGAAGGATGATCATTTGTCTGACAAAGGGTAGATGGATAGAATTCATAACTTGGGTAAGGGTTGAACCAGTTGTTCTTTTTTTTTAAATATAAATTTATCCATTTTTAGTTTTCAATATTTACTTCCACAAGATTTTGAGTTCCAAATTTCTCACCCCTCCCCCCACCCCAAGATGGCATGCATTCTGAATACCCCTTCCCCTGGTCTGCCTTCTCTTCCATCTCTCCCCCCTCCCTTCTCTTATCCCCTTCCCCTTCTATTTTCCTGTAGGGCAGGACAGACTTCTGTACCCCATTTCCTGTATTTCTTATTTCCCAGTAGCATGTGAAAACATATTTTTAAACATATGTTTTTAAAATTTTAGGTTTCAAATTTTCTCCTTTCCTCCCTCCCACCCACCCTCATTGAAAAGGCAAGCAACTCAATATAGGTTATATATGCGCAGTTATGCAAAACACTTCCATAGTAGACACGTTGTGAAAAACTAATTCTATTTCCCTTAATCCTATCCTGCCCTCCCATTCATTCTATTCTTTCTTTTGACCCTGTCCCTCCTCAGAAGTATTTGCTTCTGATTATCCCATTTCCCAATCTGCCATTCTCTCTATCATTCCCCTGCTCTCTTGTCCCCTTCTCCCCCTATTTTGCTGTAGGATAAGACTGATTTCCACACCCACTTGAATGTATATGTTATTCCCTCCTTAAGCCAAATCCTATGAGAATAAGATTCACTCATTCCCTCTCACCTTCCCCCATTTCCCTTCCACTGTAAGAGACATTTTTTTTGTGAGATAATTTACCCCATTCTACCTCTCCCTTTCTTCTTCTCCTAGTATAAACCTCACTCATCTCTTAATTTTATTCTCCAGATATGACTCCTTAATCTTCAACTCACCCTGTGCCCTCTATCTATCTATCTATCTATCTATCTATCTATCTATCTATCTATCTATCTACACATACATATAATTTTTTTCCTCCAACTACCCTAATACTGACAAAAGTCTCATGAGTTACAAATATCGTCTTTCCATGCAGGAATGTAAACAGTCCAACCTTTATAACTCTCTTATGATTTCTCTTTCCTGTTTACCTCTTCATGTTCCACTTGAGTCTTGTACTTGAAATTCTAATTTTCTATTCAGTTCTGGTCTTTTCATCATGAATGCTTGAGAGTCCTCTATTGCACTGAATAACCATTTTTTCCCCTGAAGGATTATACTCAGTTTTGCTGGGTAGGTGATTCTTGGTTGTAATCATATCTCCTTTGCCCTCCAGAATATTATATTCCATGCCCTGCGGTCCTTTAATGTAGAAGCTGCTAAATCTTGTGTTATCCTGATTGTGTTTCCACAGTACTTGAACTGTTTCCTTCTGGCAGCTTGTAATATTTTCTCCTTGACCTGGGAACTCTGGAATTTGACTACAATATTCCTAGGAGTTTTCCTTTGGGGATCTCTTTCAGGAGGAGATCTGTGGATTCTTTCAATTTCTATTTTGCCCTCTGGTTCTACTATATCAGGGCAGTTTTCCTTGATAATTTCTTGGAAGATGATGTCTAGGCTCTTTGTCTGATCATGGCTTTCAGATAGTCCAATAATTTTTAAATTGTCTCTCCTGGATCTATTTTCCAGGTCAGTTGTTTTTCCAAAGAGATATTTCACATTATTTTCTAATTTTTCATTCTTTTCGATTTGTTCTACGTGTTGTGATTTCTCATAAAGTCACTATCTTCCAATTGCTCTATTCTAATTTTTAAGGAAGTATTTTCTTCAGTACTCTTTTGGACTTCCTTTTCCATTTGGCCAATTTTGCTTTTGACAGCATTCTTCTCCTCACTGGCTTTTTGGACCTCTTTTGCCATTTGGGTTAGGCTGTTTTTTAAGGTGTTGTTTTCTTCAGTATCTTTTTGGGTCTCCTCTAGCAAGCTGTTTTTCACGATTTTCTTGCACCACTCTCATTTCTCTTCCCAGTTTTTCCTCTACTTCCCTTACTTGCTTCTCAAAATCCCTTTTGAGCTCTTCCAAGGCCTGGGACTGATTCATATTTTTCTTGGAGGCTTTGGATGTAGGAACTTTGACTTTGTTGCCTTCTTCTGGTTGTATATTTTGATCATCTTTTTCACCAAAGTAAGATAATATAGTCTGACTCTTTTTGTGCTGCTTGCTCATGATCCTGGCCAATTACCTGAGTTTTAAACTCTTTGTTAAGGTAAGAGTCTGCTTCCAATGTGGAGAATATACTGTCCCAAGCTTCGAGGGTTTGTATGGCTGTTTTCAGAGACACTTGTAGGGACCTGTAAATTTTTAGTTCTTCCAAGGTGGTACAATCAAGGGTAAGGTGTCTATCCTTTCCTGGCCTGTGACCACAAGCACTCCTTTCTGTCCTGTAACCATAAGGAGGGTTTTCTCTCCACAACGCTACAAGCTCCACCTCACCAGCGTTCCTCCTCACCCCAGCACTGCCACCCAGAACTGTGACCCAGATCCAAGCACAGGCAAAGCAAGAGATTCCTGCCTCAGCACTGGCAAAGAGATCCCTGCAATCCCTCTCTGATCAGCCATTGGATACCCCTCAGTCTATGGGCTGGAAGCTCAAGACGCAGCTGCCCCCCCAGGGCCACGCTCCTGGGGAATGGAGCTGAGACCCTGTGTTCCTCTCTCAGCACCGCAGAAATAGACTTTTCCCACTGATCCTCTAAGTTGTCTTTGGCATTTGTGGATTGAGGAGTCTGGAAACCACCACAGCTGCCTACGATTCAGTCCTTTGAGGCCTGCTCCAGGTTTGCTGCGGCCTGCATGACCATGCAGTACTGCACTCCTCTCCCAGCCCACATGATATACCTTTCTGATCAATCATCCAGGTTGTTTTTGGCTGGAAATTTGTTTCACTCTCTCTTTTTGTGGGTTCTGCTGCTTTAGAATTTGTTTAGAGATATTTTTTATGAGTATTTGGAGGGGTTTGGGGGGGAGCACAAGTAAGTCACTGCTTCCACTCTGCCATCTTGGCTCTGCCAGCAAAAAAGGTGATTTCCGAATTCCCCTCTAACTCAAACATTCTATCAAGGTGCAGGTGACTCCTTGGACCTAATAGACAGAAAAGCATGAGCATGGGCTTTCATTTCAGTGTTCTCAGACATTCTAGAATGTATAATTCAGTGGTTTCAGGATAATGCATTTGCATATCCCATATGGTGGATAAAGAATTAGACAAAGTAAAGAGCTTTGTTGTGGTTATTGTTCAGTCGTTTCAGTTGTGTCCTTCTCTCCATGACCCCATTTTGGGGTTTTCTTGGCAAAGATATTGGAGTGGTTTGTTAGTTTCTTCTCCAGCTTATTTCACAGGTGAGGAAACTGAGGCAAACAGGGTTAAGTGACTTGCTCAGGGTCACACAGCTAGTAAGTGTCTGAGGCCAGATTTAAATTCATGAAGCTGAGTCTTGATGATTCCAAGCCCAGTGCTCTATCCCCTGTGCCACCTGAAGACTTCCCGCTGAAGTCTCCTCCTACCTATGTGACCTTGGGAAGATACTTCACCTCACTTTGCCTTGGTTTCTCCATCTGTAAAATGAAGAGGCTTTAATCTTACAATCTCATATAGAGCTTGAAAGGGATCTTAGGGGTTATCTAGTCTAACCCTTTCATTTTACAGATGAGGAATTTCAGACATAGAGATAAAGTGACTTGCCTAAGGTCACACAGGCTGAAGGTGGCAGAGCTGGGTTCTGAACGCATGTTCTTTGACTCCAAACTCAGCACTTATTTCCATAAAAACTCTTTACAAGAGCAGCAAGGGCCACAGAAATATGAGTCAAAGGGACACATTTTGTTAAACACAAAGCTATTCCCTCATAATGTTCTTCCCCAACTTAGTAAATCCTCTCCAGTCTACCAAAGGCACATAAAATATACGTACACACATTTTATTTCACATAAACAAATAATCCTTGTATTAGCCAAGATACAAAGAAAACTCGGGGTATTTCTATCACTTCCATGCAGCTAAGGCCCACCTTGCCCAGTCCAGGCTGTCAGCTGTTCCTGAGTCTTCTGCTCTTAAACCTGTAAAAGAGACAATGGGGAAATAAGAGTGACATTAAAATCACTGAAAATAACTGACAGATATAAGAACAAAATAAAACAACCTTAATTAGATTTTTTCCAACCAATCAAGGTCACACAATTAAAATTAGCTGTAACCTGAAATGCTGAGAGTTCACATGATGAAGGAAGTGATATAAGTTGATACCATACAAATGAAAATCTTTATCATAAAGAAATAAATCACTGATATTAATAACTCACATTTACATACATATTAGGATTTACCAAGCACTTTCCTAACAGTAACTCTATGAGGAAATGGAATCTAACAGACATTAAATGATTTGTCAGGGTCCAATAATGGTGAATGTAAGAGCCATAATTCAGATACAGGTCTCCCTTGAGCTTTACCTTCTTGAAATTGGAACTTTTTTTTACAAGTTTATCATTTCAGTACTTTACTTTCTGGGAAAGGAAAATGTGTTCAAATTTTAAAACTTTCCAAGTTGCACCTATGTGAGTGTACTGCCATCAAAAATCAATATTTTATATTTCTATGTTAAAACACCTAGGAAATGAGCTGGAATTGGCTTCACAGGTTATGTTCACATAACAAAACAAAAAGTTCACTATTCTAGTCTTATCATCTAGTGCATGATAATTTTTTTCAAGAACAATTTTGTATCACATATCAAAAGTAATAACTAGAATTCAAAAAAACACTTTCTTTTTAATTATATTGACTTAAAAACATATTGATATCTTTTGTTTTTTACTTTGACTGCACCTATATTTCCCAATATATCTTTCTCCCCACCACTCCCACTCCCAGAGAACTATCCCTTTTAACAAAGGAAATGTAAGTTAAAAAAAACTTGGCAAAATTAACCGACCATCAATCAAATCCAACACTATATATAATGTTCCATATCTAAAATCCCCTTCTCCTCTTCCTCCTTTCTTGCATATATGTTTCTCTCTCTCTCTCTCTCTCTCTCTCTCTCTCACTCTCTCTCTCTCCCTTTCTGTCTCTCTTCCTCTCTTTCATATATATCTATATCTATCTATCTATCTATCTATCTATCTATCTATCTATCTATCTATCTATATATATCTCTCTTTCATATATATATATGTGTGTGTATATATATATCTATATCTATATATAGATATAGATATAGATATAGATATAGATATCTCCCTCTCTCTCTCTCTCTCCCTCTATTTGGAGGTCTTAACCTGCATTGGTAGAAGGCATTTCTTCACTCAGGAGATCCCTATACCAGTGAAGTCATAGGTCCAGTTCTTACCTTTTCTCTTGACGTCTTTGGGGTTTCAACAATTTTTTGTATTCCCCCACTTCTTCCTCTCTGGCCTCTTCCCCTTAATTGTTAGGTCGATACCTGAGGCTATATTACAGGACTGCCTGTAATCTAGGACTGCCTCAGTACCCTCAACCATGGGGATATAGACTTTATTAGCTTGGATCACTCGTACAAATATCCTACAGGGGAACAGGACTGACCCTAATAAGATTTCACTATTCTTTCCTTTAGGGAGGGAAGGCAATAAGTATTTCTAAAGTGCACACAAGGTATCAGGCATTGTGCTAAGCTAACTTCTTAGATATTTTACGTATATTATCTCTTTTGATTCTCACAGTAATGCTGGGAGGTAGGTGCTATTAATATCCTTATTTTATTGTCGAAGAAACTGAGGCAAACAGAAGTTAGGTGACTTGACCAAGGTCACACAGCTAGTAAGTATATAACATGGTATTTGAACTAGGGTCTTCCTAACTCCAGGTCCACTGTTCTATCTCTTGCGCCATCACCTGCCTTTAGCCCCATATCAGTTCCTCATGCTGGTACTCTAGCTGCTTCCTTCTTCCTTTCACCTTGTTTTCTCCATGTGGCTTGGAAGAATCAGTATATGATACTTTTGGTAATGTGAAGGGAAGGCAAGGATGTTTGTACTAAATCACTCTTCCAAGGTCAGTCCCTAAGTCTGGAAGCAGCACACTTTTAACCCACTCAATGTCCCTCCTGCCTTTTCTCCCCTTGATTTGACTGGCCAGTATCAACATTTGCTTCTTCTTACAGAATAGAGGGGGCAGGGTTATTGGGATGGGTCATCCCTATTCTAGAGTCAAGAACTAAACAAGCCCATAACTTGGCTTGTGTTATTTGTGAGTTGTTGCTGTTTTTACTTCATCTTCAAAGAGAACCAGTGACATCACAGGGTGATGATCACTCCTACATCAATTAGATTTAAGTGAAGCAGAATTGCACAAAGTTGACAGCTTCACTCTCTCCTCCACAGTCACCAAAGTCTTGTGGCAAGACAAAAGTCAAGACTACTGGTGGTGGCCCATGATGCCACGACACAAGACGACCTTGGCATTTTTGATGTCTGACCAAGCTCTAAGCACTGCACGGTGCCCGCTTCATCTGCCTTCATGGCCACTAGAACAAACCGTTCTCATACACCCATTCCGCCGAGGGAAGTCCTCACATGCTCCCCTAATGGGTTTGAGGCCTGTCAATCACCCTCAACCTGGTTTAGCCCATCTGCTGAGAAAGTTTACTGGTATGTGGCTGCTGCACATGCTACAGCTTCTTGGAGCCACAGGTGAGAGTTGAGTGCCCAGGTGGACACCAAAGGTGGATGAGCAGCCCTAAAAAGGGCTCAGCAAACCCTCACACCAGAGGTGCTAGTCCTCCCTAAATACCCCATACATCCCACTATTGTGAGTATATGTAGTGCGTGCTCTAAGGATTAGCATTCTTTGTTGTTACTTCATAAAGGATATTTTTATCTTGTCTTGATTTCCATATTCTGTGAATATGACTATAATTATTCTATATCTGTCATGCAATTTTTTTTGACATAGGATCGAAGGGCTGGAGTAGTTAAACAAAATGTCTAATCTGCCACCTTGCTGGTTGTTTCAACCAGAAGTCTCCCAAATAGACTTTTTTATTTTTACATTAGTTGTGCTGTAAAGAAGTATTAGAACAAATGGGAGGAACCATGAGAAAGAAGAAACAAAACAAAACAAGAAAAGAAAAAAAGAGAAGTCAAATACTATGCTTTGACCTGCATTCAGACTCCATAGTTCTTTCTCTGGATGTGGATCGCATTTTCCATTATGAGACTTTTGGAGATGTCTTAGATCCTTGCATTGCTGAGAAGAGTCAAGTCTGTGAAAGTTAGTCATCGCACAATATGGTTGTTACAGTGTACGATGCTCTTCTGGTTCTGATCATTTCATTCAGCATCAGTTCATATAAGTCTTTTTAGGTTTTTTTGAAGTCTGCCGGCTCATCATTTATTACATCACAATAGTATTCCATTACATTTATATACCACAACTTATTCAGCCTTTCCCCAATTATTGGGAATCCCTCAATTTTATTTCTTTGCCACAACATAAGGAGCTGCTATAAATGTATTTTGTATATATGGCTCCTTTCCCCGTTTTTATTATCTCTTTGGGGTACAGACTTAAAAGTGGTATTGCTGGGTCAAAGGGTATGCACAGTTTTATTGCTCTTTGGGCATAGTTCCAAATTGCTCTCCAGAATGGCTGGATCAGTTCACAACTCTAACAACAATGCATTAGTATTCCAATTTCCCCACATCTTTACCAACATTTATCCTTTTCCTGTTTTGTCACGTTAGCCAACCTGATATTGTGATGTGGTACCTCAGAGCTGTTTTGATTTGTATTTCACTAATCAACAGTGATTTACAGCATCTTTTCATATGACTATAGATAGCTTTAATTTCTTCCTCTGGAAACTACCTGTTTATATCTTTTGACCATTTATCAATTAAGGAATGACTTGTATTGAATAGACTTCAAACATTTTATTCCTTGGAGCCATGAGCAACAATAAGTTGCATGTAAGAGAGTAGGACAAGAATTGGCTTGCAAAGGCAAATGTGTCTTAAATAAAGAACTCATAACTCTTCTATGTGTTTTTTGTTATAGTGCAAAACATCCAAAACTCACCTTCATGTCTTAAATGTTTGGATTGTGCTTGGCTTCTATTGAATTACTCTCCTCTGCAAATGATCTTCATATGTAAAAGACAAAAAAAAAAATTAAGTATTTAAAATAAAGGAAATAAAAAAGAAACACCACTTTTTCAATTAACATCTCACTGAGGAAAATTCTCCCTGTCTCCCTGAGAATGATGGGATGCCTCTGGATGCCTCTGGCCTTTTGTTGCTTAGGTATATTCAGCTATTTGGATCTCCCTCCACTCATCTATGAAAAATGCTTTATTTCAAGGTTCCTCCAAAAGAGGCACTATCACTTAAGGGTAAATCAAAATTGGATTTATTACATCCGCCTCTAGCAATAGATCTTAAATTTGTGCCTGGAGTTACTATTTAATCTTTTATTACCTTCCTTAGTCCTGAATCTTTCTATTGTCATCTCTTAATTCTGGAGCACAAAATTTATTCCAGTTATATCACACTTTCTATTTAAATTTAGTATCATGTAAATGTTTTTTCTTATTATTCTACCTTCTACATAATTTCATTAGGGTTTAAATTCAGAAATTTCACTTCAGCAAAAATTCAGGACATAGAAAAAGGTAGGGGAGGCAGTAGGAGAGAGCATTTTTCCAGCCATGATTATATGTAACTTGCTGTAATTCATGTCTAAGAGTCTGAATGGCATGCTGTGTAGTATATGGGTCTATTTGTGACATTTGGAGTAATGATGCTTAACCTGGCCCCATGCCAACTGATTTTTTTTTCCCTTTGGGACATTTGTACTCTCACCATAAGAACCATTTTTTCTGGAAAAGGGCTTTATATATGTTCCTCCTTTCTGAAGTGAAAACTTCTATCACAGTCTGCTAATGTACACAGACAGGCCTCCTTATTCCAAGGCACTAATATTTATAATACATTCAGCAATGTAAATCTTATACAAAAGGAAGGGAAGAAAAAGAACAAGCATTTATTAAGTGCCAGGCACTGTGGTAAAGGCTTTACAATTTTTATCTCATTTGATCCTCACAACAATCCTGAGAGGTAAAGGCTATTCTTATCTCTTTTCCAATCATCCCTATTTCAGTCAAAGGCATCACAATTCTTCCAGGTTCCCAAATCAGTCATTTCAGTGTTAAACAGCCTCGATTCTGACTCTCCTGCATGCCACATGTCTCATCAGTTACCAGATCTTACAATTTTTACCTCCATACCTCTAGAAATCAGACCCCTTCTCTCTACTCAGCTACCATCTAAGCTCAACCTCTTAACATCTCTCACAGAGATTTTTTTTTACAAGGCCCTACTCATTGGTCTCCTTGACTTAAGTAAATTCCTACTTTAGTCCATTCTCCACATCACTAACAAAGTGATTTTCCCTAAGCACAGATTTAGCCTACTTCCTCTCGTACTGAGTCAACTCTAATTTATCTTTTGGTTCTCACTACGACCTGGCTCCCTCCTAAATGACACAGAATCTCTGGCTACCCTTTCCAACACTGGTTATACTTTCACTCATACATGTCCTTTGACTTTCTGGTCATGGTAGAAGAGCCATAATACTCCTTGGTCTCAATGACCACTTCCAGATTCTTCCTTTATCACCATCACTCAGAAATTCCTCTTCCTCTGAGATTCATTCAATACAAATTTTATAACTCCATCAAAATTCTGATAGCTTTTCTCTATTGACCACCTGCCTCCATCCAGGACACTCTTTTTCCTCAGTGAGTGTAGTACCTGGATAACAGTCCTTCTCTCTACACAAACTCTTGCTCATATACTAGGGGACTTTAGTATACACATTGATTCTCTCTCAAACACTTCAACTTCCCAATTCCTCAGTCTACTCATTTCCCATAACCTATTCTTCCACTCCATTTCAGTTGCATACAGAAATAATAAAACCCTTGATTTTATAATCACCCATAAGGGTTATACTTCCATGTTCATGAACTCTGAAGTTCCTTTGTATGATCATAGCCTTCTATCATTCCATCTTTCCCTCTGCCTTATGACAGCTAACCCTGTTTTTCTTCTTCACAGTGGCCTCCCCTCCCCTCAGTTCTTCTCCAGGCCATTAACCCTGCATTGACTATACCTCCCTTCCCTATATCATCCCCTGGTGAGCCAGTTCAATGCTATAGTATGATCTATACTCAAGTCCTTCTCTCTCTTTTCCTATCACTCATTATGCCCGAACTTGGATTACTCCCACCATCCACTGACTTTGTTCCTTTTCATATACTACTGAATGGAATTAGAGAAAAAGAATCATGAAAATGTCTAATTAGGTCCACCACAGATTTATGTTATATAATCTCAACTAGGCCTTCATTGCAGAAAGACAATCCTTTCACACCTCTGTAATTAATTCACTATTCCACTCAAAGTAACAGCTATCCTAAACCTTGTTTTTCATTCTTCCTCAGGCTTCACATAGCATTCACTCACTCTCTCAACTGAGGAGTCACCTCACATTTTATAAAAAAATTGAGGCCATTTGCCGCGAGCTCCCCCATCTCCATTCCTTCTTATCTCATGTCACTCAAATGTAGTCCCCCACTTTTTCTTCCATTCCCATCTTGCATTAGGAACAAACCATTCTACATGCACCCTTGGTCTCATCCCATCCTGTCTTCTCCAATGAATCGCCCCCTCTGTCATCCCCATTCTCACTAATCTTCAATCTTTTCCTATTTACTGGCCAACCTACTGGAGATGAGCCTTTCTGCAGCTAGCTAAGTTTATCAGCTGAAAGAAAACATAATCTATCAAGATTATACTCAAAGCATTTCTAGCATGGGAGAATCTGCCAGAGCTTATACCTCGTGGCACTGTTTTTGAGAACCCAGGCAACCACATCAGTCATGAATGAGAAAGAATCAGGATGAAAATACTGAAGTGTTTCATGATTGCTTGTTAACCTATCCTCCACTCAAAATGAAAGAAACCAATCTCAGCTGAGATGTTACTACAAACTGTCTAAACAAAACCATAGTTCTCTATTAGTAACAGTGAATAATATAAGGAATTTATATATTAAATGTGTTAGTAATATTTAATAAATTTTCAATTAAAAAGTAAAGTTACTTATCACTTGATGCATCTTGAAGTACACATTTTGTTCCTTGGCGACAAAATATTATTGCTAAAAGTATCGCTACTGTAAAAATAACTGCTACGGGGAAGCCAATTATGATGCCCCAGTTTTTAGATCTGTGACCTGAAGACACTGCAAGTAAGTCTAGGGGAAAAAATTAAAAATAAAAGCTGACATCAACCACAATGAAAATATTTGCCTATGAAACGGGAAAGTTTTAAACTATATTGCAACTGATGATGCATCATTATTTTGTTTAATTTATATAGATAAATCAGTGTAAAAAACTGTTACATATTTTACATGTAATGTACACATATATGCAAGTATGATATATATTCATGTCTCCTAAAGTTTTACTTTGATGCATCATTGTGGAGTGAAAGTGACTTGAATTATTGAAGGTTATAGCGGGAGGGCATTAGCAAGCTGGAAAAGCTGCCTGTATGGACAAGGAAAAGGATGTCAGATGTGTGACCAGAGATGTTTTCTGCTCACTGTAGAGATTAAGACAATTACCACTTTAGCCACTCTGTAAAATGATGCTGAAGATCCGGTTAACTTTTTTAGGCTGCCATGTCACATCATTGATTCACATTGAGTTTGCAGTCCACAAAATATCCCAGATATCAGTCACCAATTTCATGATTCCCCCATCCTGTATTTGTGGAACTGATTCTCTAAACCTAAGTGTACTATATTTGTCCCTATTAAATTTTGTCTTGTTAGATTCATTTTAATTTGCCAAAATATTTTTGGATCATAATTCTTTTTGCACAGCATGTTAATTATCTGTCCAAGCTTTGTATCATCTGTAACTTGGTAAGTATGTCATCTGTGCCTTCATCCAAGTCACTGATAAATTATTGAAGAAAAAAGGGACAATGACAGATTCCTAGGATACTTCACTAGAGGTTCCAAGTTGACATGGTTCTATTTATCAGTAATCTGGGTCTGGCAATTAAATCAATTCTTAATTCACATAACTATATTATCATTTATACCACCTCTCTCCTTCTTGTCCAAAATAATATCATGAAAGACTGTTAACTATCTTATCAAGGTAGACTTAATTTGTGGAATTGAATTTAATTTCAACAAAGATTAAGGCTCTCTGCACGGATAAAGATAAAAAGTGACATAGTTCCTGATCTTGAGGAATTTACATTCAAACAGAAAACACACAATTATACACAGATAAGTACAATACAAGTATGGTCAGAGCAAAAGGGAGAGCCAAACAAAGTTCTCCAGGAGAATTCAAGGGGAGAGAAAATACTTTTGGCTACAAGGATCATGAAAGGCTTTGAGGAGGAGATGGCCCTTGGGGTGATCTTTGAATGAAGAGAAGGGTTTTGAAAACGCAGAGATGAAAATCAAGAATCTTCCAGGTATGGGATATAGCCTATGCATGGATTCATCAAGCCATGTTAAATTGAGGAAAGAGCTTTTAATATAGGCATGTGGGTGGCTCATTGTACAGAAAGAAGGATCTGGAGTCTGGAAGACCTAAGTTCAATTCTGGCCTCAGTCACTTTCTAATTGTGTGACCCTGGGCAAGTCCCTTAAACCCCTTCAGCCTCAGTTTATTCATCTGTAAAATGAAGACAACAAATACTGCTTGCTTCCCAGGGTTATAATGAGGATAAAATGAAATAATGTTCATAAAATGCTTTGCCAACCTTACAGTCATATATAAATGCTAGTTGTTGTTTGTTTGGTTGTTGTTGTTATTATTTAGTTTGACTGGAAGGTAGAATATATGAAGGAAAGTCTAAATGCCAGGAATTTTAACTTATAGGCATGAAGGAGCTACTGAATATTGTTAAATAGGCATAAGACTTGGTCAGACTTATGCCTGAGGAATGTAATTTTGGCCGCCATTTGAAGGATTAGAAGGAGGATACACCAGAGAGGAAGCAAGGAGACAAGTTTGAAGGCTATTACAACAGACCTAAGCGGGAGGTGATGAGGGTCTGAACTAAAGTGATAGTAACATGAGCAGACAGGAGAACACAGATTTGACATATATTGTGGGATAATAAGTAACACTTATCAACAAAATGGATGGGGTGGGGAAGGGGAAAGGAACAATCAAGGATGCCTCTGAAGTTTTTGAATCTGGGTTCCTAGGAGTATGGCTCTACTGTAAAACAAAATAGGAAAGTTGGAAGGAAAGGTAAGTTTTGTGGTAGAGGGTGGTTTTAGTTTTGGACTACAGAATTTGAAGTATAGCTAGATATCCAAGTGAGAATGTCCAAAGGGAGATTGAAAATGCAGAATTATATAGTTCTGTGGTGAAATTTGGACTACAAATGTGGATTTAGAAGTCATCTATTTGGAGATGATAAATCCATTAAAGAACATGAGATGATCAAAGAAAGAGATAAAGAAAAAGGACCATGGCCTAGGATATTTATGAAGTAGAAAGAAGACAATGAACTAGGGAAGAAGACCAAGAAGAACTAGGCAGGCAGGTAGGAGAATGGGGTGAGAGCAGTATCATGGAAGCCAGGGGAATATAGAGTATCCAGGAGGAATAAGGGGCTCAGCAGATCCAGAAGGGTCAAGGAGAATGAGGACTAAGAAATGTTTTAAGAATTAAGAAGTCATTTGTGACCTTTGCAAAAGCAGTTTCCATGGAGTAGTAGGAATCAGACAATAAAAGAGTTGAGGAAGTAGAGGTAATGAATGCAGACTGTTAATGCAGACTAGGAACTTAACAATGAAAGGAATGAGACATATAGGATGATACCAAGGGAGTGTGAATCATCATTCAGAAAGATACTGACAGGCTAGGGTACTGGGCCATTTATAATATGAAGAAATTTAGTGGGACACATCTGTTGAGTTTGAAAATTTAACTTCACAATGTTTTCAAGTGCAAGTTACCTGAAAGGGAGTGGGTTTTTGGTAAACTTGAAGGTCAGTTTAGTTCAACAGGATGATATAGCATCCAAGAAAGCTAATGTAAACTCAAGCTACATTAAGAAAGGCATAGTGGGGAGGCACAGCCACGATAGCAGAGTAAAGGCAAGTACTTGCCTGCATTCTCTCCCAAACCCCTCTAAATACCTTTTTAAAATGATTCTAAACAAATTATAGAGCAGCAGAACCCACAAAAAGGCTTAGTGAAACAATTTCCAGTTTAAAACAACTTGGGATCTGTTGCACCAGGGTGAGAGAGGAGCACAGATAGCCATGGGCTCCAGCAAACTAGGAGCAGGCCTCCAATTTTCTTTGGTGTCTGTGGGCTGAGAGGTCTGGAAACAGTCACTATTGCCAGGGATTCAGCAACTGACGATCAGCAGGAAGGGTCTGTTGTACCTGGGTGAGAGTGGAGCACACTCCAGCACAGGCCATGCCAGAACAGCCCTGGCTCCAGCAAACCAGGGGTAGCCCTTGGGAGTCACTGAATCAGCAGTAGCAGAAGAATAGGCTGCTTCCAGAGCTCTCAGCTCACAGAGAGTATGGGAATCAAACAACTGGTCAGAGGAGATTACAGGGGTCTTTTTGTTAGCACTGAGGCAGGACTCTGTTGTTTTGCCCATACTCAGATCCAAGTCACAGTCCTGGGTAGCAGTCCCAGGGCAAGCAAGAGTACTAACATAGCAGAGCTTAAGGCCACAGTGGAGGAGTGACTCTCCTCACAGTTCTAGGGCAGAAGAGAGTTCTTGTGGGTGCTCACAGACCAGAGCACAGGCAAGGAGAGTAGAAAACACCTCTCCTTAGATCATACCACCTTGGAAGAACTGAAAACTTAGAGGTTCCTAGAAGTACCTCTGAAAACACCTGAACCAAACTCCTGAAGTTTGGGACAGCGACCCTCCACCCTGGAAGCAGAGCCCTACCTTAACAAAGACTTAAAACCAACTAATAAGTTGGGGAAATGAGCAAACAATGGAGAAAAACTCGACTACAGAAAGTTACTGTGATGAAAAGGAAGATCAAAAAGCGCACATACAAAAGAAGACAATGAAGTCAAAGCTCCTATATCCAAAGCCTCTGAGAAAAATATGAATGGTCTCGGGCCATGAAAGAGCTCAAAAAGGATTTTGAAAATCAAGTAAGAGGTGTAGGGGGAAATTTGGGGAAATAAATGAGAGGGAAAATCATGAAAAACAAGTCAACAGCTTGCTAAAGGAGATACAAAAAATACTGAAGAAAACAACACTTCCCAAAACAGACTTGACCAAATGGTAAAAGAAGTCCAAAAAGTCAATAAGGAGAAGAAAGCCTTAAAAAGCAGAATTGGCCAAATGGAAAATAATTCCTTAAAAGTTAGAATGGAGCAAATGGAAGCTAATGACTTTATGAGATATCAAGAAAACAATAAAACAAAACCAAAAGAACAAAAAAAAAAGATAATTTGAAATATCTCATTGGAAAAACAACTGACCTGGGAAATAGATCCAGGAGAGGTAATTTAAAAATTACTGGACTACCTGAAAGCCATCATCAAAAAAAGAGCCTAGACATCATCTTTCAAAAAATTATCAAGGAAAACTGTCCTGATATTCTAGAACCAGAGGGTAAAATAGAAAGTGAAAGGAACATACATAGACAGAGGGCACAAGTGTGAGTTGAATATGATAGGATGGTTATCTAAAAATATACATTTTGTTGTGGTGAGAAAGGAAATATACTGGGAAAACGGAAAATTAAAAGGTAGAATGGGGTAAATTATCTGACATGAAAGAGGTACCAAAGAGCTTTTACAGTGAAGTAGAAGATGGGGAAGATGGAGGGAAGTAGAGCTTGAAGTTTACTTTCATCAGAATTGGCTCAAAGAAAGAATAATATACACTATTGCTAGGTATAGAAATCTATCTTACCATACACAAAAGTAGGAGTAAAAGGGGATAGAAGATGGTGGGGTGCTGATAGAAATCAGGGCAGATTGGGGGAGGTGTAGTCAGAACCAAAATACTTTTGAGAATGGACAGAAAAAAAATTTTGCAGCAAGTTTTTCTGATAAAGACCTAATCTCTCAAATATATGGAGAACTGAGTAAAATTTATAGAAATAAGAGATATTTCTTAATTTTTAAATGGTCAAATGATATGAACAGGTGATTTTCAGATGAAGTAATCAAATCTATCTGTAGCCATATGAAAAAATGCTCTAAATGACTATTAATTAGAGAAATTAAAATTAAAAATTAAAACAATTCTGAGCTACCACTCCACACCTATCAGATTGGCTAATATAGAAAAGGAAAATGACAAATATTAAAGGGGATGTGGGAAAATTGAGACACTAATGCACTATTGGTGACGTTGTATACTGAATCAATTATTCTGTACAGCACTTTGGCTCTATGCTCAAAGGGCTATAAAACCATGCATACCCAATGACCAAGCAATACTATAACAATCAATACTAGGTCTGTATCTTAATGAGATTAAAAAAATAAGAAAAGGACCTATGTGTATAAAAATACTTATAGCAGCTCTTTTCTGGTGATAAAAGAATTAGACATTAATACTTTTCCATCAATTGGGGAATGGCTAAACAACTTGTTGCATATGATCATAATGGAATACTATTGTGCTTTGAGAAATGATGAGCAGGATGCTTTCAGAAAAATATGGAAAGACTTACATGAACTGATAGAACTGAAATTAGCTGGATTGGGAGAACACTGTATATAGTAACATCACTATTGTATGATGAACAACTGTGAATGACTTCAATATCCTCAACAATATAATTATCCAAGAAGATTCTAAAATGACTAATGATGAAAAATGGTATCCATCCCAGACAAAGAACTGATGGAGTCTGGATATGGATTGAAGCACACTTTTCTTTATTTTCTTTGTTCTTTGTTACAACTTTCTTTTTTTCTTTTGTGTTTTCTTTTACAACATGAGTAACACTGAAATATGTTTTGCATGACTGCACATGTATATCAAATGTATACCTATATCAAATTGACTGCCTTCTCAATGAGGTAGGGAGGGGAGGGAGAGAATTTGGAATTCAATTTTTTCAAAATGAATGTTAAAAATTGTTTTAACATGTAATTGGGGGGGAATTAAATATTACTTTTTTATTAATTTATTTTGATTTATCAACTATCACTGTCATAAGCTTTTGAGTTTTAAATTTTTCTCCCCCTCCCTCCCTACCTCCTTCCCCAAAATGACACACAATCAGACATAGGGTATACATTTACATTCCTATTAAACATATATTCACATTAGTGATGTTGTAAGGAAGAATTAGAACCAATAGGAGGAACCACAAGAAAGAGAAAACAAAATAAAACAGAAGAAATAAATACCAAATACTATGCTTCGATCTGCATTCAAACCCCATAGTTCTTTCTTTGGATGTGGATAGTATTTTTTTTTCTTTTTATTTCATATGTGAGAGGTACATACAGGCTGGAATGAAGTCACAGTTTTAAGGAAAATTTCCTTATCTTCTACAAAAGTCTTGCTCTGATGTCTCTCCAGTTCAATTTAATTCAATAAGCATTTATTAAGCACCTACTGTGTCCTAGGTGGATGCTAGAGGCTGGAAATGCATTTCTTTAAATAGCCCCTACCCTCAAGAAGTTTATATTCTACTAGAATGATTTGGAGTGACCATGGGTTCTTTTTTTTCTTTTTTTCTTCCAGCCAGAGGAAAGGTTTATTAGTGATAAATCATATAGGCCAGGTAACACCCATTGGGACTAGTGGGCATGAGAAAGTCTCAGCCTTTTGGGCATGAGGGGTTCTCAGCTGGATAGCATTTTCTATCATGAGAACTGCGGAGATGTCTTAGATCCTTGCATTGCTGAGAAGGGCTAAGTCTATCCAAGTTAGTCATCATACAACGTGCCTGTTACTATGTACAACATTCTCCTGGTTCTGCTCACTTCACTCAGCATCAGTCCATGCAAGTTTTTCCAGGTTTTTCTAAAGTCTGCCTGCTCATCATTTCTTATAGTACAATAGTATTCCATTACATTCATATACCACAACTTCTTCAGCCATTCCACAATCGATGGGCATTCCCTCAATTTCCAATTCTTTGCCACCATAAAAAAAAAGCGGGTATAAATATTTTTGTACATATGGATTCTTTTCCCATTTTTATGATCTCTTTGGGATACAGCCCTAGAAGTTCTGCCTCTATATCTTAGAACCCCAGAACAGAATGGCTCACAATTAGACAGTCCTCAAGTATTTTTAAAAACAAAAATTTTTTAAAATACAAATTAAAGCAATTCCTAAATTCAACTTTATGCACATTAAATTAGTAATAGAAAAACATACTACTAGAATGTTTGTGGTTTTTTAAAAATACAATTATACATACAATTACAAATACTATTACATTCTTAATAGAGTTGTGAAGGGGTCCAGACATTTTGGAAAATAATATTGAACTGTACTTCAAAATAAAAGTTACTAGTTAATAAGCAGTTTTAAAATTCTCCTTTGGTGGCAAAGAAACAGGATTTTTAATATCTATTTTCAACACTTACAAGATTTTGGATGGATTCCACTGTCAATACTTCCTCCTACTCCAGAGGTTGGAATGGTACAGTTTGGAGGGAGCCACCCATCTTCACAGTGACAGTGTTTGAGATTATTGCAAACCTGAAACCAAGTGGAAATGTGATGGCGATCCTGAGATTTTCAGAAAAAGGATATACTCTATTATCCACCTTTTCATAAGGGAAACACTTAGATACATGAAACATCCTCATTAATAATACTACTATAAAAAAACAAGAAGTGCTGAATCCAATTCTCATGTGTGTATAATTTACAAAAATACCTCCAAAATACTTCCACTTACCCCATGCCCCATGCATTTTTCAGTAGGACAGTCAAATCCTAAGACACCAAGGTCAACACATGTCTGATTCAAGCAAACCTAAAAATTAAACAAAGTGAGAGATAAATTGAAAGTAATTCTCTGAAATAAGCCTTTATAATTTAAAGGTTGTTTGGATATTTAAATACTTAAGTGATCAGAAGAAAACAGGAAAGGACAGGAAAGTAGCATAAGAACTTCAAAATAAGCAAGTGGAGAAGATAGCATTATTGCTGGTATCTTGTGAGGCTGAGTCTCCTGGTTGATAATTATTGTAAAGGAAGTAAGATGATAATAACAATAATTATTAAATAATAGCTTTTATCTTATATGTCACTTTAAGGTTTGCAAAGTACTTTACAAATATGAGTGTTAATTACAAATATGATTTATCTTTACCATCACCTTGGGGGGGGGTACTATCATTATCCCCCTCATTTTACAGATGAGGAAGTTGAGTCAGGCAGAGGTGAAATGACTTGGCCAGAGTCACACAGCTGGTGTGAGCTAGTTAGGTCAGATCTGAATTCACATCATCCTGACTACAGGCCCAGCCCTCTCTCCACTGCACTGCCAGCTACCTTGCTCTTTGACTTTGTTTACCTTTTTCAATTCTCTTCTAGTCTACTTGCACATATACCTTCATTGAACCCTTAGGCTATCATCCTGTATTTCACCTTGCTTTCTCATACAAACTGCTTGAAAAAACTGTCTAATAAAAAGAAAAGAAAAAGAAAGAGCTGTCTACACTCGCTACCTCCTCTTCCTCTCACTCATTTTTCAACTCTTTGCATTCTAGCTTCTGTTGTTATCACTCAGCTGAAACTGCTTTCTCCAAAGTTAACAATGATCTCTTGTATGCCAAATCTGAAGGTCTTTTCTCAGACCTCATCCTTCTCAGTCAGCTGCATTAGAAACTGCTGATAATCCTTTCCCTCCTGCATATTCTCTCCCTCTCTGAGTTTCCTGCATGAACTACTCTCTCCTTGGTTGCCTCTTATATTTTCCTATATGTTTTTTTTTTCTGTCTCCACTGGTTTGATCATCTACATAATGACCCTTTATTAAGAGCGTTCCTTAAGGCCACATGCAAGTCTCTCTTCCCTTCTTTCTTTACATTTACGTTCTTGGTAACCATTTAAATTCCCATAGGTTTAACTATTATCTCTACACAAATGACTTCCAGATCCAAATATCCAGCTCCAGCCTCTCCTCTGAACTTCAGTCTACTTTACCAGTTGCCTACTGGACATTTCAACTTGGATTTTCTGGAGACATCTTAAACCACTGAACTCAAAATCTTTCCCCTTAAACTTTCCTCTGTCTCAAACTTCTCTGTTTCTATTCAAGGTACCACTATCCTTTCTCTCTTCCAGGTTCATAATCTTGGTATTATCCCAGGTTCCTCACATTCTCTTACTCTTCAGATATAATCAGTTGAGTATAAATCATGACAATATCCAACCCTGTGTGTGTATGGGTATACATATATAGCTACCATTTTAGTTCAAGCCTTCATCATATTTTATCCAGGTTATTGCAATAATCTCCTAGTTTACATTTTTGCCTAAAGTTTCTGTTGATTTTTTTCCCCAACTCCAGTCTCTCCTATATACTGGTGCTAAAGTAATTCTCCTTATACATAGATCTGACCATGTGACTCTCATACTTAGTTAACTCCAGTGGCTTCCTATTGTCTCTAGAATAAAATACAAACTCCTTTTCTGTTTTGGCCCTATAAAACCTGGCCTCAACCTGTCTTTTCAGGCTCACTGGACATTACTCCTCCTCCCTCATTCTGTGATAAAGCCAAATTGGCCTTCTCTCTGTTCCTCACACATCACCCCATCTTCCATCTTTATACCTTTGTACTGGCTGTTCCCTACCCGACTATGCCTAGAATGCATTTCCTCATTAACTCTGCCTCTCAGAAATCTTCTTTTCTTTTCAGACGTAGGCCAAGGATAATTTTCTTCATGAAGCTTTCCTTTATTATCTTCAACTGCTCACTCTCCTTTTGTCCAACATATCCAATTTGTTGCCAAATCGTATCATTAGTACCTTTACAACATCTCTCATATATGTTTCCTTCTCTCCATTCAAACAGCCATCTCCCCTCATCACCTCTTACCTTGACTATTGAAATAGCCTTTTACCAGTTTGCCTGCATTGTCTCTCCCAAATCTAATCCATCCTCCACTCAGGTGCTGCTGCAATTTTTCTTTTTTTTTTTTTTAAATTTTAAACAAGAAGTTTATTTAAACAATAAGAGGTTTGACTTAAAGGGAAAATTATCTAGGATCAATTTCTTTATAGTAATTTATCCCTACTGAGAGACAGAGATTGTCCTACATGTAATAGCTATGTACAAAAAAAGTTATAAAATTGTCCTTGGTTTTACAATGATGAAAGAAAAACACTGAAATTATCCAATCAAACAAGGTATGCGAGGATGTTTTTGCGGGTTTTTTTTTCTTTTTGTTGTTAAACAGTGAGAGCAAAATAACTTACTGGAAAATAAAGATAAAAGTTGAATAAGCATGCCACTAATTGAAAAAAGAAAAGGGATATTTTCACAGAACCAGTTTGTTTTTTTCTTTCCCCATCTCCAGTTGGTGTTGATCAAAACATACCATCGGTCATTTAGTTAAAAAAAAAAAAGCATTATGCCTGTGCACATATACCAGTTACTTTACGTACAATAAAGGAATGGGGAAAGGGAATCAAAGAAGAGAGAAATCCATACTGCAGTAGTCAGGATGTGGATGAACCAAATCTTGGCTTTCTAATTGTGAATATATTGTTTTCCTTGGGAGCACAGGTCTGGAGTAGAGTTGCATGTTCTCTTTTTAGTAAGTGGCTCCTGTCTGCTGCTGGAATACATCAATTGTATGTTCATCCTCCATTTCCAACTGTTCAGGTGTGTCTGTTTCATTGATTCATTGCCCATCAAATCAGAATCTGATCTGCCTCACTAACTGTCATTCACAATAGGCTTTCATTAGTTTACTAAGTGGTGTGTGCCTCTTAATCGTAAATTGCACCACCCAACCATCTTGCCCTGCCACCTTCAAATTAATGGGATCTTTGTTTTCAGTCTTGACACCTTCCTTTGGCTTTTTGTCAGCCATGGCAAGTCCATGGATCTCCTCAGCCACTTCACAGAAGAGGCCCCAGGATGGTCCATTCCAAGGGAACCCAGGGGAGAAGCAGCAGCGGCAGGAGCAGGGGCAGGAGGAAGAGGAGGAGGGGGGAGAAGGAAGAGGAGGAGGAGGAGAAGGAGGAGGAGGAGAAGGAGGAGGAGGAGAAGGAGGAGGAGGAGCCCCTGCTCAGTGGGCTCCAGTGGCTCCCTATTACTTCCAGTATCAAATATAAACAACTGTTTGTCATCTAAACCTCTTCATAATCTTTCCCCTCTCTTGCCTTTCCAGTTATCTTGTATTTTAATCTTCTCTATGCATTTTACAATCCAGCAACAATGGTCTTCTTATAGCTTTTCAAACATAATAGTCCAACCTGTCTCTATACCTTTAAATTGGCCGTCCTCCATACCTTGAGTGCTCTGTTCCATCACTTCTAACACTGTTCCTTCAAGATTAAGCTTACATCACATTCTTCAGGAGGTCCTTCCCTCTCAAAGTGTTTTCCATCAATTCTACCTTAGTTATTTTTCATGTTGCATCCCTGATTAAAACAAGCTCTTTGATTAAAGTAAGCTCTTTGAGGGCAAAGCCATTTTCTGCTTTTCTTTGAATCCTCTGCAATTAGGATAGTGCTGCTTTAATAAATGCTTGTTGGCTGACTGAATATATGTTGTCTCCTCCAATTAGAAGGTGAGCTCTTTCAGAAGATAATATGTCTTGATTTTCCATTTGTATTCTCAATGCCTAGAATAATGCTTGATGAATAGTAAGTACTTAACAAACTTCATTACTTTCATTCTCTTCTATTATTTGACATAGTTCTAGACATGTTAGTAATAGCAGCAAGAAAGAGAGAAGGAAATTAAAGGAATAAGCATAGGTAAAGGAGAGATTAACCTATCTTTGTTTACTGGTGACATGCTAGTTTACCTAGAAACCCCCCCAAAAAAAAATCAAGAAAGAAGCTAAATGAGGTAATTGATAGCTTCATTAAATTAACAATATAAAGCAAATCCACAAAATCAACTGCATTTCAACACAGAAATAACAAAATCCAAAAAGAAAGACTGAAAAGCGTTCCTATACAAAATATCTATGAAAGGCAGAAAACACATATGAGTGTTCTATCAAGGCATGCACTATCTTATATAAAAGCAATTTTAAATGGTCCTTATGACCTAAATTACTTGGAGGATCTTCAATGTTCATGGTTGGGCCATGCTGACATAATAAAATTTCAATCTACCTTAACTTAAAGATTTACTACTGTACCAATCAAACTATTAGGAAGACACTTAATAATGTTAGACAATATAAAAAATATTTCATTTGAGAGAACAATAGGTCTAGGTTCTCAAAGGATATAATGAAAAAATGGAGGAATGAAGATAAAGCAGCATTTCTAGACCTTGAAGCTTATTATAAAGAAATAATCATCAAAACTGTTTGTTACTGGTTTAAAAATAGAAGTGTAGCTCAGTGGAGGAAATCAGATGAGGAGGAATCAGAAATAATTGCACTTGATAACCAAGTGTTCAGTGAACATGAGAATGTAAATTTCTTATGGAAGAACCCCCTATTTGACAACTTTGGGAACCCTGGAAAGCAGTTTGGTAGGAATTAGTTTTAAACCAACATCCTATACCATGTACAACAATAAATTCAAAATGGATAAGTGATCTGAATATGAAAAGTCATACCATTAAAAGTTGTTTGTTTTCCTTTTAAAGGAACCAGACCAGGGCACAGCCCAGATGGCAAAGTGAAAGCAGGGACTCACCTGAGCTTTTCTTTTTTTTTTTTCTTTTTGGTTAGGCAATCGGGGTTAAGTAACTTGCCCAAGGTCACACAGCTAGTAAGTGTCATGTGTCTGAGACTGGATTTGAACTCACGTACTCCTGACTCCAAGGCCAGAGCTCTATCCACTGCGCCACCTAGCTGCCCCTTCACCTGAGCTTTCCCCCAAACCCCTTCAAATACCTTTAAAAAGTGACTCTGAACAAATTCTAGAGCAGCAGAACCCACAAAGAGACAGAGTGAGGCAGATTCCAGTCCAAGACAACCTGGAAGGTCCATAGGAAGGATAGGTTGCACTGGGCTGAGAGAGGAGCTCAGGCCATGCCAGTGCAGACCCAGCCCCACAAAGCAGGAGCAGGCCTTGGGGGACTGAATCACTGGCAGCTGTGGCATTTTCCAGATTTCTCAGCCCACAGATGCCAGAGACAACTTAGAAGGTGAGCAGGAGGGGTCCACTGGAACTGGGTGAAAGAGAAGCACAATCCAGCAGAGAGCAGGCCAGCACAGCCCCAGTCCCAGCCCCAGCAAATCAATAGCAGGCCTCAAGTGTGACTGAATCAGCAACATCAGCAGTTGTGGCAACAGTGGTAGCAGCTGCTCCTGGAGCTATTAGCCCACAAACAGAATGTTTGAAAGTTACCTATTTTGACTCCCAGGAGACAAGATGGCAGAGTAAGCAGTAAGTCACTCTCACCCTCCCTTACTGACCTCAAGAAACCCAGAGAATGCTGCCCCAGAAAAAAATACTGAAATAGTAGAGTCAGCAGAAACACCAGATACTGGAGTCTTTTTAGCTCATGAGGCTACGGGGATTAATGGGAAAGCTCCCTCTTGCTGTGGCTGAAGGGGACCGGTACAGGAAGGGAGGCATCACAGCAAGCCAGTGGCAAGCCCCACTCAGTAAACTAGTAACCAGGCCCCTAGCCCCCCAGCACAAGAAGCCTGGGACAGTGCCCCCTGTGCCCCAGAAGCAGAGATCAACTTTAAAAGCCAGAAAAAAAGGCAAACAAGATGGGCAAGAAGCAACATAGGAAAACAATGACCATAGAAAATTATCTTGGTGACAGGGAAGATCAAATTCATTGTCAGTATACCCATATCTGAAACCTCAAAGGGGAATATGAACTGGTGTCAAGCCCAAAAAGCCTTCTTGGAAGAGCTCAAGAAGAATTTTTAAATTCAAATAAGAGAGGTAGAAAAAAAATTGAACAAATCCTTTAAAAATATAATTCACACAATTTTTTAAAAGTACATGGAAGAAAACAACCCTTTAAAAAGTAGAATTGGCCAAATGGAAAAGGAGGTACAAAAGCTAACGGAAGAAAATAATTCATTAAAAATTAGAATTGGGCAAGTGGAAGCTAATGACTCTATGAGACATCAAGAATCAGCCAACAAAATCAAAAGAATGAAAAAAAACAGATCAGGTATTTTTCACATCTATTGCTAGAATGGTAGTTCTTAATAACAACAACAAAGGAATAGAAACAATTACAAAAGATAAAACAAATTTTAATCACGCGAAATTGAACCTTATGCAGAACCAAAATCAATGTAATTAAGAAAAGTAGGGATGCTATCATGGTAGGAGGTATCTTTGTACCAAATATCTCTTCTAATAGTCTGATATTAAGACATAAAGGGAGCTAACACAAATACATAAGACCAAGAGCCATTTCCCATTGTACATGTAGTCAAAGTCTATGAACAAACAGTTCTCAAAATAAGATTTGGAAAGTATTAACAACCATATAAAAGATACAATCACAATAATAAAAGAAATGCAAATCCAATGATTTCTGAGGTTTCACTTATTACTTAGCAAATTGACTAAGATGAAAACAGTCGATGTTGGAGGGGTTACGGCATGCTAATATACTGCTGGTGGAGATATAAATCAGTTCAAATACTGTAGAAAGTAATTTGAAATTATTCTAAGAAAATGACTAAAATATCTATACCCTTTGATTCAGGGATCCCACTGCTATGCATATATCCCAATGAGGTCAAAGATGGCAAGGGTGGGGAGGAGATGATCCCCTACATGCTAAAATATTTTGAGAAATGCTTTTTGTAGTAGCAAAGACCTATAAACAAAGTGCTCATCAATTGGGGAATGGCTACATAAATTGTGGGAAATAAATGTAATGGAACATTACTGCTCTATAAGAAACTATGAGTATCAAGAATTCAACAAAGCACAGAAAGACATATTAAATGATGCAAATGAAATAATCACAACTAGCAAAATAATAATGATAATAACTAGCATTTATATAGCACTGTGAGGTTTGCAATATACTTTATAAATATTATCTCATTTTATTCTTTTTTTTGGGGGGGTGTTAGGCAATGGGGTTAAGTGACTTGCCTAGGGTCACACAGCTAGTAAGTGTTATGTGTCTGAGGTCACATTTGAACTCAGGTCCTCCTGTATCCAGGGCCGGTGCTCTATCCACTGTGCCACCTAACTGCCCCATCTCTTCTTATTCTTACAACAACTCTGGGAGGTAGATACTATTATTATTCCCACTGTTAAAATGAGGAATCTGAGGTTGAGGAGGTTAAATAACTTGTTCAGGGTCATACAGCTAGCAAGTGTCTGAGGTTGGATTTAAACTCAGATATTTTTGACTCAAAGTACAAGGCTTTATCCACTGTTGCTTCAAAATAATATCCACAATTACTACAATAATACAAATGGAATGGACATTAAAAAGTGAAATTGAATGCTATGTAAGGCTAATAATTATGCTTACATCCAAAGCAAAAGAAAATCCATTTTTTCCCTTCTTTGTAGAAGTGGAGGACTATGGAAAAAAAAAATTATTATACTGTCAGACTCATTTTATATGTTTGTTAATTTTACTGTTTTTTTTTATTCTTTGTTACAAGGGATGGCTCAGTAGGCAGGGGATGGAGAGGGGCATATTTGGGTATGAAGGTAATTTTTTTAAAGCTATTAATAAATATTTAAGAGAAAACTTAAATACAATTTTTAAGATGTTACATTGGACGAGGTCCTCTAAGAACAAAAGCAGAAATGTTTAAGCTCAGAATACACTAAGGCCAGCAAGGAATGGTACAGACATGCAAAAAGTGCTTTTTATGAATTAAGACTGTTGCTTGATAGATAATAACAAATGATGATGGAGAGGTGATAGAACTATCCATTTTATCTCTATTTTTCTAAGGGGGAAAATCTGTAAACTTAAAAATAAATAACAAAAATGGCTAATAGTGAGCTGAAACCCAGGATAAGTAGGGAGGTAGTAATTATGATTAGCTAAGACCTCAGTGGGGAGGAGCCAAGATGGAGGAGTAAAAGCAGCAACTTGCTTGGGCTGTACCCTAAACCGCTCCAAATACCTATAAAAAATGGCTCTAAACAAATTCTCAAGCAGCAGAACCCACAAAAAGACAAAATGAAACAAATTTCCAGCCCAAGACAACCTGGATGGTTGACTGATCAGAAAGGAATATTGTACCCAGTGGGGAGAAAAGCGCAGCTAGGTGTGGGCACTTAGGTAATACAGGCCTCAGCAAACCTGGAGCAGGCATCAGAGGACTGAATCGCAGGCAGCTGTGGTGGTTTCCAGACTTCTCAACCCAAGAACACCAAAGACAACTTAGAAGGTCAGTGGGAAAAGTCTGTGTCTTCAGTGACAGAGAGAGAGAAGCACGGTGGTCTCAGCTCCAGTCAGTCTCAGAGCAATGCCCCGTGGCGGGGGCTGCCTCCAGAGCTTCCTGCCCACAGATTGAGGGGGAAATCAAGTGACTGATCAGAGGGGGATTGCAGGGATCTCTCTGCTAGCACAGGATTCTCTTGCTTTGCCCGTGCTTGGATCTGGGTTAAAGTTCTGGGTGGAGGTCCTGGGGTGAGGAAGAGCACTGGAGTGGTGGAGCTTATAGTGGCAGTGAAGGAAAAATCCTCCTCACAGTTTCAAGACAGAAAAGAGTGCTTGTGGTCACTCACAAAACAGAGCACAGGCCAGGAAAGGAGTAAACACTTCACCCCTTGTCATACCACCTTGGAAAAACAGAAAATTTACAAGTCCCTAGAACTATCTCTGAAAACAGCTGTACAAAATCCCCAAAGCTTGGGACAGTACATTCTCCACACTGGAAGCAGATCCCTACCTTAACAAAGAGTTTATAACTCAAGTAATTGGCTGGAATCATGAGCAAGCAGCACAAAAAGAGTCAGATTATAGAATCTTACTTTGGTGACAAAGAAGATCAAAACATACAACCAGAAGAAGACAACAAAGTCAAAGCTCCTACATCCAAAGCCTCCAAGAAAAATATGAATTGGTCCCAGGCCATGGAAGAGCTCAAAAAGGATTTTGAGAAGCAAGTAAGAGAAGTAGAGGAAAAACTGAGAGTGACACAAGAAAATCATGAAAAACAAGTCAACAGCTTGCTAAAGAAGACCCAAAAAAATACTGAAGAAAATAACACCTTAAAAAATAGCCTAACCTAAATGGCAAAAGAGGTCCAAAAAGCCAATGAGGAGAAGAACGCCCTAAAAAGCAAAATTGGCCAAATGGAAAAGGAAATCCAAAAGCTTACTGAAGAAAATACTTCCTTAAAAATTAGAATAGAGCAATTGGAAGATAGTGACTTTATGAGAAATCAAGACACTGTAAAACAAATCCCAAAGAATGAAAAATAGAAAACAATGTGAAATAGTTCACTGGAAAAACAATGACCTGGAAAATAGATCCAAGAGAGAGAAATTAAAAATTATTGGACTATCTGAAAGCCATGATCAAAAAAAGAGCCTAGACATCATCTTTCAAGAAATTATCAAGGAAAACTGCCCTGATCGTTTAGAACCAGAGGGCAAAATAGAAATTGAAAGAATCCACCAATCACCTCCTGAAAGAGATCCCCAGAGGAAAACTCCTAGGAATATTGTAGCCAAATTCCAGAATTCTCAGGTCAAGGAGAAAATATTGCAGGCAGCCAGAAAGAAACAATTCAAGCATTGTGGAAACACAATCAGGATAACACAAAATTTAGCAGCTTCTACATTAAGGGACCTGAGGGCTTGGAGTATGTTATTCCGGAAGACTAAGGAGACAGGATTACAACCAAGAATCACCTACCCAGCAAAACTGAGTATAATCCTTCAGGGGAAAAAATGGTTGTTCAGTGTAATAGAGGACTCTCAAGCATTCATGATGAAAAGACCAGAACTGAATAGAAAATTAGAATTTCAAGTACAAGACTCAAGTGGAACATGAAGAGGTAAACAGGAAAGAGAAATCATAAGAGAGTTACAAAGGTTGGACTGTTTACATTCCTGCATGGAAAGATGATATTTGTAACTCATGAGTCCTTTGTCAGTATTAGGGTAGTGGCAGAGAAAAAATTATATGTATGTATAGATAGATAGAGGGCACAGGGTGAGTTGAAGATGAAGGGGTAATATTTGGAGAATAAAATTTAGGGGTGAGAGTATTATACTGGGAGAAGGAGAAAGGGAGCGATAGAATGGGGTAAAGTATCTCACATAAAACAGACAAGAAAAGGCTTTTACAATGGAGGGGAAATGGGGGAAGATGAGAGGGAATGAGGGAATCTTATTCTCATAGGATTTGACTTAAGGAAGGAATGACATATACAATGGGGTATGGAAATCTATCTTACCCTACAGGAAAATAAGGGGGGAAGGGAACAAGAGAACAGGGGGATGACAGAGGAGAGGGAAGATTGGTGGAGGGGATAATCAGAAGCAAACACTTCTGTGGAGGGACAGGTTCAAAAGAGAGAACAGAATAAATGGGGAGCAGAATAGGATGAAGGGAAATATACTTAGCTTTTCACAACATGACTACTATGAAAGTGTTTTGCATGACTACACATGTATAACTTGTATCAAGTCACTTGCCTTTTCACTGAGGGTGGGTGGGGAGGGAGGAAAGAGGAAAATTTGTAACCCAAAGTTTTAAAAACACATGTTAAAAAAATTGTTTTCACATGCAAGTGGGAAATAAGAAATACAGGAAATGGGATTTTGACATATATCTTGCCCTACAGGAAAACAGAAGGGGTAGGGGATAAGAGTAGGGGGGTGAGAAATAGAAGGGAGGGCAGATTAGGGGAAGGGGTACACAGAATGCATGCCATCTTGGGGTGGTGGAGGGATGAGATGGGGAGAAAATTTGGAATTCAAAATCTTGAGAAAGTGAATATTGAAAACTAAAAATAAATAAATTTTTAAAAAACTAAAGAAAAAAATTATGATTAGCTAACCTTAATGAATTAAATTCAAAGGCTCAGATGAACTTCATCCCAACTTCCAGAAGAAATGACTAATGTGATTGCTGTTACTGTAACTGAACTTAGAAATATAATGAAGAATGAGAGTAGTGCTGCAGGATGGAAGAAGATTAGATAGTTGTCCCAATTTCCAAAAATGAGTAAGACAGTGGAATGTGAAGACTATATATGATGGATCTCAACTTTTACTGGCAAAATTCTAGAGAGAGTTAATGGTCATTTAGTAAAGGAAGCAACCACAACAAAAAGTAAGCATGTACACATGTTGGCTTATAAAATGTGTAGACAACACAAAGCTAGAAAAGTTTTTAATATGTTATGTAAGAAGAACCAAAGAAATCTAGACAACTAATTTGATCTTGGGCAAAATATCTGGAATTAGTGGCTTTCTGTACTCTGTCCTTATTAGATGATATCTGGATGCTACATATTAAGAAAAAAATCACTGATAAACTGAAAAACAGAAGAGAGTGACCAGAATGATCAAGGGCATCGAAATCAAGGGTTGGTAAAACAATTGGGGATGTTTAAGCTAGAAGAGTGAAGACTTAGGAGGACATCACAAAACCAAAGAATCTACCAGCTGAAAATGGTCTCAGAGCCAAGGATGAAGGAAGAAGGAAGAAATGAATTTTCTTAAAGGTGGTATCATTGTTGAAAGCCATTGAAAGAAAAATACAAAGAGAAAATGAAGGAATCTATAAAGACATTTATATTGGAGCATACACAGAAAAGACGAAGCAATTCCTTTAGAAGTCTCAACCTCCCTTCGTTAAAAAAATAAAAAGAGAGACAGAGAGGCTGAAAAGCCTATTAAGTGGACACAAAATTATCCTAGAGGTTGAATGGAATGGAGGAAGGCTTAGTTAATAAGATCGTGTACATGGCGAGGGAAGGAAATTTGGAAAGTGTTTGCTACAACCATCTCATTTTTAAGATGAGAAGTTTAGGTTCAGATTGAGAGAGTAGCAAGATATGCAGGTAGAGAACAGCAGAGCACAGACTTAGCCCTGGTCAAATCTTCTGCTGTGAAATCCAGTGCTTCTTCCTCCACACTGATCTCCCTCATTCATTAATGACTATTTCTGGAGGGAGTGTGGGACTATAAGGATGTAGTAACATTAATTAGTATATCTGGGGGTATAGCTCTACAGTTTTTCAAATGGAAATATGAAAAGTGAAAGAAATGAGGGGGTACAGAGCCAGTTGGCTCTGAACAAGGCTGTAAAGAAAGCTCTTGTCTTTTGGACTTTACCCTTTGGTGTATTTTTTTGTACCAAACATTGCCTGGGTAGGGTAGGAAACTTCAAAAGTCTCTCTCCTCCTGTGTAGGGGGTGGAGAGGAGGAGAGGGCGTAGTTCTTTGGACTAAAGGTTTCTCAGGGAAAGGAGACATTTCAGGAGCATCTATTCTTAGATAGATGATCATATTCCACTCCTGGAGAGGAGGATTCTAGATCTTATCGTTGTGGAGAACTAAGATCTAGAGAGATTAAAGGATTACAGAATCAAAGAGCTTGAGCTTCTGGCTCCTTATCTAAAACTGAGGCCCAAGTTCACATGGATGATAAACTCTAAGAAGCAGGATTTGAACCTACAATCCCCTGACTTTGAAGCCAGTGCTCTTTACTACACTACACTTCCTTCTGATGACCTAAGTTGCCCCAAGAAGATGTAGGGAGCAAAAGGCAGAACCTAGATCCCTAACAGTATCACTTCCACATGACTAATATTTTAATTTCCACAAATTAATATTTTGAGGAATACAGCTCCTCAAAGGAATGTCAAAGAGAAGAAGAAGGGAGAATAGAGATCAAAAATCATATATTTAGCTGGGTTAACAGTTTTTGTTTCTAAAAGCCTCACCATGTATGTGGGTCATGGAGGGCATAAAAAAATAACATTTATACACAAAACTCATAAAAGGAGATTATATCTTAGAATATCACAATAAGGGAAAAATCTGCTGGTTCCTTCTGTTACACCTTCAAACTTAGCCAAGTACCTCCTGTCCTTCAAAAAAGATCCTTCACTGGACCTTACCAGACCCTGATGCTAGCATTCTATACATCTTTTTTTTTTCTCAGCCAAACTACTAGAAAAAAGTGCTGATCATACTCACTGTTTCCACTTCCTCTTCACTAACTCACCTCTCACCTCTATGCAATCTGGCTTCCATTCTCATCACTCAACTGAAAATACCAATAATTTCTTAATTACTAATTCTAATGGTCTTTCCTCAGTCAGTCCTTATCTTTGTTGCCTCCACATTTGTCACTGTTGACTACCATCTCCTTCTGGATATTCTCTTTTTTCTGCATTTTTGTGTAATAGGTTTCCTGGTTCTCTGACTACCTATATGATCATTCCACAGTATCCTTTGCAGACCACCATTCATATCACACCACCTATTTGCAGATGTACCAGAAGAATCTATTCTGCGGCCCCTTCTTTCTCTATAGTTTGTGAACGGTTCAGCTGAGTTTAATTATCCTTTCCATACAGATGACTCTGAGATCTAAAACTTCATCCTTTTTTTCTCCTGAGCTCCTGTCTCAAATCCCCAACTGGCTGTCAGGCATTTCAAATTGGATGTCTGAAAGGAATCTCAAAGTCAACCCCTAAGCACAATGCTTGGCCTGCAGTAAGCACTTGATAAATATTTTTTCATTAATTCATATATTGACTTATGCCCAGTCAATCAACAGGCATTTATTAAGCACCTCCTGTGTGCCAGGCACTATGTTAAGTGCTGGGGATACAAAGAAAAGCAAAAAATCCCTGCTGTCAAGAATCTCAAAGTCTAATTGGGGCAACAATATGCAAACATTTATGTCCACACAAGCTACAAAGAGAACAAATAAGGAATAATCAACAGAGGCAAAGCACTCACATTAAGAAAAGTGGGAAAGGCTTCTTGTAGGAGGTGGGAACTTAGCTAGAACATAAAGGAAAGGGGGAAGTCAGGAGATAGAGATGAGGAAGGAGAGTGTTCCAGGCATGGTAAAGTTGAAATGAAGTGAAAATGCCAGAGTCAGGAGATGCAGTATTTTGTGCAAGACACAGCTAGGAGCCCAATGTCACTGGATCACACAGTAAGTGGTGGGGGAGGGGGAGTAAGAGGGCTTTAAACAAGATTGGAAAGGTAGGAATGAGTCATATCATGAAGGGCTTTAAAAAACCAAGCAGAAATGGATTTTCTAGGTTGTGATTCCAAGTTCACATCTCTTCTGACCTTCTGAGAGGCTCTTTAAAGAAATTCCTTTATGTAATGCTACAAAAAAATACAGATTTTAACCCTAAAATTTGCAGACTTCTGAGAAGGCTTCGCCTCTAAGCTACTATATTTGGCTTTGAGATCTGTTTGTGTGGAGAAAAGACTGGAAATGTCAGGTTTGAAATGTTTCTTGAAATGTGCTACTACCATTTTGTAATATACATTTGGCCAGTAAAATCTGAGCAGACCATAAAAAAGACTGTTAAGAATTAAGTAGACATAATTGTTACTAGAGCAGAATAAGTTGGGATCTTGCTTAGTCAGGAAAATGCCATACCCAGAGTAGAAAAGATTGGAAAAATAAAGGGGTGGGGCAGCTAGGTGCACTGGCCCTGAAGTCAGGAGGACCTGAGTTCAAATCCAGCCTCAGACCAAACACTTGACACTTACTAGCTGTGTGACCCTAGGAAAGTCACTTAACCCCAATTGCCAAAAAAAAAAAAGAAAGGGGTGATGGTCTTGATGGTAGCTTGCCTTCTGATGTCATTGGCCCCAATCATTGTTAACAATGCCAGATATTACTGTTTTTACTTTATGATTTTTCCCCTCCATTTCTTGAAGACATCACCTACTGTTGCTAATTAGTAGGACAGTTGCTAATACTGCTACAAGAAAGAAAATATTTAACTAGTTACATATTTTCTATAGAGGTTGTTTGGTTATAACCATGTTTTGAGCCTGATTCCATATATTGGATTAAATACATCTATTTTAGTTGAATGAATTAGAAAATCAAATTGATTTTAGAAATTCTCATTAATATGGTAAGAATGCTGATGAATTAGCTGTCTATTGACAAAGGCATATTGTCAGTAGATGGTTTATTACATGTTCATGAAAGATATGATGAAATCATAATAATGAATGTGAGTTGTGCATTTGATGAATGAATTGGCCTTTGGTAGTTATATAGAAGCAATGGGAATGACAATTATTAAGAGGTTAGCTGGGCTTTCCTAAATACCTTTTTGTTTCTTTGTCTTGGAAGTGGTCATAGGTCTATCTATTATACTTCTTAGATAATAGAAAGACATATTGCATGGAATGGCAATTCTGAACCCAAGCTTTACCTAGTACCAAAATGTGATTAAAGGAAATTAGGACCAAAAGAATTACATAAGCCTAAAGATACCCTCAGTTGTCTAGGCAACTGGAAAGCAGAGCTAAGTGAAGAGGTAGCTAGGGATACATATAGCCAAGGATAAGTTTGCATCACGGCTGAGGAGCCCACCTCCAGAAAAGTATTTACGAGTTAAATCAGAGTCACTTTATGAGATGGATACATCTCTCTGTTAGAGGAGATGTATGCTAGTTCATCCCCCTAAAGACATTCTTCTTTTTTTTATTTCCATCTCTCATTCTTGAACAATTAAAGAAGAGAAGGCTAAAACTGCTAACTCCACTACATCCACCCCCAAAGATGCAATGAAAACAGAAAGATTATCTGTCCAACTCCAATCCATAATGATCTCACCTCATCCTAGACTAACTATTATGTCTTCTATCTATGTACATCAAAAAATATTGTAGACCTTACATTACTTTTTAAGGATCTGAGAAAGTTTACAGAATTTAAGGTTGAAGTTTAGGATAACAGAAAAAAATGTGTTCCAATTGTCTTGAAGGTCAGACTCACTTTTTAAGATACAAAAATAAATTGTTGTTACCTTTTTATAACCACAAGCGACTCCATCACGTACAAACATGGGGTCCTGAGAATTGTCAGATGCCAAGTAGTCTAAGGTGATACACGTATTTCCTCTTGCAGTAACATAAATGGCAGTTGCATCTGTTCTATTAAATGGCTGTCGACTTTTAAAGTCACATATTAGTTTTCCACAGCGGAGGTCCCTATAAATGTGTCAGGAGGAAAATTATTATTATCCATTTAGCAGTTGATCACAATATTGTAGCTGTATAACAACTGAAATACATTTTAAAGTTCTGACCTAAACAATGAATTCTTTAAAAAGGATAAATCAATTTTATTGCCAATATTAAGCAATGGAAGGGCAGACCAAAGAAAAAGGATAAATTACATAAAAGTTTCTAAAGTCTGTGTTTCACTTCCCTAACTCCTTTATGAGGCAGCTTGGTGGTATAGTAGATAGAGCACTGGGCTCAGACCTGAGCTCAAATTCAGCCTCAGAAACTGCCTAGCTGTGTGACCTTGGACAAATCACTTAATCTCTGCCACTGGAAAAGAAAATGGCAAACCACTCTAGTATCTTTGCCAAGAAAAGTCCATGGACAGTATGGTCCAAGGGGTCACAAAGGGTCCCAGATGACTAAGGACCAAACAAAAACTCCTTTACTGTCCTGATTTTCCTTTTATCTTTCTGTCTAGTTTAGCTCCTACTTTCTACATTCCTTAGCCATAGCCAGGGATGTGGAAACATGGCGTTCTACATCCTTGGGTATGGCCTTTTGACAGAGTCCAAGTTTACGGAAGAAATCCTTCTATTAAGGATATTTGTTCTATGAAGTTTGGATTCAGCCCAAGACACAGAGGGCCATGTATGCCCTTGAGGCTGCAGGTTTCCCACCCCTGACCATAGCCATTGTTCTAAAAGTTTTATTTTCTCCTCCAGATTCCAACCTAACAATCTCCACCTCCACTACATACACATACACACACACACACACACACACACACACACACACACACACCCCATGATCACAGAAAATAAATTAGACTATTACTTAAGAAAGAATATTTGGGTCATTTTAGTGCATCTTCCTCAATTTCCATCTTGCTACTGTGGAAGTGAACATCATTATCTTTCTCTTTCCCTCTAGTAACAGAAGAAGAGGTAACATTAATTCCTCTTGGTATACCTTTGGCTTCATCCTCTCCTACCTCCTTTGGAACCTTGTTCCAATCCTCTGTCATTCATTTTCATAGATTCACAGAATTTCACAGTTGTAGGGGTCTTAGTGATCATCTAGCCCAACCAATGCCTGAAAAAGAATTCCCTCTGCAACATACCTGACAAGTAGTTATCTAGTGTTTGTTTAGGATATCAAATGAGATATATCCACCATCTCATCAATCTATCCATCTCCAATGACTTCCTCCTGACTATAAACATGTTCAGGTTTCTCCAATCCAAGAAAAAGAATTATATCAACACTTCTACCCTATCTAAATACTATCCCATCTCCTTCCTGCCCTTCATAGCCAAACTCCTGAATAAGTTATCCCCATCCAATGCTTCCACTCTTGCTAGCTAATCTTTATTCAACCTTTGGTGACCTCTTAATTATGAAATAAAATACTTTCTTTCAGTCTTCAACCTTCTTGACCTCTCTGCAATATGTACTTTTGGGCTCTTCTTCCTTCTGGGTATCTTTTACTCTCTTATTGTTAGAGACACCACTCTTTCCTTGTTTCCCCTCTTCCTTCAGCTAGTTCAAAGATCAGTGGAATAGATTAGGTACACAAGACTCAGTAGTAAATTGTCTATCCATAAAGTGTTTGATAAACCCAAAGACCCACACTTTTGAGACAAGAACTCACTATTTGACAAAAACTTCTGGAAAACTAGAAAACAGTATGGCAGAAACTAGGTATAGACCAATCTCATACCGTATACCAAGATGAGATCAAAATGGGTTCATGATTTAAATATAAATAGTAATACCATAAACATATTAGGAAAGAAAGGAATAGTTTATCTTTCAAATCTATGCAAAAGGGAAGAATTTATGAACAAACAAGAGAGAAAGCAATACTAGATGTATAATGAATAATTCTTATTATATCAAATTTAAAGGGTTTTGCACAAACAAAACCAATGCAACCAAGATAAAAAGAAAAGAAAAGAGCTTGAAACAATTTTTACAGCAAGTATTTCTGATAAAGGCCTCAAATTTATAAGAGTCAAATTTGTAAGAATACTAGTCATTCCCCAATTGATAAATGGTCAAAGGATATGAAAAGTTTTCAGACAAAGAATTCAAAGGTATCTATAGTCATATGAATAAATGCTCTCAATCACTATTGATTGCAGAAACGAAAATTAAAACAACTTTGAGGTGACACCTCACACCTATCAGATTGGCTAATATGATAAAAAGCTATCAGATTGGCTAATATGACAGAAATGCAAAATAAAGGGATGTGGGAAAACAGGGACACTGACGCACCATTTGAAGAGTTGTAAACTGAGAAAACCATTCTGGAGAACAATGTGGAACTGTCCCCAAAGGGCTATAAAACTGTGCATACCCTTTAATCCAAGTATAGTACTCCAGGTCCATATCCCAAAGAGCCAAAAAGTGGGGGGACCTATTTGTACAAATATATTTATAGCAGCTCTCTTTTTAGTTGCAAAAAATTGGACATTGAGGGAATGCCCATCAATTGAGGAAAGCCTGAACAAGTTGTGATATATGATTGTAATGGAACATTATTGTGCTATAAGAAATGATGAGTAGGATGATTTCAGAAAAACCTTTGTGTTTTTCTTGTGTAAGCAAGTTTCACTTGTGTGAACTGCTGCAGAGTTAAGTGAGCAGAATCAAGAGAAGTTACACAGTAACAGTAGTACTTTACAATGATCAACTGCAAGTGACAGCTATTCTTAGCAGAAAAATGATCCAAGACAATTCCAACGGACTTATGTTGAAAGCTGCTATCCACCTCCAGAGAAAGATCTGATGGAATCTGAATGCATATCTAAGCATACTAGTTTTCACTTTCTGTATTTTTTTCATCTTTTTTTTCCTTTAGGTCTGTGTCTTCTTTCACAACATGTCTACTATGGTGATATGTTTTTCTTGATTGAACATGTCTAACTGGTATTAAATTGCTTTCTGTCTCAGGGAGAGGGAAAATGAGCAAAGGAAAGAGAAATTTTGGAACTCAATTTTTTTAAATGAATATTAAAAATTGGTTTTACAAGCTGAGGAAAAATTTTTTTTAATAAAAAAAAAACCATGCCTCCATCGGCACTGTAGGAATGTTGTCCACCGACGACCACAGTGTCCTGTCCGATCTGCCTTACTATTAAGTTCTTCAAAACAAGCAATAGCACCGAGAGATGAATCTAAAAAAATGACAAGTTACTTATGAATAAAAATAAACTTAACAGATTTTTTACAATAGAATTCAAATGTATTTTTTTTAATAACACTAAGATGTTAATTTACCCATTTCCCAAAGTTTTTTAAGCCTTTGGGGCAACACAGATACTTATCATAATTACCTTGACCAAATATTTCTCTACACTGAGCATTTGGATCTGGGCATTTTCCTTTATAGCAGTAAGCTGTTCTGGAACGGCAATCATGTCCATCTTGAACATGTAAGTCAGGCATGCAGAATTCTGAAGATCCATTACAATATTCAGGGAGATCACAGTCCAAATCAGCACGATTTCTACATTGTGTACCTCTTGCATGAAACTTATAAGGGTAAGGGTTATAAGGAAAACAGGGAGGGATGCAGAATAAAATGGAATATTAATTAATATTAATTCAAAAGTATTAAAAAGTCATGGATAGGCTTTCATCATCCGAAATAACACAGATCTTACCTGACAGTTCTCACAGCACTCTCCTTGGGCACATACTGCTCCACTTTTAAGTTTACATTTTGCACTATCACAACATGTAATGCAACTCTGAAAATAAATAAACTACTATAAAGTTTTGACCAATTTAATTTTGGTTTGAAATATGATATTTTAATATTGATGAAAACTGTTTTAAAGATTATACACAAAAGATAATCTTAATATCACATACAAACATAATGTAAGCATTTATTTTATTTAAACTGGATTAACTCATGTTATTAATAAGTCATACAACTCAACAAAATTGAGTTTTCTGTTTATTTAGAACAAAATTTCTCTAAAATTTTCTAATAGTTCAACATACTCCATGGCCCTTGAGAATCATTCAAGGCCCTAGAGATTTTTTTTAATTTTTTATTAATTCATTTTGATTTATCAATAATCACTTCCACATGCTCTTGAGTTTAAAATTTCCCCCCCCTTCCTCCCCACCCTCCGCAAGACAGTGCACAATCTGATATAGGCAATACATTTACAATCCTATTAAACATATTTTCACATTAGTGATGTTGTAAGTAAAAAATTAAGACCAATAGGAGAAACCATCAGAAAGAGGAAACAAAACTCAACAGAAGAGAAAAAAAATAGCAAATCAACTTCCATAGTTCTTTCTTCGGATGTGGACAGTATTTTCCATCACAAGACCTCTGGAGATCAATATTACTCATTGCACAACGTGGCTGTTATTATGTACAACATTCTCTTGGTTCTGCTCCCTTCACTCAGTATCAGACCATACAAGTCTTTCCAGATTTTTCTGAAGTCAGCCTGTTCATCATTTCTTATAGCACAATAGTATTCCATTATGTTCAGATACCACAACTTGCTCAGCCATTCCCCAATTGATGGCCATCCTCTCAAATTCCAATTCTTTGCCACCACAAAAAGAGCTGCTATGAATATTTTTTACATGTGGGTCCTTTTCCCATTTGTTGATCTCTTTGGGATATAGCCCTAGAAGTGCTATTGCTGGGTCAAAGGGTATGCACATTTTTATAGCCCTTTGGGCATAGTTCCAAATTGTTCTCCAAAATGGTTGGATCATTTCACAACTCCACCAACAATGCATTAGGGTTCCAATTTTCCCACATCTTCTCCAACATTCATCATTTTCCTATTTTGCCATGTTGGCCAATCTGACAGATGTGATGTGGTACCTCAGAGTTGTTTTGATTTGCATTTCTCTAATCAATAATGATTTAGAGCATTTTTTCATATGACTATAGATGGCTTTAATTTCTTCATCTGAGAACTGTCTGTTCATATCCTTTGACCATTTATCAATTGGGGAATGGCTTGTATTCATAAATTTGTCTTAATTCTCTATATATTTTAGAAGTGAGAGCCTTATCAGAGAGACTGGTTATAAAAATTCTTTCCCAATTTTCTACCTTCCTTCTAATCTTAGTTGCATTGGCTTTGTCTGTGCAAAAACTTTCCAATTTAATGTAATCAAAATTATCCATTTTGCTTTTCATAATGTTCTCTATCTCCTGTTTGGTCATGAATTCTTCTGTTGTCCATAGATCTGATAGGTAAACTATTCCTTGTTCTCCCAGTTTACTTATGTATCAGCCTTTATATCTAAGTCATGAACCCATTTTGACTTTATTTTGGTATATGGTGTGAGATTTGGGTCTATGCCTAGTTTCTGCCATACTCTTTTCCAGTTTTCCCAGCAGTTTTTTTCAAAGAGTGGGTTCTTATCCCAGAAGCTGGGGTCTTTGGGTTTATCAAATAATAGATTACTATAGTCATTGACTACTGTGTCTTGCATATTTAACCTATTCCACTGATCCACCACTATTTCTTAGCCAGTACCAAGCAGTTTTGATGATTGCTGCTTTATAATACAATTTAAGATCTGGAATTGCTAGGCCACCTTCCCTGCATTTCTTTTCATTAGTTCCTTTGATATTCTGGACCTTTTGTTTCCAAATGAATCTTGTTATTATTTTTTCTAGCTCTATAAAATAATTTTTTGCTAGTTTGATTGGTATGGCACTGAATAAGTAAATTAGCTTAGGTAGAATTGTCATTTTTATTATATTAGCTCAGCCTACCCATGAGCAACTGATGTTTTTCCAATTATTTAGATCTGACTTTATTTGTGTGAAAAGCGTTTAGTAATTGTGTTCATAGAGTTCCTGGGTTTGTTTCAGGAGGTACTCCTAAATATTTTATAATGTCTACAGTAAGTTTAAATGGAATTTCTCTTTCTATCTCTTGTTGTTGGGTTTTGTTGGTAATATACAGAAATGCTGATGATTTATGTGGGTTTATTTTATAGCCTGCAACTTTGCTAAAGTTGTTTATTATTTCAAGTAGTTTTTTACTTGATTCTCTAGGATTCTCTAAGTATATCATCATGTCATCTGCAAAGAGTGATAGCTTTGTTTCTTTGCCTGTTCCAATACCTTCCATTTATTTTTCTTCTCTTACTACTAAAGTGGTGATGATGGACATCCTTATTTCACCCCCGATCTCATTGGAAATGCTTCTAGCTTCTCCCCATTATATATTATGCTTTCTGAAGGTTTTAGATATATGCTATTTATTATTTTAAGGAAGACTCCATTTATACCTATGCTTTCTAGTGTTTTTAATAGGAATGTGTTGTATTTTGTCTAAAGCTTTTTCTGCATCTATTGAGATGATCATGTGGTTTCTGTTGGTTTTGGTGTTGATATGCTCAATTATGCTGATAGTTTTCCTAATATTGAACCAACCCTGCATTCCTGGTATAAATCCTACCTGGTCATAGTGTATTATTCTTGTGATAAGTTGCTGTAATCTATTGCTAGTATTTTGTTTAAAATTTTTGCATCTATATTCATTAGAGAAATTAGTCTATAATTTTCTTTCTCTATTTTGACTCTTTCCGGTTTGGGTATCAGCATCATATTTATATCATAAAAGAATTTGGTAAGACTCCTTCTTCACCTATTTTCCCAAATAGTCTATATAGTATTGGAATTAATTGTTCTTTAAATGTTTGATAAAATTCGCATGTAAATCCATCTGGCCCTGGAGATTTTTTCCTAGGGAGTTCATCAATGACTTATTCAATTTCTTTTTCTGAGATGGGGTTATTTAAGTATTTTACTTCCTCTTCTGTTAATCTGGGCAATTTATATTTTTGTAAATATGTATCCATCTCACTAAGATTGTCAAATTTGTTGGCATATAGTTGGGCAAAATAATTCCTAATTATTGTTTTAATTTCCTCTTCCTTGGTGGTAGCTTCACCCTTTTCATTCTTGATACTAGTAATTTGGTTTTCTTCTTTCTTTTTTAAATTAAATTAACCAAAGGTTTATCTATTTTTTTTTTTTCATAAAACCAGCTCTTAGTTTTATTTATTAGTTCAATAGTTTTCTTAATTTCAATTTAATTTTTCCTTTGGTTTTCAATATTTCTAATTTGGTGTTTGAGGATTTTTAATTTGTTTTTTGTTTTTTTTTTTAGTTTTTCTTTTACTTGGATGCCGAATTCATCAATCTCCATTTTTTCTATTTTATTTAAATAAGCATTATGAGATATAAAACTTCCCCTAAGAACTGCTTTTGCTGCATCCCATAGTTTTGGTATGTTGTCTCATTATTGTCATTCTCTTGAATGAAATTATTGATTGTTTCTATGATTTGTTGTTTGACCCAATCATTTTTTAGGATTAGATTATTTAGTTTCCAATTATTTTTTAGTCTATCTTTCCATGGCCCTTTATTACATATAATTTTTATTGCATCATGATCTGAAAAGGATGCATTTAATATTTCTGCCTTTCTGCATTGGATTGTGAGGTTTTTATGCCCTAGTACATGGTCAATTTTTGTGTATGTGCCATGTACTGCAGAAAAAAGTATATTCCTTTCTATCTCCATTCACTTTTCTCCAGAGGTCTGTCATACCTAACTTTTCTAATGTTTTATTCACCTCCTTAACTTCTTTCTTGTTTATTTTGTGGTTAGATTTATCTAGTAGAGAAAGGGGGAGGTTGAGGTCCCCACTAGTATAGTTTTGCTGTCTATTTCTTCCTGTTACTCCCTGAACTTCTCCTCTAAGAATCTGGATGCCATACCATTTGGTGTATATATGTTTAGTAATGATATTACTTCATTGTCTATGGTGCCTTTTAGCAGGATGTAGTTTCCTTCTTTATCTCTTTCGATGAGATCTATTTTTGCTTTTGCTTTGTCTGAGATCAGGATTGCTACCCTGGCTTTTTTCACTTTAGCTGAAGCATAATATATTCTGCTCCAGCCTTTTACCTTTACCCTGTATGTGTCACTCTTTTTCAAATGTGTTTCCTGTAAACAACATATTGTAGGATTATGGTTTTTAATCCATTCTGCAATCCGTTTCCATTTTATGGGAGAGTTCATCCCATTCACATTCACAGTTATGATTACTATCTGTGTCTTTTTCTCCATCCTTTTCCCCCTTTATGCTTTTCTTTCTCCTTTTTCCCCCCTTCACTAGTGTTTTGCTTTTGACCACCTCCTTCAGTCCCTCCTCCCTTTATTATCCCTTTCCCTTTTCTTCCCCTTTACTTACTGCTTCTTCCTCCCTTCTTTTCCCCTCCCTTTTCTTTCCCCTTTCCTCCTACTGCCTATAGGGCAAGTTAGATTTCTATACCTAACTGATTATTTATGCCCTTCTTGAGCCAAATCTGATGAGAGTAAGGTTCAAACAATGCTCACCCTCCCTTCTTTCCCTCTGCTGTAATAGGATTTTGTGTCTTTTCCTGTAATGTAATTTACCCTTGTCTGCCTCCTCCTTTCTCAGTACATTTTCTAAGATCAGATAATCCACTTATTTGGATCCATTTAACCCACTTGATTAGATTTTTTTTATCATTACATCAAAGTCAACTAATATCCCCCTTTATGTATACTCCTTTAACATGGTGTAATAACAATACAGTTCTCAAGTTGCAAGTGTCATATTCCCTTGTAGGGTGTAAACAGCCCTTATTAACAACATATTGTATCTTTCTGTCCCATTTACCTTTTTATGTCCTTCTTGAGTCTGTACTTGAAGATCAAATTTTTGTTGAGCTCTGGTCTTTTTATCAGGAAGTTTGGAAGTCCCTATTTGTTGAATATCCATCTCCTCCCTTGAAAATCATGCTCATTTTTGCTGGGTAGTTGATCCTTGGCTGCATTCCAAGCTCCTTTGCCTTAGGGAATATCATGTTCCATGCCCTGCGGTCTTTTAATGTAGAAGCTGCAAGGTCCTGTGTAATCCTGACTGTGGTTCCATGATATTTAAATTGTTTCTTTCTGGCTGCTTGCAGCACCTTCTCTTTCATCTGGTAATTTTGGAATTTTGCTATTATATTCCTTGGCATTTTCAATTTGGGATCTCTTTCAGGTGGTGAGCAGTGGATTCTTTCTATGGTTATTTTCCTTCTGGTTCTAGGACTTCAGGAGTTTTCCTTTATGATTTCCTGAAAGATACTGTCCAGGCTTTTTTTTTCATCATGATTTTCAGGTAGTCCAATAATTTTTAAATTGTCTCTCCTGATCATTTTCCAGGTCAGTTGTTTTACCAATGAGGTATTTTACATTTTCATCTATTTTTTCATTTTTTTGTTTCTGTTTGACTGATTCTTGCTCTCTCATAGAGACATTAGTTTCCATTTGTCCAATTCTAGTTTTTAACAGATTGTTTTCTTCTGTTAGTTTTTGTACTTCCTTCTTCAATTGGCCAATTGTATTTTTAAGGGACTTGTTTTCTTCAGTGTACTTTTTTTCCAATTGGCCAATTGTATTTTTTAAGGACTCTTCTACCTCTCTCATTTGACTTTTAAAATCCTTCTTGAGCTCTTCTAAGAAGGCTTTTTGGGCTTCAGACCAGTTCATATTCCCTTTTCATGTTGCAGCTGTGGGTTTGTTGACAATGCTGTCCTCTTCAGAATTTCTGTCTTGATCTTCACTCTTCTCATGATATGAATCTATGGTATGTTTCTTTTTACTCATGGTGTTTCTTTATTCCCTGGCCTTTAAAAAGATTGAGCTCTCCTGCTGGGGAGCAGAGGGCACTGGCCTTGTGTTGGCAGCCTAGGTCTTGGTCACTGGCTTTGTGTGCTGGGGCCTCTTATGTTGGCAGTTGGAGGCAGGTTACCTGGTGTTGGGCTGGAATCAGCAAGGCTGGAACTTTAGAGCAATTCTAGGTTGCTTTCTTCAGCTCCTTCAGATGAATGCTGTAGGGTGTTTATCTGCCTGGGGTCCTTTGTAGTGCTGCTTCCCTTATTTTTGCTGAGGCACTGGGAGACCTGTTTACTGTAGAATGCCGAGGCACCAGGATCTCCTCCTGGTGTGCTAAAGTGGGGCTTTCCACTAGCTGGCTGGATGCCTCCCATTCTATACTGCTCCCCTTCCCCCAGGGTAAGAGGGGCCTTTCCTGTTAATCTGTCAAGCTACTTGGGCTACTGCACTGCTGCTCCATGTCTTTCTTCTGGTCCAGCTGTTCCAGGGTTTTTTCTGGGGTGATATTTTCTGAGCTTTCAGAGGTTCATAGGGGAGGGTGAGAGTGACTGCCTTTTTACTCCACCATCTTGGCTCCCAGAAGCAGAAGTCCCTAGAGACTATTTCAAGCGTATTTAAAATGACTTCTCCAAAAGGATAGAGAAGCTCAAAAGACATAAAAGGAACAGATACACATAATAATGATACACACCCTTGTACTTTCACTCAGGGTCTTTTTATGAATCCATATTTTCAATTCAAGATATAAAATAATCAGAAGAAAATCCTTTAATATTTTTTTCTGGCCACCTATTATACAAATATACATACAAATACATACACAAATATATATATATATATATATATAATATATATATATATATATGTATATATGTATATGTATATATATACATATATATACATATACATATATATATACATATATATATGTATGTATATATATATACATATATACATATATATATACATATATATACATATATATATATTTATATATATACACATATATATACATATACATATATATACATATATATGTATGTATATATATATATATATACACATATATACATATATATATATATACATATATATACATATATATATATATATACACATACACAATATATACTCTAGGAGGTTAGTAGGCTTCTCTGTTTTTAACTTACACACTCCTGAATGAGAAGGCACTATTATTCTAAATAAGGGCAGACTCATCATCACACTACGGTTCTGTTTTCTTCAGTGCTGTTCCTCACCTATGCCTGGAATCATTTGCTAATACATCAGTATTCTAACTAATGGAAATTTGAAAATACCAGAGAATATACACATTAAAAAATAGCACCCAAATGCAAAAGACCCCAAGACCTCTTCCAAATATGGGAATATCAAGCAAAATTTCAGGAAGCTGTTGAAAAAGTTCTCTCGTATGTCAAATCTTCTATTAAATTCAGGGGATTTTTTCTTTTTCTTTTTGTTTTTTTTACAAAATCCTGAAAATCTGACAATTCATTAAATATCCATTTTCTTTCCATTCAGAATTATGCTTACTTTTGTTGGGCAGGTTATTTTCAACCACAACCCCAGTTCTTTTGCTCTTTGATATGTAGCGTTCCAAGACCTGCAGTCTTCTAGTGTCACTGCTACTAGGTTTTGTGTGATTCTACTTGTGGCACTACCATATTTAACTTGTTTTTTTCTTGTTGCTCGTAATATTTTCTCCTTGAGCTGGGGGTTTCAGAATTTGACTATGATATTCCTGTGGGTTTTCCTTGCAGGATCTCTTTCAGGTGGTGATCAGTGATTTTTTTCTATTTCTACTTTCCCCTCTTATTCTAATGCTTCAGGACAGTTTTCCTTCATGATTTCTTGTATTATTATGTCAAGATTCTTTTTATGATCATAGCTTTCAGGTAATCCAATTATTCTTATGTTTTTTCTTCTTGATCTGTTCTCCAGATCAGCTGTTTTTCTTATAAGATGTTTCACATTCTATTCTATTTTTTCATTCTCTATATTTTGTTATTCTTTGATCTCTTATAACTTTGCTAGCTTTCTGTTGCCCAATTCTGATTTTCAAGGAGTCATTTTCTTCCTTAACACTCTGAATCTCCTTTTCAAATTGGTTGACTTTGTACTCATAATCTTCTTGTTTTCCTTAGGTTGTTTTTTTCTTTTTAATTTAGTTTTTCTCCTCAATCTCATTTGATTTTTAAAATCTTTTTTAATTTCTTCTATGAATTCTTTTTGGGCAGGTGACCATTTGACATTTCTCTTTGGGGCAGAAGGGGATTTCTTTGATTCAGTATCCTCCTCTGAAGATGAACCCTGGTCTTCTCTATTCCCCTAGTAATTCTCTATGGTCGGGTTCTTTCTTCTTTCCCTGTTCATTTGTTTTTATTTGCAGCAGCTTGGTTTTTGTAATCACCTCTAGCCCTGGGGTATGGTAGGTGGTGCCTCTGGCCTCAGATCCTCCTTCAGTTCCCCCTTCTGGCCTGGAACTGAAACCAAGACCTCCAGCCTCCTGTAAGTGCCCACAGCCAGTGGTGTTCCCCCACACCCCACCTCCCCATTGCTTCTGCACTCACTGGGCTGTACTGGTTCCTCCTTGTCCCTAGCCACATTTCTGAAGCACAGATGGGTCTGGCGTTCCTTATCAGCAGAGGTTCCTGTGATCTTCACCAGCTCAGATGCCCAACTCCCCTCACTGTCCCAGTGGTAAAAGTTCCTGTGGCTGGAGCCAAGGCAGCTTCCCAACACAGCTAACCCCAGGGTTTGCTGCTTGTTGTTTAAGTGGACCTAGCTTGGAGGTGTTTACTTTTCACAGGGACCCAACATCATCCTGGGATTTTTCTTCAGATCTTCTTCAATGGTCCCAGGATGACCACTGTTTTGCTCCTACTTTTATTTATTTTTAGCCTTCTATGTTCACTCTGAGGTGCTATTATTATCTTGTTTGCAGGGGAAAGCTGGAGACCTTGGAATTTTCTGACCTACTCCACCATCTTCCCAGAATCCTCTCCAATAACAAGTGTTGCTGTTCCTATGCTCACAATATCTCTTACATCTATCTCCTTCCCTACACTCACACAGATAACACCATGGTTCACACCTTCATAACTCTCACTTAAATTAATATAATAACTTCTTAACTGATCTCTCTCCTCCAAGTCTGTCACCACTCCAGCCAAAGTAATTTTCCTTAAGTGATTTCCCCTGCTAAATAAACTCTATTTACTTCCTATTGCCTCAGATAAAATATAAACTCTTCTGTTTGGCTTTTAAAGGTCTTCATGATCTGGCCTCAACTTATCTTTTCAGTGTCATTACACATTGTTCCTCCTCCCACATTCTGTGATCCAGCCAAACTGGTCTTCGCTCTGTTCATCATTCATGATACTTCATCTTCAATGTTTGTACCTTTGCCCTAGCCCACAATCCCTCCATATCTATGCTTTGTATATGCAGCTCTTCCTTTTATATGCAGCTCAGGAAATATCTTTTACATGGAGACCTTCTTGATGCCCCAACTGCTAGCACCCTCCCTCCCAAAACTCTCTATTTAGCTTCTTTGCATATAGTTGTATTTATTGAGTTTATGTTTATAATGTATATATTTGTATAGGTTCTTGCTCTTTGTGTATGTTCTGAGCTTCTTGTGAATAGGGCTTCTTCCATTCTTTATACTTATATACTCAGCGCCTGGCACATAGTAGGCACCTAATAACTACTTGTTCATTGATTGAGTCTACAAAATGCTACTTTTTACAATTTTGTAAGCTCACTGGAGCTTTGTTTTTTGTAGCTATTTCTCCTCATTTGTACTACTCTGGTTGACGGATTGTGGATGGAAAACTTATGAGGCATTCAGAGACCCCATATTTTTTCCTAGATGAAATTATCTTCCCATGTTCCTGTATACCTAGATGGCTATCAAGATAATTTAACAGGCAAGGGGGAAAAGGTAATGCAGACATTTCACATAAGGCAAACTGAAAGGCAGTATAGCACAGTGAACAGGGACTAGATTAGAAACAAAAGGCTTGGTTTCGAGGTTGGATCCACCTCTATGAGCCACATGACCACGTGGAGGCCACTAAGCCTTATGAAGTTTCTTCATCTGTCAAATATGGCTAATGATTTTTTTACTATGCCAGGAGAAAAGTATTTTGTTTATCAAATAATGATATATAAACATGAACTATTCATATTTTTCATATGTTTCTCTATGAACCATGTTTATTTTGAAATGTAAAATCTGTTAAGATACCATTAGCCTTGGTATTTCATCTTATCACTTACCCTCTGACTCTCAGGTGGGTGATGAACTCCAAACTCCCATTGAAGGAGAAATCCCAGGTCAAACATCTTCTCATTTCTCACCATCTCACTTAGGCTCACTTGGGACTTTTCTTACTGATTCCTACATTATGTCCCCACATCAGTTACCTCTGTACCCAGCTATGACCCCTCTTTTCAGCTTCCTTTTGTAATTTGTCTTCTCCCATTATACTGTACACTCTTTGAGGGCAAGGACTGTCTTTCTTGTTTCATATTTGTATCCCCAGCACAGTGCCTGGCAAATAGGCATTTCAAAAATGTTTATTGACTGACTAACTGGGGTACTATAGAAAGAGTAAAGAAAAGTAGCATGAAATTACTTTTTTTTTAAAAAAAAATCTTAATATTCATCACTCACTTGGTCAGTGCCACAGTCACATTCTTCATCAATTTCCCGGATGCCATTACCACAAGTGGAAGTCCTGTAGGATGGATCTAAGTGTGGTCGATTTTGAAGACATTCAGGCTTTTTTGTTGATACAAAATTCTTAAAGTCTGCCATACTACAGGTACTAAATACTTTCATACCATTGGACTTCCTAAAAATAAATTGGATCATCAGTTGTTTTTCTTTAAACCCAGTACATTTTGCTACATCAAATTTGCGAAGAAATACAGAAAAGGGAAGCCTCCAACTATACAACTGTTTGAAGTTATATTATGAGAATAACCTTAAATTGTTTGGGTTAATTTTGTAGTTTCTTATCTGCAAATTGAGGTGATGGACTATACAATCACTATATCATTTCCTATAAATTCTAAGGTCTAGTTATTTATAAAAATAATTAAGACTAATTAAAATTAATAATTATAAAACAAGAAGTACTGATTCATAATTCCAAAGGATTTTTTTTAAAGTTATCCAGGCTAGAATGATTAATACCAAAATTCACTGCTATTACAGAACAAAGGAATACTACTTTTTTCCTTAACAGAATTTTTTTTGTTTAAATCTGACTTTATTTTTGTGAACTGTTTTTTTTTTTTAGTTTTCAACATTCATTTTGGTAAGATTGAGTTCCAAATTTTTCTCCCTCCCCCTTCCACATGATGGCAAGCAATCCGATATAGGTTATACATGGGTAATCATGTTAAACATATTTCTACATTATTCAAGTTGTGAAAGAAGAAATAGAATAAAAAGGAAAAATCATGAAAATAAAAACAAAACAAAATTAGTGGAAAATACCATGATTCCATCTGCATTCAGACTCCTAGTTCCTTACCTGGATGTAGTATTTTCCACTATTTGTCTTCTGGAATTGTTTCAGATCATTGTATTGCTGAGAATAGCTAAGTGTATCACACTTGATTATCACGCACTGTTGTTGTTACTATGTATAATGTTCTCCTGGTTCTGATCACTCAGTATCAGTTCATGTAAGTCTTCCCAGGTGTTTTTTTTTTTCTGAAATCTGCCTGCTCACCATTTCTTATAGCACAACAGTATTACATTACATTCATATACCACAACTTTTTCAGCCAATCCCCAATTGATAAGGATTCCCTCAATTTCTAATTCTTTGCCACCACAAAAAGAACTACTATAAATATTTTTGTACATGTAGGTCCTTTTCCCTTTTTTATGATCTCTTTGGAATATAGATCTAGTAGTGGTATTGCTGGATCAAAGGGTATACACAGTTTCATTGTCCTTTGGGGCATAGTTCCAAATTGTTTTCCGGAATGGCTAGATCACTTCACAACTCCACCAATAATAAACATTAGTGTCCCAATTTTCCCACATCCCCTCCAACATTTACCATTTTCCTTTTCTATCATGTTAGCCCATTTGATAGATTTGAGGTGATACCTCAGAGTCGATTTAATTTGCATTTCTCTAATCCATAGTGATTTAGAGCATTTTCAGAAATTTTATTTTTAACATATTTTATTTATTTTATCAAATAGGTCTAAACTACATCTAAAAATTTCTAACATTCATTTTAAAAAATTTTGAGTTCCAAATTCTTTCCTTCCCTTCTGCCCCTCCCTCCTCCATGACAAGGCAAGGAATATCATATTTATTATACATGTGAAGTCATTGTAAAGCAGATTTCTATATTAGCCATGTTGCAGAAAGAAACAGACCAAAAAGAAAAAGGGAAAAAAAGAAAGTTTAAAAAATTATGTTTCAATATGCATTCAGAACTCATCAGTTCTCTCTCTCTCTCTCTCCCTCTCTGTAGATAGTTTTTTTCATCATGGTTCCTTGGAATTGTCTTGGATTATTGTCTTCATTCTACTTATTTCACTTTGCATCAGTTCATATAAGTCTTCCCAGGTTTTTCAAAAAGCTTTCTGCCTGTTACTTCTAATAGCACAATAGTAGTTTATCACAATCACAATGTGTCACAATTTGTTCAGCCATTCCTTTCTATTTCTAATTCTTTAACAGCACAAAAAAGAGGTGCTATAAATATTTTTGTACATGTAGGTACTTTTATTTTTCCTTTGATCTCTTTGGGGTATACATCTAGTAGTGGTATTGCTGGTCAAAGTGTATGCACAGTTTTTATAGCTCTTTGGGCATAATTCCAAATTGTTCTTCAGAGTGGTTGGAACAGTTCAGTAGTCCACCAACAGTACATTACTGCCCCAATTTTTCCACATCCCCTCACACATTTGTCTTTTTTCCTTTTCTGTCATGGTACTTGAGTTTTTTTAACTTGCATTTGTCCAATAGTTTTGACTTCTTCTGAAAACTACCTGTTCATATCCTTTGACCATTTATCAATGGAGGAATGACTTTTATTTCTATAAATTGGTCTCAGTTCTCAACATATTTGAGTAACAAGGCCTTTATCAGAGAAACTTGCTACAAATATTTTCCCCCGTTTCCAGTTTTCTTTCTAATTTTGGCAGCATTGGTTTTGTTTATGAAAAATCTTTTTCATTTCATATAGTCAAAATAATCCATTTCACTTCCTGCAATCCTTTCTATTTCTTGCTTGGTCATAAATTCTTCCCTTATCTATTGATCTGACAGGTTTATTTTTCCTTGCTCCCCTCATTTACTTATGATGTCAACTGTTATGTCTATACACATTTTGATCTTATCTTGGTATACAGAGTGAGATGTTGATCTATTCCTATTTTCTGCCAAATTGTCCTCAGTTTTCCCAGCAATTTTTGTCAGATGCTGAGTTCTTTCCTCAAAAGCTTGGATCTTTGGATTCATCAAGCACTAGATTACTATGGTCATTAACTACTGTGTATTGTGTACCTAATCTATTACACCACTCCATTTCTTGGTCACTACCAGCTTGTTTGGTAGGTTACTACTTTGCAAAATAATGTGAAATCTGCTGCTGCTAGGCTATTTTCCTTCACTTTTTACTTTTTCTTAATTTTTAAATTGTTTTTAGTTTTCAACATTTACTTCCACAAGATTTTGAGTTCCAAATTTTCTCCCTATCTCATCCCTCTCCCCACCCCAAGATGGCATGCATTCTGAACACCCCTTCCCATAATCTGCCCTCCCTTCTATCTCACACACCCCCTTCTCTTATTCCCTTCTTCTATTTCTTTCTATTTTAGGGAAAGATAATCAATTTCTATACCCCATTTCCTGTACTTCTTATTTCCCAGTTGCATGTGAAAACAATTTTTTTTATAACGTGTTTTTAAAACTTTGGGTTACAAACTTTCTCCCTTCCTCCCTTCTACCCACACTTGTTGAGAAGACAAGCAACTCGATATGGATTATACATGTGTAGTCATACAAAACACTTCTGCAGTAGTCATTCTGTAGAAAACTAACTATATTTCCATTCATCCTATCCTGCCCCCCATTTATTCTACTCTCTCTTTTGACCCTGTACCTTCTTAGAAGTGTTTGCTTCTGATTACCGCCTCCCCCAATCTGCCCTCCCCTCTATCATCCCCCTGCTCTCTTGCCCCCTTCCTCCATTTTCCTGAAGTGTAAGATAGATTTCTATATCCAATTGAGTGTGTATGTTATGCCCTCCTTAAGACAAATCTGATGAGAACAAGATTCACTCATTCCCTCTCACCTTTCCCCATTTCCCCTCCACTGTAAAAGCCTTTTCTTGTCTGTTTTATGTGAGATAATTTACCTCATTCTCCCTCTCCCTTTCTCCTCCCACTATAATACTCTCATCCATTAATTTTATTCTCCAAATATCACCCCTTCACCTTCAACTCACCCTGTGCCCTCTATCTATCTATCTATCTATCTATCTATCTATCTATCTATCTATCTATCTATCTATCTATCTATTTATCTATATTTATGCACACACACACACACAGAGATATAATTTTTACCCTCCAACTACCCTAATACTGACAAAGGTCTCAAGAGTTACAAACATCATCTTTCCATACAGGAATGTAAACAGTTTAATCTTAATAAGTCTCTTATGATTTCTCTTTCCTGCTTACCTCTTCATGTTTCACTTGAGTCTTGTATTTGAAAGTCAAATTTTCTATTCAGTTCTGGTCTTTTCATCAAGAATGCTTGAAAGTCCCCTATTTCACTGAATGACCATTTTTTCCCCTGAAGGATTATACTGGGTATAATATAATACCCATTTTGCTGGGTAGGTGATTTTTGGTTGTAATCCTATCTCCTTTGCCCTCCAGAATATCATATTCCCAGCCCTGCAGTCTCTTAATGTAGAAGCTGCTAAATCTTGTGTTATCCTGATTGTGTTTCCACAATACTTGAATTGTTTCTTTCTGGCTGACTGCAATATTTTATCCTTGACCTGGAAATTCTGGAATTTGGCTATAATATTCCTAGGAGTTTCCCTTTGTGGATCACTTTCAGGAGGAGACTGGTAGATTCTTTCAATTTCTATTTTTCCCTCTGGTCCTAGAGTATCAGGGCGGTTTTCCTCGATAATTTTTTGAAAGATGATGTCTAGGCTCTTTTCTTGATCATGGCTTTCAGATAGTCCAATAATTTTAAAATTCTCTCTCCTGGATCTATTTTCCATGTCAGTTGTTTTTCCAATAAGATATTTCACACTGTCTTCTATTTTTTCATTCAGTTGGTTTTGTTTTATAATGTTTTGATTTCTCATAAAATCATTAGCTTCCATTTGCACCTTTCTAACTTTGAAGGAAATATTTTCTTCAGTGAGCTTTTGGACTTCTTTTTCCATTTCTCCAATTCTGCTTCTTAAGGCATTTTTCTCCTCTGGCTTTTTGGACCTCTTTTGCCATTTGGGTTAGACTATTTTTTAAGGTGTTATTTTCCTCAGTATTTTTTTGGGTCTCCTTTAGCAAGTTGTTGACTTATTTTTCATGATTTTCTTGCATCACTCTCATTTTTCTTCTCAGTTTTTCCTCTACTTCTCTTACTTGCTTTTCAAAATCCTTTCTGAGCTCTTCCATGGCCTGGGACTGATTCATATTTTTCTTGGAGAGTTTGGATGTAGGAGCTGTGACTTTGTTGTCTTCTTCTGGTTGTATGTTTTGATCTTTGTCACCAAAGTAAGCTTCTACGGTCTGACCTTTTTGTGCCATTTGCTCATGTTCCCAGCCAATTACTTGAGTTTTAAGCTCTCTGCTAAGGAAGTAGGGGTCTGCTTCCAGTGTGGAGAATGTACTGTCCCAAGGTTCAGGGTTCTTGTGCAGCTGTTTTCAGAGATATTTCTAGGGACTTGTAAATTTTCAGTACTTCCAAGGTAGTACAATCAAGGGTGAGGTGTATACTCCTTTCCTGGCCTGCAATCTGGTCTATGAGTGACCAAAAGCACTCGTTTCTGCCTTGGAACTGTGAGGGGGATTCTCTCTGTACCACCACCACAATCTCCACTTTTCCTAGCCAGCACTTTTCCTTGCCTCAGGACCACCACCCAGCACTGTAATTCAGATCCAAGCACAGGAAAAGCAACAGAATCCTCCCTCAGCACCAGCCAACAGATCCCTGCAATCCCCCTCTGATCAGCCACTCGATTCCCCCTCTGTCTGTTGGCCAAGAGCTCAGGAAGCAACTGCCATCCCCGGGCTGCACTGGAACTGGGGCCAGGACAAAGCTCCTCTCTCACCATGGTCTGACAAACTTTTCCTACTGACCTTCTAAGCCGTCTTTGGTGTTTGTAAGTTGAGAAGTCTGGAAACCACCACAGCTCCCTTTGATTCAATTCCCTGAGGACTGCTCCAGGTTCACTGAGGCCCAGTCTTTGCCTGTGTGCCCACGCTGAACTGCGCTCCTCTGCCAGACCAGTGTAACAGACCTTTCTAATCAACCATCGAGGTTGCCTTGGGCTAGAAATTTGTTTCATTCTGTCTTTTTGTGGATTCTGCTGCTCTACCATTTGATTAGAGCCAGTGATTTTTTAGGCAATTGGGGTTGACTTGTCCAGGGTCACACACCTAGTAAGTCAACTATTTGGTCTGAGACCGGATTTGAACTCAGGTTCTCCTAACTTCACGGCAGGTGCTCTATCCACTGTGCCACTTAGCTGCCCCCTAGAGCCATTTTTTACAGGTTTTTGGAGGGGTTGGGGGAGAGCTCAAGGAAGTCACTGCTTTTACTCCACCATATTGGCTCTACCCTCCAATAAATGTATTTTCAAAAGGGACTCCATGAGTGCCTAGAACACATGAATCAAGAAATAAGAAATAAAATAAAAACTATGTAAGAAAGCATTCAAAGGAAAATAGATGGTTTAGAAGGGGAAGTAGTCAACCTTGTGTAAGAAACACATTCCTTGAAAACTCAATTAATCAAACAGAAATCATGATCTAACAAGAAGAATACGACTATATAATTCAAGAAATAAATGAAACTTACCCAGATCTACTGGAAGAATTGGACAAAGAAGAGAAAGAAGGAATCCACTGATTACAAAGAAGAAAAAAAAAAGCAGTCCACCCTAAATATAGACTTGTTCTCTTCTGCAAACAGAAGAATACCATGTTGTATACAGGAAGAATGAAGTAGGATTTGCTATGTAAGACAAAGAGTATAAAAACATGGAGGAAGGTGTGGTCATAGTGGTCATCAAATGAACCTCATTCTCCTCTAGAACAGAAAAAGCAGGGTTTGATACAAACACAATTTGACGTAGAAATAAATCAAACTCAACAGAAAAACAAGAAACAGAGGGAAGGTTAAGAGGAAGGCTAATGCCAGGAGAGAATATTCACAAGCAAAATAAACTCCTCAACTGAGAAAGGTAGATTAAAAGGGGAAAAAAGAAAAGAAAGATCTAGAATCTAAAATGGGGCCTAACATTGCCTCTTTGGCAATTGAGGAACAAATGAATAGATTGTGGTTCATAAATGTAATGGAGTATCATTGCACCTTAAGACACGATGAAGATAATTTCAGAGATTCCTGGATAGATATAAACTTATCCAGGGTGAGGAGATTAAAAGAACAATTCACACAAGAACAAAAACATTGTAAAAAAAACAATTTTGAAAGGCTTTAGAACTCTGATTAATATAACAACCAATCATGTTTCTAGAAGGTCTGTGCTGAAATATGTTACCCATCTCTTGAGAATGAATTTTTTTGACTGTACTTATTTGTTACCAGGGATTTTTCTCTTCTTTTTTTCCTCTCAGTTTTTAACTGGGGAAAGAGACTATAGAGAAGCATAATTTAGCAGTAGTGATATGACCAAAAAGAGGACTACAGCAACTATTTTTAATGCACAGAATTTCAGAAGGAAGAACAATCAGGAAAATTTTGAAAGTAACATATAGAATTTATTATGTACTTTTAAAAAAGTGGTATAAAATGAAGATTCATAGTTTTATATAGAATGCTATTTTTGTTTACTGCTATGTACATAGAAATATTCTTTTTTAATTTAAGTTCAAGATAAAAGAAAATTTCAAACAAAAAAATGTTTAAACAACTTATGGTGCATGAATGTAATGGGATACACTGTAAACAAAAATTTAACTATGGATCATTCAAGAAAGCATGGGAAGTACTTTATGAGCTGATAAAAATAAAATTAGGAGAACCAGGGGGTAGGGGAGGGGGAGACAAACAATATATACAATGACTACACAAGGTAAGTGGAAAGAACTACAGGAAAGAAAAATGAAACTGAAAACTGCATAATTATAATGGCTAAATTTGGCCCTGAAAAGGAGATGAAAAAATACACTTTTTGGTAGAGGTGAGAAACTATGAATGTTAAAAAACTCATAAATTTTCCCTATTATATCAATACATCAATATGACTAGTTTTGCTGAAGTATTTTTCTTCTTTTTCATTCTTTTTTATTCTTTGTTATAAGGACTATAAGGACTTTGTTATAAGATTAGAGAGAGAGAAATATATCTGGAAAAATTTTCAAAAAAGGTTAAAGTGTAATAAGTGAAAACTTTTTAAATAAAAAAAGAAATAGGAGACAAATATTTGGAAAGCTATTCACTACTCATGGTTTAGCTGTGTCAATATAATAAAAAATAAAAATACTAAATTTCTCAGATCTAATATTATATCGACCAAATAACCAAGAGGATGCTTTATAAAATAATATTAAAATTTATTCAGAAAAAAATGGCCTTACAAACTCATTAAATAATAATAAAAAATACAAATGAAGGGGCATAGTATTACCAGAAGGCTGCTAGATGGTGCAGTGGCTACAGCACTGGGCCTGGAGCAAAGAAGACCCTAGTTCAAATCAGATCTGTGTGACTAGCTGTGTGAGCCCAGGCAAGTCACTTAACCTCTGTTTGCCTCAATTTCATCAGCCTTGAAATGGGAATAATAGCAGCACCTACTTCACAAGGTTGTTATAAAGATCAAATGAAGGCAGCTAGGTGGTGCAGTGGATAGAGTATTGGGCCTGAAATAAAGAAGACCTGAGTTCAAATTCAGCCTCAGACACTTAACTAGCTGTGTGAACAGCTAGTAAACATTTAACAAATGTTTATTTCTTTCTCCTTTCTTCCCTTATATTCTAAATTATAATAAAATGAGGATTTTTGCAAAAACAAAGAGAACAGCAAATTTGCAACTCAGAAGTATGGAGGAGGAAGAAAAATTGATAAGAGTGAAATTTTTAAAATAAGAATGAAAGAACATGAGTTTTCTCTAAACCAAAGCAACTTCTCTTGAAAATGGGTTTAACAAAGATAATATAAACAACAAAATCTTCCCCCCAAAAAAACATAAAGAATTAAAAGTTGTTGGAAGCAGGGATACTATACTTCAGGAAAACACAAAAGAAAATTACTCAGAATTTTTTTGAAAACAGAAAGCAAAGTACAGATTAATAGAATCCACATGTCCCTAATAGAAAGAAACCTCAACTTTAACTCACCAAGAAATGCCATGCTCCTTTTTTCATAAAGTTCATGCTTTAAAATTCCTATGATCTATGAAAATATTTCAAACTAATAACTCCTTTACTTCTCCATACTGGTGATCTTTCCAATGTATGTAATCTCCATCATAAAAAAGGACAACCTATTCACACCTTATCCTTTGTGATTTTTGTCTATGTTCTTTTATTAAATCTTCCATACACAATGTCTAAGATGTTAGAAGACACCCTCTGGTTGAGAACAGATGGATAGATAGATAGATGGATAGATAGATAGATAGACAGATAGACAGACAGACAGATAGAAGGGTACAGATGTAGATATATTTACACCCTCATCATTTATACAGGTGCAAATATATAGATATCTATACACATTTTATTTATATAAACTTATATATAGAACTATAGCTCTACACATATCTATGTATAGATATGATATAGGTATGAACATATATCATGAATTACATGGAGGGTAGTGAAGTGTAAGAAGATTAGAAAGGCAAAAAGGGTCCTGATTTTGAAGAGCTTTGAATGCCAAGCAGAAAAGTTTATATTTGATACTAAAGATAATAAGAGTCCCTGGAGCATGCTTATCAGAGGGATATATGGTCAGACCAACACTTTAGGAAAATTTATTTGGCATCTGAGTGGAAGATGGATTGGAGTGAGAAGACATTTGAGGTAGAGAAACCAGACAAAAGACTATTTCAACATTCCAGGCAAGAATGAGGGCCTGAACTAGAGTTGGGGATTTGTGAGGGAGAGATAGCAATATATACCACAGACTTTTTTAAGGTAAAAACAAGATTCAGCAATGGACTGGATATGTGGGGTGAATGAGAATGGGGAGTCAAGGATGACACTGAGGTAGAAGACGACCTGGCCAGGTCCACTGCTGGTATCTAAAAGATCACTAAAATAACTGAAACTAATAAAGGACCTTTCATTTAACCTATCTTTCTTTATAAAGTCTTTTGTAAATTCCCTGTCTTTCCCTAATTTATACCTTCCTAGAAGACTTACTTGATGCTTTAAAAATGCATACGTAGAAGTGGTCTGCATAAAAGGACACCACCACCCCCATTAGTCTCTTGGAAATCTCTTTCTGGATTTATTCAGTGGTACCAAAAAGTTTGTTTTTGTATCTTAAAATTTTGAATATCTTTCTATCTTTAAACATTTGTTTTGTCTCTTAAACTGGCAAATGTGATCAAGTTGTTAACTACCCACATTACTAAGCTCTGTGTGTTATTGTTCAAATGTAGTAGAGAAAGAATGATTGGGAGCTTGCTGTTTGTCCTTCATTTTCAAAGAGGACCATGACATGCAAGTGAATTGGATTTAAGTGAGGGAGGACTGTGCAGAGTCAACAGCCTCACTTTTTCCCCTGGAGCCACTGGATCCAGTCTGATTGGGAACACTTGGGAAGGGAAAGAGATGAGTCAAAACTGGCCATTTTGCCAGAGATTATCCCTTGCTGGGGACCTGGAGAAAAAAAGATAGTCATTGGTACATTTAAGAAGTTCCCAGGGCATGGAGAATAATTTTACCACAGTCTCTCTAGGCTAATGATTAGCAATGGCTGCGTGGCAACTGGCTGGGTAGGTACTGAGGTAGGCATGCACGTTTATAGTTTCCACGTATCCTGGTTTGGAGAGAAAGTGCTCTTCCAGTGAGGAGGCACAAAGAGAGCAGCTGGAAAGAACAACCTGTACCAAAGGGAAAGAGTAGCTTGGTCCACAAAAAGGGAGAGGTCGAGGGGAATATAAGTGACTGATAGCTGTGCTAGACTGTTTACCAACTCCAAATATAGCAGCTGCCACTGCTACAAAGGCTTGGGCCTGGGTAGAAGACTCTGCCAATACAAGAAGATAGTCTCATGAGTGTGAACAGCAAGGCCATGATGAGTCCATATAGCATTGGGAGAGAGGGGAGATTGGGGAGGGAAGAGTACAATGTGTAATAAGGCTAGAAAGGCCAGATGGGGCCAAGTTGTCAAGTTTCAAATGCTGAATAGAAATGTTTACATCTGATCCCAGATGTAACAATAAACCAATAGAGTTGATTCAAAAGGATTTAGGAAGGGGATCCAGTCATGCCTATGCTTTAAGAAAACCATTTTAGCAACTCTGTGGAAGATGGATGGAATAGGAACAAACTCACTTGAGACAGAACAATTAGGAGACTCTTTCAACAGTCTAGGCAATAGCTGATGGAGTCTTGAACCAGAGTGAAGGTTCTGCTAGTAGAATGAAGGGAACATATATGAAAGATGTTATATAGATAAAAATTGTAATAGCCATTATCAAGATTTTTATGCATGACTCATTTTTTGGCACAACTTTTCAGGTTCTGATAAAGGTTTTGTAGCTGTACACAATGTGCCTTCTCAACTTTTTTCTTTTCTTCTAATTCAGGTGTTCTTAACCTGGGGCCAATGAACTTGTGTGTTAATATTTTGATAATTATTTCAATATAATTAGGGGCAGCTAGATTTCATAGTGGATATAGCGCTTGGCCTAGATTCAGGAAGACTCATTTTCCTGAGATCATATCTGGCCTCAGACACTTACTGATGGAATCCTAGCCACTGCCCCCAGCTAACCACTGTCCTCAGACTCAATATCCCAACTTCCTTATATGCCTCACTGCCTCACTAGAATAGCAGGCATGTCCATATTCTCAACCACACCATCCATTTAGTCTCAGACAGCCATTTATAATGCCCCAGACAAGACCACAATAGCCAGCCAATCAGAAAGCAGCACCAATAGGACATTGAGCAGGATGTTAGATCACTATATCACAGCCTAAGTGGACACCTGAGCAGTAATAGCAAAGAACTGTCCTAAGGTGAACTTATGATATAAAGAGATTTATTATAATATGATTATCATACATTAATATCCCGCAGTGTGCTTTTTTCTTTATGAATTATGGGCAACCCTATGCACAGGTCCACCAAGGTTAGGACCCCTCCCATATTAATAAACCCCTCTTATATTTTTATATTCATATATTCTGTAATGATATAATGGTATCTTATGCTGTATAAAAATCCCTGTCTTCCTCTGCTAAGCTGCTGGTTCCTCTAAGGAGCCTAGCTTGCTGGAGAACATAATCCTCAATAAATGCCTCTGCTAAGGTTGGAGATGGTCTGAGGCTGTGAATTCTTTTGAGATAACCCCACAACACCCCTTGAACCTCAACACTTACTAGCTGCATGATCCTGGACAAGTCACTTGGCCCTATTTACCTCAGTCTGCTGATCTGTAAAATGAGCTAGTAAAGGAAATGGCAAACCATTCCAGTATCTTTGCCAAGAAAATACCAAACAGGTTCATGAAGAGTCAGATATGACTGAAAACTGAAAAATAAATTTAATTATAAGTAACTTCCTTTGTAATTTTTTTTTTACTTTCTACATTTAAAAATATTATTTTGAGAAAGAATCTATAGGATTCACTTGATTACCAAAGAAGGTTCATAACACAAAAAAGGGATAAGAAGTCTATCCTATTTTGTTCTTTCCTTTGACTTGGGTTTTAACCAGCTCATAATCTGGCTATTCACAGATAATTCTAAAATTTCTCCCAGTACCAAAAACCTATAAATTTCTTACCAATAAAGATAGTTTCATTTTTGTGATGTTGTTCAGTGTTTGACACATCCAGTGTCTTCCCCACTCTCTTTTCATCATTCTATCCTCATTGTTGTGGAAGCAGTCAGTCAATAAATATTTATTAAACATCTACTACATGCCAGCCACAGTGCTAAATGCTGGTCATAGAAATAGGCAAAGGACAGCTGGTAACCTCAAGAAGCTCACACTCTAATGACTGAGAAAACAAGCAAACAAATATGTACAAAGTAAATAAGAAATAAATGAGAGAAAAGGCATTAGAATTAAGAAGGGTTGGGAGAGGCTTCCTGTAAAAGATAGGATTTTAGATGGGACTTAAAGGAAGTCAGGGATGTCAGGAGATGAGGAAAAAGATCATTCTAGACATGAGAGACTGCCAGAGAAAATACCTAGAGATGAGAGATGCAATATCTTGTTTGTGAAACAGCCAGGAAGCCAGCGTCACTGGAATGAAGATGTTTTGGGGAATAAGGTGTAAGAAGACTGGAAAGGTTGGAGGGGGCTGGGTTATGAAGGGCTTTGAAAGAGAAACTGATAATTGTGAATTTGATACTACAGACAGTATGGAGCCATCAGAGTTTACTTAGTTGGGGAGTAAGGATGGGGAAGAGGGTGTGGATGTAGCATGATCAGACCTTAACTTTAGGAAAAAAATGCTTTGGTGATTTAATGGAAGATGGGCTGAAGTGGGGAGAGACCTGAGACACCTAGACTCACCTGAAGGCTATTGCAATACTGCAGGTGTGATGTGATAAGGGCCTACACCAGAGTAGTAGCAGTAAAAAGGAGAAAAGGGCTATGCAAGACTAAAATATGTTGTTTTTCTCTCACAGGCTGCATGGCATAATGGATAGAGCGTGGGACTTGGAGTCAGGAAGTTTGGGTTCCAATTTCATTACTGCCACTTCCTTGCTGGGTGACCCTGGGCAAGACCCTTCCCTTCTCTATCTTTCATTTCCGTATCTCCAAAATGGAGGAGTTGGACTAGATGATCTCTAATGTTGCTTCTACTTCTAAACCTGTGATACTATTGTTAAAGGCCATTGTGGCCAAGTGGTCAATCTTCTACTGACAATCAGTCAATAAGCACTGATGAAGTGCTTGTGGTGTGCAACACTGAGTAAGGTTTGCTCCTGCCCAACAGACACAACACTGGCCCTTCAGAAGCCCAGGGATAAGGGGGGCCCAGTAGGAATTTTGTGGAGGGTTAAGTTAGTTACTGTCTTTATTTTTCCTTTATTCTCTTGTAGTTACTATCTTTAAAACCAGCCAAATATTTTTTACTCCTTATGCTTAAATCTTTTAAAAAAGGGATGGTCCACTGGGTAAGGAAGGTAAAAGGGATATGCTGAGAAATAAATGTGATATAAAAACAAAAAGCATTAATACAAATGAAGTAATGTTTAAAAGAAGAAAAACAATTGAAAAAAATGAAACCAAATCAAAGTCAAGGAAGCAAGTAACTGATATAGTTAGAGTCATTTTTGTGAATAAATCTTCTTTCAATATAGTACTTACCATAGCAGTGAAGAACAGATTGGCTGCCTCCTTGAATCCTCAAGTTGTCCAGTACCCCTATTCTTACTGTCACAATTCAGAAGCCTTATCTTTCAATGTTTTTCACTTTGATCAAGGATTATAGTCTTTAATGGCTTACCTATTTATCCCTAGTTCAGTGCTGAAACTGGAATCCATTGTGGTAATCACATCTATTATTTTTATATGAAAGCTTGCTGTTGCTGTTTGTTATAAGTTAATGTTCATAATAAGTATTCTTATATGAAGATTAAATCTCTTTATTTTATATACCTCAAGGAACATAAAATGTGCATCCATCCAGTATGCAAGCAAACACAGGAGTCAAAGAATGGCATTACAAATGGACAGGTAAGCCTGCCAGTTCCTTTTCATTCAGGACATATTTAACGACTAGACCAAAAGCTAATTACTTTTTGGCTCTGCCAAAAGACACACAAAGCCATACAGATTATCTATGTCTGCTTCCACTATATATAATTTGATTTGGGGGGGAGAAAAGATTGGTCAACACTGTTAATGAATAGTATCAGTTCTGCCCACAGTTAAAATGTTAGCTGATACACACACACAGAGATAAGTATATACATATGTATATACATATACATATACATATACATATATATACATATACATATATATGTATACATGTATGCCTATATGTAAAATAAAGATATAATCTTGGAATAGATATTTCATAAAGAAAACATCTTACACTGCTTCCGGGTTCATTATGCAGACACCTCTTGAACAGTGACAACTTTCAACATCATCATAAGTTAATCCCATGCTATGACCCAGTAATTGAGCAATAATAACAGAAAATGACTCCAGACTTAATGTTCTTGGATACTAAAAATTAAAAAAAAAAAACAGAAAAATTACCACTACTGGAGATCTAATAATTATTCAACTGGAGAAAAAGAAAGAATTAAGATAAAATGAACAATAAATGAGCAAACTTGAAATGAAGTACAATATTTAATTGTGCACCTACTATGTTAAAGGACTTAGTCTAAGCCTTGGATATACTTAAACAAGAATGACAGAGGCCCTTCTTTTAAGGAACTTGCAATCTATTAGAGATGATAGGATGTACATTAATAATTCCTAACAAAATTAGAATATGACTACATGCATAATAGATGTAAAATAGATTGGCATGAAATATCTGAGTAGGGAATTACCATATCTAGTTGTAGGGAATCATGGAAAGCTTCATTAAAGAGGCTTTATCTGAGCCAGACCTTGAAGGAAGAGAATTCAAGGTGGGAGTGTGGGGCAGCCATGTGACATAAGGGACAGACCACTGGCTCTCGAGTCAGGAGGACGTAAGTTCAAAGCCTACCTCAGATACTTACTAGCTATGTGCTCCTGGGCAAATCATAGAACCCTGATGGAGGGAGAGAGAAACACAGAGAGATAGAAAGAGAGACAGAGAGAGGGAGAGAGAGATGAAAGTAGGAGGAAGAAGAAGAGGAGGAGGAGCAGGAGGAGGAGGAGGAGAAGAAGAAGAAGGAGGAGGAGGAAGAGGAGGAGGAGGAGGAGAAGATGAAGGAGAAGAAGAAGGAGAAGAAGAAATAAAGGGAGCATATTTGAACTGAAAATTAAATTAAATGAAAAATTTAAATTTTCCTCTAAGCAAAGCTTTGGCTGCATTCTCAAAATGTTAGTCCATTGTCTCATTGTTTTCATTACCTTTAATGAAATTATCAATTCTTTCTGTGATTTGTTCTTTGATCCACTCATTTTTTAGAACTAAGTTAACTTAAATTAATTTTTAGTCATTTATTCTATGTGGTCTTTTTTTTCCTTTTGGTCTTCTTTCATAATATGACTAATGTGGAAATATGTTTTGCATGATTGTACATGTATAACATATATAAATTGCTTATCATCTCAGGGAGGGGGGAGGTGAGGAAGGGAAGTAGAAAATTTGGAATTCAAAATTTTTTTAAATGAATGCTAAAAACTGTCTTTTACATGTTATTGGGGAAAAAAATTCTTAAAAATAAATAAAATCTGATGCCTGCTTGTCTTTCTAATCTTATTTGACCTATGCCTTTTCACGTGTTAAATATTGAAGCCAAATTCTACTCATCTCTCCTCCCTGATTTTATCTTGCCATTTGCTTATTGCTGTGCATTTGCATGTATCTAAAACACACTTCTTCACATTTCTACGTCTTGAATTCTTAGAGCACAATAGTATTCTATTAAACTTATATACCATAACATGTTCAGCCACTCCCCTATGGATGAGCATCCCTTTAGTTTCAAATTCTCTACTATCACAAAAAGAGATGCTAAAATATTTTTTAATATATAGGGCCTTTTCCTCTTCCTTTGATCTCTTTAGGAATATAGATCTAGTAGTGTTATCATTGGGTCAAAAGGTATATCCAGTTAAAGAGATTTGGAGTGCATAGTTCTAAACTGCTTTCCAGAATGGTTAGATCAATTCATAGCTTCACAACACTGAATTAGTGTACCTGCTTTAGCAGATACCCTCTGACATTTTTATTTTCCTTTTGTGTTAACTTTGTCAATCTGATAAAAATGAGGTGGTAGTGATGGGGTATGGGCCCAAAGTGAGGTCTTTGTCCCAATTTGGGCTCCATTTGTCTATGGGCCCTAGAAAACCTTTGCACTGTCCTTGAATTCTCCCACTTGATCAAGGAGATCTCTGGAGTTACCCTGAGGCTATGATTCTGTTGTTTTGGCCACACTCAATCCCCACCCCCCATTACCTAGCCTGGCCCTCCATTGTCTTGTCTACCTATGGCCTCAGGCCACTTCCCACCCCTGGTCACACCTAGGCTCCATTTCTCTGGAATTCTATTACCTCATAGACTACCTGGCCACTCCCAGATATTACCTCATAGACTACCTGGCCACTCCTAGATATTACCTCATAGACTACTTGGACACTCCTGGATCCTTCCCACAGTCTTTCTGTATATAAGGTCCATCTTGTGTCCATTAAGATAAGCACATTTTTACAATCTAGCCAATAGCCCATAGATGCTCAGATTCCTTAAAAGTCTAACTAATATGGCAAATCTTCAATAAACCTTGTTTTTGGCTGAAAGAAGGCTTGGGTCTTTCAAGCAGTACCTGCTTGTCGTGCTTTGGAGATTCCAGGACCCCTAAACTCTAGACCTCATGAGTACCTCAGAGTTGTTTTAATTTGCATATCTCTAATTATTAGTGATTTAGAGAATTTTTTATATGGCCATTGATAGTTTGGATTTCTTCCTCTGAAAACTACCCATTTGTATTTTTGACCATTTATCAATGGAGGAATGACTTATTTTTGTAAATTTGACTCAATGCCCTATATATATCTTAGTTTTGAAATGTTTATCAGAGGAAATTGCTGCAAAGATTTTTTCCCCTGATTTCCTACTTCTCCAATTTTAGCTATATTGGTTCTGTTTGTGCAAAAACTTTAAATTTCATATAATGAAAATTGTCCACTTTGCCTATTATGAACTTCCCTTTCTCTTCTTTGATCAAATAGGTAATTTCTTCCATGCTACTCTAATTGGCTTATGATATCAGCCTTTATGTCTAAATCACGTAACCATTTAGAGCTTATCTAGGTGTACAGTGTGAGATTTTGGTCTACATTAGTTTCTGCAAGACTTTTTGCAGTTTTGTAGTTTTCCCAACAGCTTTTGTTAAATAGTGAGTTCCCATACCAATTGCTGGCATCTTTGGATTTCTCAAACAGAAGGTTGCTATACTGATTTGCTTCTGTATACTGTGTGCCTTTCCTATTCCATTGACCAACCTCTCTATTTCTTATCTAATACCAAATTGTTTTAATAATTATGGCTTTGTAGAATGGTTTGAGATCAAGTGCTGTTAGACCTCCTTCCTTTTTATTTTTTTAATTGATTTCTTCGTGATTCCTGACATTTCCTCTGGATTAATTTTGTTATCATTGTTTTTAGCTACATAAAATAGTCCTTTGAAATCTGATGTGCATAAGTAAATCAGTTTAAGTAATACTGTCATTTTATTACATTAACTTAACCTCCTCCTGAGATACTAATATTTCTTTAATTATTTAGATCTATATTTATTTGAGTGTTTTATAATTGTCTTCGTAAAGTTCCTCTGTGTGTGTATATCTGTGTCTGTGTGTCTGTGTGTATGTATTGGCAGGCAAGTATTTTAAAATGCCCGTAGTTATTTTTAATGGAATATCTCTTTCTATGGGATTTTGTTAGTAATATAAAAAAATGTGGGCGATTCCTGTGGATTTATTTTATATCCTGCAATTTTGCTGAAGTTAATTATTTCAATCAGTTTTTTAGTTAACTTTCTGGGGTTATTTATTATATCATCTACAAAAAGTGATAGTCTTGTTTCCTTTTTACCTATGCTTATTCCTTTAATTCCCTTTTCTTCTCTTATTGCTATAGCTAACATTTTTTGTACAATGTTGAATAGTAAGGGTCATAATGGACATTCTTGCTTCACTCCTGATCATACTGGAAAGGCTTCATGCTCTAGTGGGCGAGCCCAACCCTTGAGTAATTCCCCTTCTGTTTGGCACACAATATTTCTTAATGGCTCTAAAAGCTTTATCTGTAAACAAAGAGCACAAAAAAAGCTTCCCCAAGACATTCATTACATATTATATTTAAAAACAGTAACATGACAAAAAGAAGAATCTTAACAGTTTACATAAATATTAGTGATATTAATTAAATAACACCATACCAAAGCAACACCACCAGCATAATTTCTTTCACATATCTTTCCTTGAAATGTTGCTCCCACATATTTAAATCTATTCCTATAACTTAAGCACAAAAATAAAATTTTATTAAAAACACATCTTTGGGAAAAGTAGGCAAATTCATTTGCAACTGTTTTCTATAACTATTGGAACTAATCTATGTTTAATTATCCTCTTAGAATTTCAAAGTACCTCCCAGCCAACATGTGACACATAGTGGAGCTATTACTTCTGCTTCTTTTAAAATGTACAATAAAGGGGGCAGAGCCAAGATGGTGGAGTAAAAGCAGTGACTTGTTTGAGCTCTCCTCCAAACCCCTCCAAATATCTATAAAAATAGCTCTAAACAAATTCTAAAGCAGCAGAACCCACAAAAAGACAAAGTGAAACAAATTTCCAGCCCAAGACAACCTGTATGGTTGATCAGAAAGGTATATCACGATGACCTGGGAGAGGAGCTCAGTTCAGCATGGGCATGCAGGCTGCAGTGAACCAGGAGCAGGCCTCAGAGGACTGAAGAGCAGGCAGCTGTGGTGGTTTCCTGACTTCTCAACCAGTGAAAGCCAAAGACAACTTAGAAGGTCAGTGGGGAAAATCTGCTTCTGCAGTGAGAGAGAAGAAGGGTGGGGTCCCAGCCCCTGTCCCCGACTGTGGTCCCGGGGAGGCGGCTGCCTCCAGAGCTTCCCGCCCACAGACTGAGGGGGAATCAACTGGCTGATCAGAGGGGGATTGCAGGGATCTCTCTGCTGGTGCAGGATTCTCTTACTTTGGCCATGCTTGGATTTGGGTCACAGTTCTCGGTGGCATTCCTGGGGTGAGGAGGAGTACTGGAGTGGTTGAGCTTGTAGTGGTAGTGAAGAAGAAATTCTCCTCATAGTTCCAAGACAGAAAAGAGTGCTTATGGTCACTCATAGACCAGAGCACAGGCCAGGAAAGGAGTAAACACTTCACCCCTTGTCATACCACCTTGGAAGAACTGAAAATTAACAGGTCCCTAGAAGTATCTCTGAAAACATTTGTACAAAACTACCAAAGCTTAGGACAGTACATTCTCCACACTGGAAGCAGACCCCTACCTTAACAAAGAGTTTATAACTCAAGTAATTGGCTGGAATCATGAGCAAGGAGCACAAAAAAAGTCAGACTACAGAATTTTACTTTGGTGACAAAGAAGATCAAAACATACAACCAGAAGAAGACACCAATGTCAAAGTTCCTACATCCAAAGCCTCCAAGAAAAATATGAATTGGTCCCAGGCCATGGAAGAGCTCAAAAAGAATTCTGAGAAGCAAGTAAGAGAAGTAGAAGAAAAACTGAGAGCGATGCTAAAGGAGACCCAAAAAAATACTGAAGAAAATAACACCTTAAAAAATAGCCTAACCCAAATGGCAAAAGAGGTCCAAAAAGCCAATGAGAAGAAGAATGCCCTAAAAAGCAAAATTGGCCAAATGGAAAAGGAAGTCCAAAAGCTCACTGAAGAAAATACTTCCTTAAAAATTAGAATGGAGCAACTGGAAGCTAGGGACTTTATGAGAAATCAAGGCATTGTAAAACTAACCAAAAAGAATGAAAAAATAGAAAACAACATGAAATATCTCATTGGAAAAAAACAACTGACATGGAAAATAGATCCAAGAGAGAGAACTTAAAAATTACTGGACTATCTGAAAGCCATGATCAAAAAAAGAGCCTAGACACCATCTTTCAGGAAGTTATCAAGGAAAACTGCCCTGATATTTTAGAACCAGAGGGCAAAATAGAAATTGAAAGAATCTACCAATCACCTCCCGAAAGAGATCCCCAAAGAAAAACTCCTAGGAATATTGTAGCCAAATTCTAGAATTCCCAGGTCAAGGAGAAAATATTGCAGGCAGCCAGAAAGAAACAATTCAAGCATTGTGGAAACACAATCAGGATACCACAAGATTTAGCAGCTTCTACATTAAGGGACCTGAGGGCTTGGAGTATGTTATTCCGGAAGACTAAGGAGATAGGATTACAACCAAGAATCACCTACCCAGCTAAACTGAGTATAATCCTTCAAGGCAAAAAATGGTCATTCAATGAAATAGGGGACTTTCAAGTATTTGTGATGAAAAGACTAGAGCTGAATAGAAAATCTGACTTTCAGATATAAGACTCAAGAGAAGTATGAAAAGATAAATAGGAAAAAGAAATCATAAGAGACTTACTAAGGTTGAACTGTTTACATTCCTGCATGGAAAGCTGATATTTGTAACTCATGAGTCCTTTGTCAGTATCAAGGTAGTAGGAGGGGAAAAAACATATGTATATATAGATAGATATGCAGACAGACAGATAGAGGGCACAGGATAAGTTGAAGATGAAGGGAGTAATATCTGGAAAATAAAATTAAGGAATGAGAGAGGATTATACTGGGAGAAGGAGAAGTAGAATGGGGTAAATTATCTCACATGAAACAGACAAGAAAAGGCTTTTACAGTGGAGGTGAAATGGGGGAAGGTGAGAGGGAATGAGGGAATCTTATTCTCATAGGATTTGACTTAAGGAAGGAATAACATATACAATGGGGCATGGAAATCTATCTTACCCTACAAGAAAATAAGGGGGGAAAGGGACAAGAGAACAAGGGGTTGATAGAGGGGAGGGCAGATTGGGAGAGGGATAATCAGAAGCAAACACTTCTGAGAGGGACAGGGTCAAAAGAGAGAAAAGAATAAATGGGGGGTAGGATAGGATGAAGGGAAATATATTTAGTTTTTCACATTACTACTATGGAAGTGTTTTGCTTGACTATACATCTATAACCTGTATGGAGATGCTTGCCTTTTCAATGAGGGTAGGTGGGGAGGGAGGAAAGGAGAAAATTTGTAACTCAAAGTTTTAAAAATACATGTTAAAAATTAAAAAAAAATTGAAAAAATAAAAAAATGTACAATAAAATACAAATTCACATAAAAACGGGAGAAGGAATTTCTGAAGAAAGGAAAACAACTTTTAAGTAAAAAAGAGAGAACAATTTAAAGTAACTAAAGATTTATTATTTCATGGATCACCATGCCCAAGAATTCATCACGAAGTGTCTAGACTATTAGTGTGATAAGCCTCTTTGTGCTTAGGCTAATCCTTGGAAAGTAGACTTACTCTCTTGCCAGGACCATACCTGAAGATTTTTCAGTGTAGCAGAGGCCTCTAGAGCTTCTGCCCCATTGGCAGTCTTTTCTAGACTACTGGAATATACTCTTAATTGGTCTCCCTGCCTGTAGTCTCTTCATCTCCCCAATTCTTCTTCCATACAGATGTGAAACTGATATTACTAAACATAGGTCTGACTATGTGACTTTCCTTATTCTGGCATTTACAGATCTGTCCCTATATTTATATACTATATTTACAATCTATGTTTACTATCCAATCTCACACCACTTCATGAATTCTATTCTTCAGCTAAACTAGTCTAGTTGCTGTTCCCCATATGGCACACATTATCTCCCATCACTGCATTTTTGCATATTCTCTGTCTCCCTTACATAGAATACTTTTCCTCATCACCTCTGCCTCTTGGAATTCCCACTTGCCTTCAAAGTTCAAGTGCCACCTCCTATGTGAGGTCTTTCCTGACCATCCCCTCCAAATTGTTAGTGTTCTTTTTCCTTAAAATTACTTTGTATTTAATTTCTATATATTTTGTATTTACTTATCTTCGGAAAATTTGTTTTCTGCAATAGAATGTAAATGTCTGCAGTAGAATGTAAATTTTAAATTGTCTTTTTGTCCTCAGTGTCTATCACGATGTCTTGCACATAGCAGATATTTAATAAATGCTTGTTTGATTGAACTGCATGTTCTGGAGTCATAAGGACAAGCAGATAAGTCCAGGTTACTCTACAAGTGGACATAACATTCTACAAGTGAGTGGAGCAAGATTCAGGACTAGGACATTCTGAAATTGGGTAGATTAGAAAACTGAACTGGGAAGGAATTTGAATAATGGATGAAAAATAGGTTTGCTCTCTTCCATTCATCCATTTCCACTAACCAACTCCCGTTATTGTTCTTTACTTGGTTGCATACATTTATTGTCTACTCAATTTCTCTTTCCTATTCCTACTCACCATGATTTCCCCTCTCCCTCTCCATTATTTGCTTCCTTACCTTCTCTTCTTCTTAAGCTCCAGACTCTTCCCATGAAAGTATGTTCTATACTTCTTATTCTTGCTTTTAGTTCTTAAAAAATTCCTAGTCAACCCTAACAACACTGTGGTTCAGTGGAGAGAGGACTGGAGTCAAGAAGACCTGAGTTTGAAAACTACCCCAGCTACTTATTAGCTGTGTGACCCTGAGCATGCCACTTAACCTCTGTTTACCTCAGTTTCTTCATTTGTAAAACAGAAATACTGATGGTGTCTATCTCTCAGAGTTGTGTAACAAATGAGACAATATATGTAAAGCCCTTTGCAAACCTTAAAAACATTATATAAATGATGCTATGGATTGCACCCCACACACTTGTGTAAAACTCCTGATTTATGAATTAGAATTATGAATTGCTATAGCTTACATAATTAGAAATCTCAAGAGTAAATGGACACAGCAGATATTCATTAGGAATATCTCACCAACACTAAATCTAACATTAAGAAGTTTGAACTTGTAAGATTTTAATGCATCAACCTTACACTACATAATTATAAAATCAGCCTCTTATGAAACAAGGTTAAAAATTATTTTGATTCAACTTTGTAAATTAAATTTAATTAAATTTGCAAAGATTAAAAAAATCACCTTTACTTTTACTATATTATGCTAGAAACTCTGTCAAAAGAAGGGCTATATCTCTATAAACAATGTTTTAATTAGTTACTTCACAGAGCTATTCTAATGGCAAATAAAGAGAATAACATAGCCAAGGATTTCTGAAAAATGCAGTACAAACTGTAGGGAACTCATATTGCCAATAATAGATTGAAAAAACATATAAAATGCAGGGAAATACAAAGCAAGACTTTTTGAAATAAGCAGCTTCCCTGTAGATATTCTCCTAAAATTTTACCTCTTTTTCTTCTGATTTATTTATATTTTTAAAAATTTACAATTGCACTTGAAAACTTTTGGCACCAAGGAAATGAAGGAGGAGGATCAGTCCTGTGGCTAGGGATTCTTCTGGTCCTATGAAAAGTTATTCAGCATTCTGCTCTGGCTGCTGAAAGTTGCAATATTGATCTCCTTCCACTGCTCTTTACATCTCATTTAAGAGAAGGAGATCAGGGACCATTTTCCACCAACATGTTAATGCTGTTGGGATCTGGGACTCTTGCTCCCTCTGGGCAGCTACTTTGAAAAAGGTTAAAATAGATGACTGCAGGTACAGAACCCTAAAAATATGCTGTTTGTTTTATAAAATTAATACTGATTTTTTTTGTTCTATTTGAACTACTCATAATGAGAGAGAAAACTTCCAGTAAAACATTCGTCCAGTGCTTCAGCTTGGCATGGATAGGCCAGCAGAGGGCAACTCTGGCAAGTCGTACTGAGCTGAAAAAGCTTTGTGCTGAGGGGCCTACATGGGACAAAATATGCTTTAAGAACCATCCTGAAAAAAAAAAAAAGAACCATCCTAGCTAAGGTAAGAAGGAAGCTCTTCATCTGAAACCAGCCATTAGGTGATGATATGCAAATATACATACATGCACGCAAACATAGGAACATACATAATGCATATGTACATACACACACACTGACTTCCACACTTTAGGCATGAATGTGATAAATTTTGGTGGAAAGAACTCTCCAATTTAATCACAGGTCATTAAACTGAAATTTTAAAGAGTGAGCTATATTGACCCTCCTCTCATGTACAGTGGTTTATATTCCTAGAAAAGCCACTGAAAATTGCAATGTTATAAAACAATCTCACTTAACCTAAGAAACACATTGTGAAAAGAGATTTAATTGCTGGTTAAGGTCCTAATGCCTAATTTTTTTTTAAGTAACCTCAAACATTACAGTTAATCAGCTATCCATCATATACTTATATTGTATGAAGCTTCCATAAATTAAATCCAATAGTTAATTGCATAAAATATATCATCTGATATAGTGCCGGCACACTGCAAAGAACTATCTTCTCCATAACGTCTTCCTACTTTTACTGCCACAAACCAGAAGAAGAAGAAACATCCTTGTCAGAGTCAGGGAATTTTGAAGAGTTTCTTCAGTTAGATTTTGACAAACATCTTTGTGGAGACTTGAGGGGGAAGATTTAGGATGGCCACTTGGTGGCTTTATAAGAAATGAATCCATAGCTATCTCAAAAATTTGGTTGACTTGAATGATAACCAAATTAGCTACCTATACACAAACCAAAAAAAAAAATTAAATTAATAGGTCTTTCTCACAGGGTATGGAGCCCTGGAAACCCCACCCTCTACCCTGAACTTTCCTTGAATTTTCCCACAGGGTCAAGTCTCTGGCATTTGCCTGAGGCATAGACCCATTCTAGTAATCCTTTCAACTGGCCTTTCATTGTGGCCTGCGGCCCAGTCCCCCAATTCTCTGTTACCTCTAACCTACCCCAACGCTTCACTGTTTTTACCTCAGATCTCCCAGGCTACTTCCCACCCTTGATTCCATCTAGACCCCTTCCACTTGGCACAGGTCCCCTGGAAGGGGTACCTGGTCCTTCCAAATCCTTCTCTGTTACCTCTCAGTTCCTCAAGCTATTGGCCACTCCTAGATCACATCCAGATCTTCCCACAGTCTTTCTGTACACAAATGTCCATCTTTCCCCTACTAAACTGCTCAGATTCCTCAAGAGTCTGACCAATGCTCAGATTCTTAAAATCTGGCCAATAATGCGGATTTATAGAATCTTATTCAATCTGACTAGTGTTGCTAGAAACACTAACAGTTTGGTTTTCCCAGGTTCAATAGGAACACAGGACAGGGGAAGATTAGGTTATTGATTAATGGACTTATCAGTTTATTAATTTATTGGTTTATACAAAATGCACAAACAAAATAGATTAGTTTTCACGGATTCTATAGAAATAATAGATGTTGTACTGTAAATACAGACGGCAAAAGGAATGTGCAGGAATGTTGGGACAAGTTGGAGGGTAAAGCCAAGAAATCCTATATAACCAATTGCTCTACTTCTGTATTTGTGTGTGAATTCCGTGAAGGAATCTTTAAATCAGACTCAAATTGAGTCTGGTGTTTTTATGATAGTGTTCTAATAAACCTTGTCTTTGGCTGAAAGAAGGCTTGGGTTGAATTCATTCAAGGCAGAACCTGCGTTACTTGCCCTTGAATTTTGGGGACCCAGTACCAAAATTCAAGGGCAAGCAACATTTCCATTGCAGTAATAAGTCCTTGCCAACTAGATTAAAACATTGGATTGTAGATATCCTTGCCTTGGTGTCTGGGGTTTTTTCCCCTCCCTATAATTAACCATTTTAAAGGATTAAATTTGGGCTATGACTATAAAGTAATGAGGCTGATTTTCTTCCCCACAAACATAACAGGTAATGTAAGTGGTTACAAGGATTTGGGGAAGAGCAAGCACAGTGTTCTAGGTCTGAGGCAGTCTCACCACACAGAGCCTGCTTTGCGTCCCCTGCATCTGACCATAGTTCAACTGTATAAAATAGAATCAATCTAAATTTATATTTACATAACACACTCCTTAGGCAGCAAGGTGGCTCAGTAGATAGAGTCCTGGGCCTGGAGTCAGGAAGACTCATCTTCCTGAGTTTAAATCTTGCTTTGGACACTTACTAGCTGTGTGACTCTGGGCAAATCACTTAACCCTGTCTGCCTCAGTTTCCTCATCTGTAAAATGATCTGGAGAAGGAAATAACAAAATACTCCAGTGTTTTTGCCAAGAAAACCCAAACAGGGTCCCAAAGAGTCAGATATGACTGAAATAACTGAACAACAACACACATCCTTGACCTTTCTCTCCCAACATCTTCCATGCCTTCTATCCTCCCGCCTACTTCAAAAAGAATAAATCAAAGATCTGAATACTCCCCCCCCCACCCCCACCCCCACCTCCTGCACTGGACTAGTTCTAACCCAGAGGCAAAGTGAGAGTGAGACTAGGGCCTGGGAGAAGCTGGATTCAGAAGAGCAGAAAGTTGATTGACTAAAGTTGGCTCATTTGCATGTTGCCAATTTAAAGCAAAATTTTGAGCAATTAAAGAACTATAATGTGAATTCTCAGTATTCAAAGTGCTCTAAATTAAGTATCACTTTATTATTTTTTCAAAAGTCAATGGTCAGATCATCTGCCATAATGCACCATTTTTTTTTTTGGTTTCTTCCTTAGAAATGCTATGATACTGTTCTTCTGTGGGAATTGGGGTTTCTACTCCCACTATAACTAATGTAAACATAGAAAACCCAGATTCTACACTGAACTAATCAAATAACTGCAAATAAGCCCTTCCCTTAATCAATTTAGGAGAAGGGAATTGCTTTGATCACTGGATAAAAACAGATGATGCCACTCAGCAAAGATTTTGTGATGGACTAAAAAACAAGATACATCTTTGGGTCTCTGCATGACACAGCAAGCTATTTCAGACAGTTATTCAATAAGCATTTAAGTTCCTACTCAGTAAAAGCATCATGAAAAAGACAGTCCCTGCCCCTGAGGAGCTATATTAGCTTCCCACTATCCAGAAGCCAAGTAGCTAAGCTTCAGATTCTGTAAGCTTCAAGGAGGCAGACCCCTACACTAATATCAGAGAAAAAGGGATGTTGCTTCACTATTGCCCCACTCCCTTCTACCCCTCATTTCGCATGACTTCAGAGACACTGGAGGCAGCCTATCCAACCAGAAGCAGGCAGACACACGAAGAACCACTGGCTTCAACCCAAGGGGAGGTCCTCGAGGATTTCACAAAGGGAAAAAGGGACTTCATTTTAACCAGGGGTTCTGAATTATTCTTTGCCAAAGTCCTACATATGTCCTCATCACCTATGCACTCTTTTACCCAGCACACTATACCTATTTGTGAAAGGCTGTATGGCAGATTTGGGGGAGGGGACTATTATTTGTTTTTGTTTTGACCAATTGTTTCTAATCTATAATTACCACTTTCTAAAAGGTGTGTGACCCTGGGCAAGTCACTTAACCTCTGTCTGCCTTAGAGGTAGGTAGGTGGCTCAGTGGATAGGATGCTAGGCCTGGAGTCAGGAAGACCTCAGTTGGAATCCAACCTCACATACTCACTAACTATGAGATCCTGGGCAAGTCACTTAACCTCTGTTTGCCTTAATCCACTAGAGAAGGAAATAGCAAACCACTCCAACATCTTTGCCAAGAAAACTCCAAACTGGTCAGGAAGAGTGAGACAGGACTCAAAAACAGCAAAAGCTAATTAAGCTGGTGGAGCACACCAGATGGCAGCTCATGAATCTTAATACTGAAAACATTCTAGTCCCTAGGTAATATCCCTTAAGGGATATAGTAGTCAGAAAGCTTCTGGGGACCCAGGCTACCAATGTAAGTGGGAGTTGGGGAGAGTTCAGGGGGAGCTATACTTACCTAAGTAAAAATGCCATATCATGCCTCCTCAGAACAAGGTAAGATTCTTTCCACTTTAAAAATCTCTTCAATAATTCATCAGGTTCTCCAGCAGTATTGATTTTATTTTTGTCTATCCAGAACTCCAAGGAAGACAGTACGATAGTCAAGTTAAGTGAGCTATACATCTAAAAACGGAACAGATATGGAAGACATATTCAAATACCACTAACCTAAATTAATTTTTTGAAATAAGCCTGACTCCAATTAGTTGATTATATTCCTTAGTGAAATAAGGCATTTATACAATAAATAGATGAATAATAAATAGGGGACCTTATAAAGTACCACGACAGCTATTAAAAAAATATCTAAAGAAGTGGTTCTCAAATTTTTGGTCTCATACTGAGGAAAACGTGACTGGGGATGTTGCTTCTGCATATCACTCAATCAGGGGAGTAGATGGCTATGTGACAGCATTGGAGTCAGTTTAAACTAGGAGGGAATGTGAGAAATAGAAGGGTTTTTCTTTTATTTCCACAAAAGTCACATGGAACCTGAGGAATGAAATCTAGGGGCTAGGTGGAAGATGAACAAAGGAAGCCATGAAGTAGAATTGGTGGGTGAATAGATTAACCAGAGAAAACCGGTTCTGAGGTTGGGTATAGATGAACATATCTGCATCCCAAGCAAAAGGGGTGTGGGCATAGTCAAATAAGGGAAAAAGTAAATAAGGGCCAGGGTCACTGAACTGTGGGGAGTAGGAGATGTAAACAGGAGCAGGGACTCACGTGGGGACATTAGGTGCTTCAGAGAGGCTATAACCTCTATGGTACAGTGGTACCAAGCTAATGGGGAATCACGGGAGGGAAATTTGAATCAGGAATAGGGAATAAAAAGGTGTGTATCTGTCAACACATGTGCTCTCACTCGCATGCTCTCTCACATGTGGGATGCCGGCCCTTCCCAGGCCACTCATAAAACTCCCTGGTTCAACAATGGCTTTGTGGAATTCATGGTAAAGCTAACAATACTTTGGGTTTTTATGCTCTTACAAATTATTGTGGATCTCAAAGTGTTTTTGTTTATGTTTGCTACATCTATATGTTAATATTTACCATATTAGGAATTACAACTACTAAATTTTTCATATATTTATTAATTCATTGGAAAACAACAACCTAAGCAATAATTATTTATTAAATGCCTACTATGTGTAAGGCACTGTGCTAAATGCTGGGGATACAAAAAGAGGCAAAAGACAGGCCCTATTCTCAAGGATCTTACAATCTAATGGGGAAAACAACATGCAAATAATTTAAACAAAGCAAGTGATACTGTATACAGGGTAAATAGGAAATAATTAACAGGGGAAAGGCACTGGAATTAAGAAGGATTGAGGAAGGTAGGATTTCAGTTGGGACTCAAGGGAATCCAAGGAGTTCAGCAGTCAGAGCAGAGGAGAGAGAGAGTGTTCCAGGCATAGGGAGCAGTTGGAGAAAACGCTGGGTCCTGGAAGATGAAGTGTCTTGTTTGTGGAACAGTCAGGAGGCCAGTGTCACTGGATTGAAGAATATGTGTTGAGGAGTAAGATGTGAGAAGACTAGAAAGATGGGGGAGAGGTGGTAGGTTTTCAAGGGCTTTGAATGCCAAACAAAGCATTTTGTATTTGATCCTGGAGGCAATATAAAGCTACTAAAGTTTGAGTAGGGAGGGGTGACATGATCGGACCTGAGCTTTTGAAAAAATCATTTTGGGGGTTAAATAGGGATTGGTTGGAATGGAGAGAGAGACTTGAAGCAGGCAGACCCACCAACAGGCTACTGCAATGATCCAAAAATGAGGTAATGAGGACCTGCACCAGGGTGGTGGCAGTATCAGAGAAGAAAAGGAGGCATATTCAAGAGATGTTGCAAAGGTGAAATCAAGGCATCTTGAACAGCTTGGATACGGGGGCCAAGAGATAGTGAGAAATCTAGGATGACTCCTAGCTTGCCAACCTGACAGACTGGGAGGATGATATTGTACTTTATACTAACAGGGAAGAGTAGCATCATTTTTCATATTTTTGCAAATCTCTTTAATGTCTTTCTTAATAAAAGACAGATGTATTCTCTTATCTCCTTCTGCATTCAATTTGTTGCAGTGTTGTTTTGGTTAAAGTTTATGAAGAAAATCTGACCTCATACAGATATGTAGTTGGAAAGGGAAGAGTACTTTAAAAGGCAAAAAGATCCTAGTACTATTACAAAAATTGTCATAACCTTGTAGGCCCACAAAAGAGTTCCTGGGAATCCCAAAGGTCTGTGGTCTTCACTTTGATAACTGCTCATCTAAAGTAACACTAAAGTAACATCAAAAGTCCATTTTATGAAATAATTATTCTACTTGGAGTCATGACACCAGGTTTTAACCCTGCCTTGACACTTTCAGAGCTGGTTAATGATGAGCAAGTTACTGGACCTCTCAGAAATCAGTTTCCTCATCTATGAAATGAGGATAACCTAACCATATCCCTCGGGGTTGTTGTAAAGAAAACACTTTGTAAACCTTTAAGTTTTGTGTGAACATGAATTATTATTATTCTGTTATTATTTGTCCCTATATTCTATTTAAAACACCGGGGTATGGTTTTTCTGACGTAAGGAACAGAAGGACCCTTCATCAATGGTGTCCTGAGCCTCCTCTGCAACTTAGAATATTAGATAGCTGCCTAGGGTAACTCCAGAAATCAAGAAACATGAAAAGGCAAAAGCTTACTGTGCTGACAAGTCCAATAACCATGGCAATTTTCTGAGTAACAAGGTTTGCATCAGATCCCATAAAATTATACTGAAAAATATAATGGATTTCAAGTCTGAGTAAAACAATTTAATGATATACTTTATTAACATTATAACACTAGGCTATTTACCAAACAAATGCTATTGATTAAAAATGTAAATCTTAAATTTGGAGAGGCAATTTTCCATCACAATGATGTATTACATAATAATTATGTGTAATCTATTACAATATAATAACATGTCATTATAATAATATAACATATCATTATAATAATATAATATATAATAATAATATCTTAGGGATTAAGAAATCTTTCTAGCTAAGGAGAATATAGTTAAACTCTCAACCACTGTATCTAGGAAGTAAAAATGTAAGAGAATTAAACATGTTTCCTCCTGTACTTCTTACTGTCTTTGGGCTAAGTGACTAATCATAAGAAGTATTAAAATTCTCTGGAATTCTCTCTTACTTGCTATCATTAATGTTCCCAAGTTATTATAAAGCAAAATTAATTAAAAACATTCCTCATTAAAACAATAATATAAAGAAAAAAATCAGTTTCCCAAATTTTAGAATATATTAACAAAAGAAGATTATTGCCATTATATAATTTGAACAGAAAATTATGGACAACAGTATACTATGGTGTCTTGATTCTCTCTACATTATTGAATACATTAGTTCAGTTTTATAAAATGACTATAGAATAATATACTACAGATATTATACAGTACCTGGACCATAGTAAGCACTCACAAATATTTGTTGGAAATGCAGGGGGAAAAAATCAATATTAGTGTCAAACAACTTTGCTCCAAACAGTCCCTTGGACTTCATTTTAGTCATTTTGCAGTGGAAATAAAAGGAGAGGGAAAATAAGGTATTACGAAGGTTAGAAAAGAAAGACAAAGAAATTAAAATAATGGACTTACCAGACTTTTTTCCACGACAACATGCATTTCTAGATACCCAGAGAAAGATGATAAATAATCTAACTGGGACTAAAATATAAAAAAAAAAACCACAAAGGAACATATCAACATTTAACATTTCTCATATATTTTATCTAATTTTTGAACCTTTTAAGGTATTATTAATGAACTGAAATAAGCAGAACATTTGGAAACTAAAAAATAACTGGATATTTGATAACCACAACCCAACCATGGGAATACTCATCCAAATCTCAATTACTACATGACTACATTACTATAAGAGCTTCTTATTTTTAATTAATTTTTTTTTTCAGTTGACAAAGATCTATTTTCTCTCTACCACCTCCCAACCTCCAATAAAAAGGAAGAAGAAAAACAAAACCATTACAAAAATATACAAAGTCAGGCAAAACAAAATTCCCACATTGGCCATTTCCTAAAAATCTGTATTGATCTGCCACCTAAATCCAGCAACTCTCTTTCAAGAGACAGGGAACATGCTTCATCATGGCTCTTCTTGTAATCTTGATGATTAGAGTTGTATATCTTTACAATGTTGTTACATCAATCAATATTTATTAAGTACCCACTACCTGTCAGGCACTTAAGTGTTAAGTGCTGGGGATACAAAAAACAGCAAAAGAACAACCTATTCTTAGGAAGCTCACAAGCTAATGGGGAGGACAATATGCAAGCAAATATGTATAAAGTAAGCTGTATAAAAGATAAATAGGAAATAACTATCAGAGAAGAAGCACTAGAATTAAGAAGGGTTGGGAAAGGCTTTCTATAAAGGATGGGATTTTAGTTAGAATTTAAAGCAAGCCTGGGAGATCAGTTGGTGGAGTGTTCCAGGCCTGGGGGACTGGGAGAAAATGCCTGGAACTTAGAGATGGAATGTCTTGTTGTGGAACAACCAGAAGGCCAGTGTCACTGGATCAAAGAGTACATGGCAGAAAGTAAGGTGTAAGAAGACTTGAAAGGGGGGAGGAGGCTAGATTATGAAGGGCTTTGAATACCAAACAGAGCACTTTATATTTGATCCTGGAGGTAATAAGGAACCACTAGAATTTATTGAGTAGGTGGGGTGACATGATTGGACCTGTATTTTGATGGCTGAATTGAAGATGGATTGTAGTGTGGAGAGACTTGGAAAGCAGACCCACTCCACAGGTTATCACAACAGTCCAGGTGTAACATAGTAAGAGTCTGCACTAGAGTGGTGGCAGTGTCAGAGGAAAGAAGGGAATGTATTGGAGAGATGTTACAAGGGTGAAATCAATAGGCCTTAGCAACAGATTCGATATGGGAGGTAAGAGACAGTGAAAAGTACAGGATGACTCCTACATTGCAAGCCTGAGTCACTGGGAAGACAATGTTACCTTCTACAGTAATGCAGGGAGTATTTATGGGGAAAGATAATGAATTCTGTTTTGGACATATTTTGTTTAACATATCTACTAGAAATCCAGTTTGAGATGTCTGAAAGGCAGTTGAAGATTCAAGACTGGAGGTCAACAGAAAGGTTAGGGTAAGATAGTTAGATTTGAGAATCATCAGCATAGAGATGGTAAAAATCCGTGGAAGCTGATGAGATCATCAAGTAAAGTAGTCTAGAAAGAGAAGAATCAGGACAGAATCCTGTGGGACACCTACAGTTAGAGGTCATGATCTGGATAAGGATCCAGGATAGGAGACTGAGAAGAAGCAGTCTGATAGGTAGGAGGACAACCAGAAGAGAGTAATGCATCCCTCCCCCAAAAAGAAAAGAGAGAGAGAGAGAGAGAGAGAGACAGAGAGAGAGAGAGAATATCAAGGAGGACAGGCTTATGTACAGTATCAAAAGCTATAAAGAGCTTGAGGAGAATGAGGACTAAGAAAAAGCCATTGGATTTGGCAGTTTTTGTTGTTAAATAAATTGTTCTCCCAGATCTGCCTAACTCATTTTCTAACAGTTCATAAAAGTCTTTCCAGGGGTCCCTAAACTGTTTCCTTCTTCATGTCTTGTTGCACAATAACATTCCATTACATTCATATGCCAGAACTTGATTAGCCATTCGCCAACTGATAGATAATCCTTTCATTTCTAGTTCTTTGTCACACACAAAAAAATAGCAGTTATAAATAAATTTGCATACATGGGTATTTTTCATTTTTTCTTTTATTTTATTAGGAAATAGGCCTAGTAGTGACATTGATGGGTCAAAGAATTCACACAGTTTAATAACTTTAGAGGCATAGCTCCAAAGTGCTTTTCAGAATGGTGAGCAATTCAAAGCTTTCACAGCAATCTACAGCTCAAAGCAGCAGTACATCAATGTATCTCATTTCCTACAGCCTCTTTAGTATTTGTCATTTTCCCTTTTTTTCAATTTTGAAAAATCTCATAGGTGTAAGGTAGAATTTTAGAGTTGCATTAATTTTGCCTTTTTCTAATTTTAATGATTTTGGAGCATCTTTTTACATGTTCATCTAGCTAACACTAGCTTGGATTTCATCCCTGAGAACTGCTTGTTCATATCTTTTGACCATTTATCAATTGAGAAATGGCTATGATTTTTATAAATTTGAATCAGCTCCCTATATATTTTAGAAATACAGCCTTTATCATAGAAAATTGCTGCAAAGGTTGTTTTATAGAAGTTATCTGTTTCCCTTCTAATTTTAGCTACATTCATCATGTATGTAATCAAAATTATTCATTTTTCCTTTCTAATGTTCACTATTCCCCTGCTTGGTCATAAACTCTTCCCCTATGCATAGACTTGAAAGTTATTTTTTTCCTTGCTCCTCTGATGTCCAAGTCACATATTTATTTAAAGCTTATCTTGGTATATGATGTGAGTTGGTACTGTATAGTCCAGTGCTTCTTAAACAGTGGGTCAGTTTAAGAAGCACTGAAGGTGTCTCCAGCAGAAAAAAGTTTAAGAAGCCCTGCATACCTAGTTTCTGCCATACAGCTTTAAAGTTTTCAAAGTTTTCTGTTGAATAGTGAGCTTTCACCCCAGTAGCTATAGTCATCGTGTTTTTCAAACCCTAGGCTACTAGATTCCTTTCCACATATATGTTGTATACCTAATCTATTCCACTGATCCCTCTATTTTTAACTAGTACCAAATTACTTTGATGATTATTACTTTGTAGTATAGCTGAGATGTAATATTGCTAAGCCTCCTTCCTTACCACTTTTAAAATATTTATTATTTACTTATTTTTAACATTCTTTTCTTTTTCAATTGTAAGTTCCAGATTCTTTCCCTCTCTCCCTTTCACCTTCCCGAACCCACTAAGAAGTCAAACAATATGATGTCAACTGTACATGTGAAATATGCAAAACACATTTCCATATTAGCCATATTGCAAAAAAAAAGCAAAAAAAAGCAAAAAAAAATAAAAGAAATTAAGAAAAGTATATCTCAATTTGCATTCAGAGTTCATCAGTTCTCTCTATGGAGGTGGATAGAATTTCTTCATCATGAGTCCTTGGATTATTGTATTGATCAGAGTAGTCAAGTCTTTCAGAGTTGATCATCATTACAATATTGCTGTTACTGTGCACAACGATCCACTGGTTCTTCTCATTTCACTTTGTATCAGTTCATTTGGCCTTGCCATGTTATTTTTTTGGTTTTTTTCTGTTTTTTTCTGAAACCACTCACCTCATCGTTTCTTACACCACAATAGTACTTCATCACAATCATATGCCACAACTTGTTCAGCCATTCCCCAATCAATGAGCATCTCCTCAATTTCCAATTCTTTGTCACCACAAAAAGAGGAGCTATAAATATTTGTATTTTTCCTTTTTCTTTGACCTCTTTGGGGTACAGACCTACTAGCAGTATTGCTGGATCAAAGGGTACACAGAGCTTTATGGCCCTTTGAGCATAGCTCCAGATTGTTCTCTAGAATCCAGCTGGACCAATTCACTATTCTACCAACAATTCATTAATGTTCATATTTTCCCTCATCCCCTCCAGCATTTGTCTTTTCTAATAGGTATGAGGTAGTACCTCAGAGTTGTTTTAATTTGCCTTTCTCTAATCAGTGGTGATTTACAGCATTTTTTTTGCATGGCTATAGATAGGTTTGATTTCTTCTAAAAATTGCCTGTTCATGTCCTTTAACCATTTATCAATTTGGAAATGGCTCTTATTTTTATAAAATTGACTCAGTTCTCTATATATTTGATAAATGGAAGCCTTATTAGAAAAATCTACCTCAATTTTTAATATCATTTCATTGTCTATGGTACTTTTTTTTTTAGCAAAATAGTTTTCCTAAGTCTCTCAACTAGATTTAATTTTGCTTTTGCTTTCTCTGAGATCATGATTGTCCCCTGCCCTCTTCACTTCAGAAGAAGCATAATAGACTCTGCTCTAGCCCTTCATTTCAACTCTGTGTGCATCTTTATAACCCAAGTGTGTCTCTTGTACACATTTTTGGATTCTGGTTTTAAATTCATTCTGCTATCTGCTTCCATTCTGTGAGTTAGTTCATGCCATTCACATTCACAGTTAATGATCATTCTGTATTTCCCTCTATCTATTTCTCTCTCTCTCTCTCTCTCTCTCTCTCTCTCTCTCTCTCTCTCTCTCTCTCTCTCTCTCTTTCTTTTCTCTCTCTTCTCTCTTTTTATCCTGTGCCTCTTCAAAAGTCTGTCTTTCTTTCAACTACTGCCTCCCCAATTCTCCCTTCCCCTAATAATCTGCCCTCATACATCCCTTCCTCTTCTCTTCCTAACTCCCTATTGCATAAGACAGATATCTATACCCAAATGAGTGTGTATATGTGTGTATGTGTGTGTGTATACACACATACATACATATATATATATATATATATATATATATATATCCAAATGAGTATAAATATATATATATATACATACATATTCTTCCCTCTTTGAACCAATTCTGAACTACATATATATACACGTATATATATATATATATACACACATATATATACACCCAAATGAGTGTGTGTACGTGTATGTGTGTGTGTGTGTGTGTGTGTGTATATTCTTTCTTCTTTGAACGAATTCTGATGTGAAGTTCAAGCTCTTCCTTGCACATCTCCTTTATGTGTCCCATTCTACTTTCCTCTTCCCCCTTCTCCCAGTGTATCTCTCTTTCTTACGCCTATATTCTTTTTTTGGACATCTTCCCAACATAATCACCTCATACCTGTGTCCTCTGTCTATGCAGACTGTAACTGACCAAAAGTTTCACATATAATGTACAAATATCTAAGTGTGAAGTTTAATCTTCTCTCTATTGGTAAGCAATTGTACAAGCATTATAACTCTGTAGAATATTTTAAATAAAGCATCTGTGAGATCATCATAAAAAAACCATCAGCTGCCATTATGATAGTAGTCTGAGCCCGTAAGAGAGAAATTTCCTTTTCAGAACAACTGAAAGGAACTTGAGGATCAGCACACAACTAATCTTTCAGCCAATCCAATTATTCAACCTTAACTGTACTTTCTCCTATAGCAGTCAGGTGCCTATTTAGGGCAACATTCTGTTCACACAGAGCCATAAAATCTTCACCCATAGCTGTGCAATAAACAGTCTTAGCAACCATTGCTGTGATGATGTTGGCAGTCCTGGTGCCAGCTCCAAGCTTGTGCCCAGTGCAACTTTTGAATAGGTCACATTGGAACAGGATGTAGTCATCAGAAAGAAAGTTCCTCATTACACCTCTCTGCCAACCTCTTCCAGAGGGAATGGCCATGGTGTGCTCCACTGTAACTTTCTTCAGTGACATTTTCTGCTCCCTGGGCTAGAATTTTCGGGTGCATCTTATTTCTTGAAGGATCTTTTTTTTTTTTGTCTCAAAGACAACCCATGGTCTTCTTACCACTTCCAAGTCACTATCATCATCCAACAGAGCTTCGAAGCTTGTACAATGGTGAGTCTGAGTTTCATTCTTCTTAAGAAAATCTATACCACTGCTTTCTTGCCATAGGATTCCTGAATACTGCTGTCATCATGTATGGTATTTTCTCTTTGAATGTCTTTTTGATTTTTACTCCTAACTTAAGCATATTTCCTAGAATCTTTGTTCCAGAGATAGTTAAATTGTGACAGAAAAACAGGTTGGCCAACAGCGTTCAGACAAATCATGAGGTATCTTTTGTTTGGGGCGTTTAGATGCACATCAGACAACACAGTGTTACTTTTAAATGTAATTTCATCCATAGCTTCCCCCTCTTCTGAGTCCACCATCACGTAGTGTTGATATTAAACTGAATAGGTGCCTCTTTTTAGTAGCCTTCAATACCAGTAACAGAGTCTGGGACAGAACAGGCCTCAGTAGGCCTTTGTTAAATGAATGAATGAATGAATGAATGAATGAATGAATGAATGAATGAGAATACTAGGCACTAGGGTGAAGGCAGAGGGGCTGAAGAGTTGGGGGGCCATGAGGTCAAAGGAAGGACAGTGGACACATGAGTGGACATTGAGACCATCCCCTAAACCTACCCAACTATGGATTTTGCTGAGCCACCTACCCCCCCACCACAGGTACCCATTTGCCTAATTGTAAGGACTCTGGCACCCCATGGCAGCCCCAGGCATTTGAGGGGGACATATTTTATCAATATTAATAATAACCAGCATTTATGTGGTGGTTTAAGGCTTGCAAAATGCTTTACGTATGTTATTTCATTTGATCCTCACAACAACTCTGGTAGGCTGGTGCTATTATTATCCCCATTTTACAAATGAGGAAACTGAAGCAAAGAGAGGTTATATATTTTACCCTAGTTCACACAGATAATAAGTGATTGAGACATTATTCAAACTCAGGACTTCCTGACCCAAGGTTCAACATTGCATCCATTACACCATCTAGCTTCTAATGTCTTTAAAGAAGAATTCTACCTAACTTTTAGAGAACAATTAACATGTATGATATAATTATTCTCAGAAATTAGAAATAAAACATATTAACAAATTCTTTTTTGTGAAATTAACATATTCCTAAAACCTAAACCAGGGAAGGATAAAGCAAAGAGAAAAAGAAATACATACCAATGTTGTTCATGAATAGTCGCTAAGTAAATAAAACCCAGGGCAAAAACACTAGAGCACTCTAAGTACTGCACAAACTTGCTGCCTCAATATGGCTTTTAAGAGGGCCAATTACTCCCACATGTCTCAAAGAAATCCAATAGGATTAAGCCTATTGGGAGACCTTTTCCTTGTAAACATACATGAAATGAAGCAGGCAGGACACATGAACAAGATACCTAAGTGAATGAGCAGAGCCAAAGGTTTGGGGAAAACTGCTCCTGGTCCTACAGCCAATCCCACTCTCAATGGTGCAGAAATTCCTTAGGGGCCTGGGATAACATCAGGTGTTAGTGTCTACAATTCAATGAACATATTGTCAATAATATTGTGCAGATAAATCTGAAGTATCTGCTAAAACTGAAATTCCACTTTTAGCCATTCCTGTAGCGAACAATACCCACCCAATGCTTAGAAGTGACTGAATCTCTAGTTTTTCTGTAGCATTGAGTTGCCTGGTATGATATGCATTGACTGCCCTTTCAGAAATAATAAGAGAACTAAGATTTAAACACCTGCTAACTACTAAATCTTCTCCATAAGGGTTTTATGTAAACAACTCTCCATATTTTCAATAATATAATGTTACAAATGCATAAGAATGCAAATGATACAAAGATATATAAACAAGAGTCAATTCTCAACAGATAAATGATCAAAGGATATGAACAGGTAGTTTTCAACCAAAAAAATGAAAGCTTTCATCATTATATGAAAGACCTCTCCAAATAACTAACAGTCTACCCATTCTGGAAAACAATTAGGAATTATGCTAAAGGAAAAAAGAGGTACTAAAGTGTACATACCCTTTGACCTCACCATGCCACTACTAGCCATATAGCCTAAGTAGGTCAAACACAGAGTGAAATGTCCCATATATTAAAAATACACAATAATACTTTTGCAATAGCAAGGAATTAAAAAGAAAGTGGGTGTTCATTGAAGAGATGAAGCATTAAGAAAACTTTGAAAGATCTGAATGAGCTGATTCTGGGTCAGGATCAGTTATCAGGATCAGAACCAGGATAACAATTTTATACAATGACCACAATAATGTAAAGAAAAACAACATTAAAAGACTTGAGAATGCTGATCAATGAAGTAACCAATCACGACTTTAGAGGACTGATGGAGAAGCATGTGTCCTCAGCAGAGAAGCAGTAAACTATAGGTGTGAAAATGGATCATACATTTTTAGGCAAGCTTAATATGTTGATTTGTTTTGCTTGACTATACTTTTTCATTACAAGGTAAAATTTGGTGGAGGGGTAGTCATTGGGAAGTGACTGTGCTGTAAAATACACTCTTCAAAAAAAAAAAGTCCTGGTAAGATTTGCTGGCTTTTATCTTCATTGATAAATCCAACAGTTAATGTGATGCTCACTAAAGGGCACTATTCTCCATCCCATAACCAATTTTCCCCACAAGTATTGGGTCAAGTTTCTAAGAATCCCCCATATAAATCACTATAGTGAGATTGTGCTATATATAGGACATCAAAGGAGCTTTTCAAGGTTTTAAAACACCTGGGGACTATGGATAAAGAAGGACTGGGGAAAAGGTGACTAATTTTCTAAGAAAGTTTTGGCTAATGGATAGAGCATCGTCCCTAGACTCAGGAGGAACTGAATTCAAATCTGGCCTCAGACACATAATACTTCCTAGTTTTGTGACTCTGGACAACTCACTTAACCCCAACTGCCTCACCAAAAAAAAAAACTTTAGGCTAATATGACCCCAGGTTGAAATTCTTCAGGGTTATTCTAGGATTTATAGTTCATTTTAGAAACACATAGGGAAGTAATAATTTGTTCAGTTTGCATCCCTAGAAACAACTCAGACAGGCTATTAAAACCTCTTCATGACTTATCATTTGGATCCTACAAGGGCTACCACTATTCGAACTCTTAGGTCTGCCATTAGAGGTTATCCACAATCTAGTACTGAAATTTGCCTCTGCCACAAATTATCGTAACATTCTATTACCAATAGGATAATACTCTAAACTTAAAAGATACATTAAAAGGCCAGAGAAACATAGCATTTAGTGCTGTCTGAGAAATCAGAGTAGTATGATAGAAAGAGTCTTGGAATCAGGAGACAGCTGACTTCCAATTCCAATTCTGACACTTGCTTAGCTGTGCTGACCATAAGTCCTTCATACATTCTTCTGTAAAATGATTATAATACCTCTAATTCATATCAATTTCTATCATCTAATCCATCTCTCTTATTTTATAGGCAAGCTGAGATCCAGAGAGATTAAGTGACTTCTCCAGTGTCATACAGGTAGTAAGCAACAGAATGAGGCTTTGAATCCAGGTCTGATGGTCAATTTCCTGCTCTGGCCTCTACATTAGACTAGCTAGTACAATAAATATTTACTGAATTATCCTAAATTTTAGTGAACTCCATGTCACCCGAGAACTGGAGTAAAGACTATTTGCTTGACTCAATCTAAATTCACATATAATCTTAAATCAGCAAAACCAGAAAAACAATTTCCAAACTGACTAAAACAGCGTAAGTGGAAAGACCAACCAAAAATAACAATGAAACCAAAACCAAAACTGAATGCTAAATACTTATAATCATAGAACTTGTTCTTGAAGAAGAGATGAAAAAATGCAGAGGTTGGGGGCCCATAAGTATGGAACATTGCAAATACTGTTAGACTTAGTTGATGTATTTTATCATTTTACTGATTTTTTTTCTCTTTCTCATTAGATCTTTGTTATAAAAGATGATTAAGTGGATAGGAGAGGAAGGAAGGATAAATTCAGAAATCAAAGTGATGTGAAAACAAAAGATATCGAATGTCTTTCAGAGAGACTTAAGAAAAAACAAAAGAATAAACAAATTATGTTCATTCAAAAAGAAGAGGAATAATTTTCCCCTCTTTTTTTGTACAAGGTATTTTATAATAATTATTTATTCATGCAATGCTTGGACTCCTAAACAAATCATGAACTTATCCAAAGAAAGAAGAAATAACAGACAGAGTAGAATTTAGAATTCAGTGTTCCTGAATTTTCATTGAGGGAGCCAACTACATTACCTTCCTTCCCTAACACGTAAACGAATATGCAACTGATTTCTTTGTAAAAGCATTTTAACAAGCAAGTGGGTGATTAACTAGTTATGCCAGGTGATCAAGGATCTGATCCCACTGTGTTATAGTCATCTTGTAATATAAAATGAAAAATGACTTAGTCAAGTAATATTCAAAGCAGTACATACATTCTATGAATACTATAGGTGTTCAGTAAATTCTTGTGAAAGGAGAGAAGGAAGCATGACACTAACTTTTGTGAGCTTGGGACAAGACAGCATATCTCTCCTGGCCTCAGTTTCTTTATCAATAAAGTAAGGTTCACTTGTGATCTCTCAGTCCCCTTCCAGATTTAAATTCTTTGACTCTAAATCTTTTTTATGCTCTTCATCTCCCACCTAATAAGCCCTCACTAAGATAGGGTCTCCCAATCTTGATGTGAGGAGAAGATACTTCATATCTCCAAGGGAGTGAGGAGAAAGTGTATAGACAATAAAAAACCACTAAGGAGGCATGATAACAGCAGGAAGCAACAAAGATCTACTGCATGATGCTTTGAAATCTCTTGGCAAAAATTGCTGATTAAGAATCTTAACCTCGGACTATGACATGTATTCTGTAGGTGACAAAGAATATTGTTTATATTCTACAAATGGCATAATTGCAGCAAATCATCACTTACATTAACCATCTGGAGTTCATAGGGCAACCTTCTTGACTTCATATTCATATCGTTTTCAGCATATAGAAAGACATCTGTGTTTTCATTTCTTACTTGATAAACCACATGCTCAAATCCTGCTGAAGACTCCAGAGGTTCAATTCCATATGTGAAATTTTCAAATTGTAACCAACCTCTATAAATCCAAACACCACATTTAAAATAATTAAAATTAAAACTTCAGTATAAGGAAAATAGTAAAGAGTTCTACCAAGGATACCTCAGAATGAGAAAAATGGGGGTTAAGGTGGCAACACATTTACCAAACTTTACAAAAGTGTGCTGAGAATCACACCATTCAACATATATTGCCCAACTGCTTTTGGGAAATCATAATGATCTTTTACTAACTACAAGCTTTCTTTGAGAGCAGAGGCCCATCTGTTCTATATCAATATTGTAAGAATGTTGCTCTGTGGCAGAAAGAGCTAACTATGACTAAAATAATGAACTGCATAGTGGATGTAAGCTGGCTGTAATACAAAATTGCCAAAGAAATCTGAAAAAAAGGAGTGAAAGACATCATCAAGGCAATGTATAATACAAAGTAAAGATCAGTGGACAGTAAGAATGTTCCACTCACAGTGTCAGGGAAAAGTAAGGAAAGCCTTTAGCAGGTGGAGCGGAATCTATTTGGAGAATTTTTTGGAGTACTTGGACAGGAGTTAAACAGGAAAAGCTAGCATGGTTAAATTGTGATCTGTACTATAGGAGGAAACCTCTGAATCAATGACAGCACAGATTTATTAAGTATGAGGAAAACCGTGATCCCTGTGGGTGACAGGCAAATCCGAAACCATTTTTGAAACTGGCACAGAAACAGAGCCACTTCAATTGATATTACAAACAAAACAAAACAAAACATTTTTTATGTTGTTTAGTATCATTATTATACTATCAGTGTCTACTTGCTAATATTTTCAGGACAGAAGGAATAAACCATTCCCATTCCACTTCCACATCTTAGATAATTGCTCCCCATCATGCATTCTCCCCATTTATACTTTTGAATATAATAAAGTAAAAGAGGATTTTTCATATTTAACATTCTATAATGAATAAAAAGGATATGTCAGGGCCACCTAGGTGGTGCAGTAGATAGAGGACAGGCCCTGAAGTCAGGAGGACCTGAGTTCAAATGCAGCCTCAGATCAAACACTGGACACTTACTAGCTGTGTGACCCCGGGGCAAATCACTTAACCCCAACTGCCTAAAAATTTAAAAAAATTTAAAAATAAATAAATAATAATAAATAAAAAGGATATGTCCATGACCTGATTCCAGAACAGATGCTAAGCGTCACAAGTGATTTTGGGAAGTATGCCACATGCCCTTCGTAGAAGCAAAAATTCTGAAAATTAAATACAAATAGAGTAATTTGTTGACATAAGGGGCGCCCAAAGATTTGATTCCACCATATTAAAATCACCTTATGATTTTTCAAATGATATTCAGAATATACTAAATCAACCACACTATGAATAGGGCATGCTTAGATCCTAGGATCCCCTCTTAGACTTCACTGTTACGGTTCCCTGCCTCCACTAGAAGAAACGAACATTAATTGGGATATTACATATGTATCTCATATAAACATATATTATTCATAATTACCAGTTAACGTGGCATATTTCCAACATCAGAAAAGCACTTGGTTGGAAAAGAACCAGTTTGGTAGCATTTTCTCCATAGGCTAATAAATATATAGAGAGACTCTAATTTTCTCTGTTATTCTATGCATCTTTAGATTTTAACTGATTAAAAATTGCCTTATGTTATTCTTCCTACCACATCTTTATTTTTTAAAGTAGGAGATACAACCCAAATAGAAAAATGTCTGTGTATTTTTACACAGCCTTAACTGAAAAACTTGTATTTGTACTTTTATCATCTCCTCAATAAAAGTAGTTATTGTATATTATTTAAGGAAAATTTTAGTCCACTTTGTCAAATATTTTTATTGTTAATTATCTCTAAGTGCAGTGCTCCAAAAATTCAATTCAATTCAACATGTTTATTAAATTCCCATCACATAAAAGGCACTGGGCAAGGTACTGTGGACTCCAAGACAAAAAATGTAAAAAAAAAAAAACAGTCTCTGATCTCAAAGAGCTTATATTCTACTGGGATACGCAATATGTAAATAAAACATAATTGGAGGAAATTAAGCACTAAGTAGGGAAATCAGGAAAAACCTTCCCACAGGATATGACATATGATATAAGCCTTTGAAGAAAGCTAGGTATTCTACAAGGCAGAGAGGTATGAAGGAATCATGAGCACAGAGGATGGAAAGAGAAGGCAACATTCAGGAAACAGCAAGAATGCTATAACTTAACAGCAGATGTGAGGAAAGAGATCATTCCAGGGGACAACCCGTACAAAGCAAAAGAGTGAGAAAGATGGAGTGACATATGTGAGGAACAGCAAGAAAGCCCAATTGGGCCAGTGCATGGAGGGTAGTAATGAACGAGGTTGGAAAGCTAATAGGAACCAAGTTAGAAAAGGTTTTAAATGGCAGAGAGAACTTTGTATTTAATCCAAAGGGTACTAGAGAGTTACTACAGCTTATTGATAACGGGCAGGAGAGTAACATGGTCAGGCCACTGCTTTAGGAAAATCACTTTGGAGTGAGGAGGAGTGAGAGGAGAGAGGAGTGAGACTTGAGACAGGGCAATCAATAGACAGCTATTACAACAGTCTAGATGCGAGGCCATAAGGATCTGAACATGAAGCTGCATCTCTCAAAGTAATTCAGTGCTTGTTGAATTGAACTAATGTGTGTACTCCCTCCACTGAGAGAGATTATAGCTCTTACATGCCTTTGTAAATGGCTTTCTTGAGTTGCTGTGACCAAAAATGATTTTTTTTCAATTTCATAGCTAATGTTCCTGATGATGACTCTCTGAACCTAGCTCACCTGGTTTTCAGGTCATAATTAAAACCTTTATAATTTGTTAACATTTGGGAAGACTTAGCTTCATTCTTCCTGTTCACTTTTTGAATTTCCACCCATTCTTCAAAGCTCAAGTCAAATGCTTGGATATCACATGGCATTTTCTTTTATAATAGTATAATAGACTTAAAACTAAAATACATCTTAGAGTTGATTGAGTTCAACTCTGCCATTTTACAAATAAGGACATAGAGGTCCAAGGTCAAACAGGCAGTAAGTGCCTGAGGCAATATTCAAATGTAGTTTTTTCTGACCCAAGTCCAGTACTCTATCTACTATACCACACTACCTCTCAATACACTTTTTTGCACCTCCCTAATGTAATTATCATATGTTACACTTATCTATGTGTATTATCTACTTTGTTAGACTGTAAGTTCCAGGCAGGGAATGTGTCTTAGCTAAACATTGTATCTTCCCCAGTACTGAGAACTTAGGGCTCTACACACAGTAAGTACTTAATTAGTTGACTTTAATTATTTTCCTTAATTGGTTAGAATCTCTCATGAAAGCTTTTAGAGTGCCCCTCAAATTCTCAGCACTAACCTTCTGGATATACATTCGCATTCAGAGATAATTGTTCTTAATCTAAGTCATAAAGACTCTTTCAAGCTCTAATCAGCACCTCTTTTGTGACTAATTGACTCCAAGATATAAACAGATGTTCATGACCCCAAAAACCACTGCCTTCAAAACGTTGATGTGTGCACATTAAGTCTAATAAAACATGACCTTCAAAGAGAGTAAATTATCCTTAAAATTGTTTTGCTCAAAAATAGAGATACATAAAAAGTCACTCTAAATCACTCGATAAAGTTGTAAGGGAATTACAAATCTAATGACTATGTCTAAGCCATACCTTAAAAAAGGGAACAAGGGAGGATAAAAACCCCTCTTCATTGTAAGTATAAATCCTAAAATCATGAGGTAAAAAAATTCTGAAAACAAAGAAAGAAATTATTTTGTTAAATATGTGTATTTGTAGAAAGAATTAAAGAAAAGTCACATATATATTTCTACATATATGTATATCAAAAAGTAGGGTCTAAATATAGTTTTAACTTTGGGAAAATACTTTCTGTAATAGACTTGGTAACCAACAAATTTTAAACACCACAAAATCAGGTAGTATGTCCTTTTATTGGTAGGTAGAAAAATAATAGGCTAAGGCTCCCCAGTGAGAGGATGGATTAGGATCCAAGTAGACAGTGACAGTTTCATTTCCACACCCACCCAACCTCCCCCAGAATTCATGATATATGAATGCTATATGGTATATGCTCATATTATAGGCATAGTAACAAGGGAATATAGAAACTATTTTAAACATAAAATATATCAAAATGCTTTTAAACAAGAGAATGGAAAAAGTCTGAGTGTATGGAAGGGAAAAAGAGCTGGGTTTCATCTTTGAAAATATGGTAGATGCCTTAACATCACTTTGATGTAGGTTTACATGAACTCATTAACCTTCATGATTTTATGCAAACTTTCCTATTTTCAGAGAAAGAGAAAAGGTGAAAAGAAAGAGGGACTTTTCAGTTTATTTTAGTGATTTCTGGTGTTAATGAAGACGAATTCCCTGGTAAGTGGTAGCTTTCTCCTTTAATAGGGGAGCACTGTATGACTGAAAAAAGATGAAAGTGACCATTAAAGAGTGAAAGACTCAATGAAATCAATTAAACTGTCTCTTATACTTACTCAGTGCTTGGAAAACATTTCACTTTCGTGAATTCTTTAACAGTTACATTGTGTTCAAAAGCGTTATGGTTTTAGAGGACATTCCTACCATCCCCTATTTTATTCCTTCTCTTCCCCAGTCATCTATTTAAGGTTTAGCACCGCTGAGGTTCATTGTGTTGATAAGCACTCATTTAACACAGCTCTGAATTAAGATTAAGGGTTCACATATGTTTTATTAGGCTGTAGGCTGTTAATGGTTCCCCTAAGCAGGCTCTGCTTAGAGCATTTTTACCACCTATTAACCAACAAATCTCTGCTGCTACTTTGTAACAGGACACTCACTCTTGTTTGTTATCTTGAAACCTGTTGTTTAAACTTAGTGCATACAAGGTAGATTTCTATTTGTCAGGGCTGGGGGGAAGGACATACAAAGTTTGTGTTGGGCCTAACTTGTTAGAAAAAGTGGGTCATGGCTTAGGACGTCCTAAAAATGATTCCCCCAAATGCTAAACTGTGCTGCTTCTATAGTACTGGACAATGCATATTCTACTTCCTGTTTTCCCATGCGCTGGCAAAATACTAGGCAGAAAACATACTCCTAAGACACCCAAACTGCTAGCATAAACTTTATTTTAAACAAGAATTTAGCGAGAAGCAAAGTGTATGAGATGCTCCTTGGTTTGTAAATTCCTATATTTTGTTGCCTGTGCTACCTACAAACTACTGCTCGTGGCAAAACTTTTTGCCAGAAAAATGCTTACTTGTAAGTCCAGATTTCCTTTTGGGGTTTTATTTTCTTGTCACAGAAATGAATGCACATTTAAACTTTTGGCTTTGGAGAAACTCAGTTCTTGCCAAGAAAAAAAAAATCTGGAAAAAACCCTGAAATCTAGATTAATCACCACATGGAACAACACTAGGTATGTTTTTGTCCCCAAATCTCAGGAAAGTCTTAGGCAGTGAAAACAGTTTTTCCCTGTTGGTGATTTCGAAGGAGTGTGCTTTAGGATTTTGTTTTTAATAATACTGTACTTCAATTGCAATCGTAGGTATCTATAGCATGAGTGGCCTTAGTGAGTCTGTTCAAGTGCACATTTTTTTCAAAGGTAAATTTTAAGATAAAAAAATGTTATATATATTTATATATATGTATATATATATATGTGTGTGTGTGTGTATATATTTTGTATACATATATATAATAACTAGAAAACTTGATTTGTGGTGCACAAGTTAAGTGTTGGATCACTAAATAACTGTCACAGGTACCATTTATGTAACATTTTTCATTTATGTACATTTCTCTTATGGGAAGCTATATTGCCACCGTAACTAAACCTTTACAATTTAGTTCTACTCTTATGGTGTGAATGAATGCTACATTTATTAAATATTACCAGGTTCAGTACTATTTTTATTGTGACAAGGGATTTTAATTTAATGGGATCCTTTAAAAAAAATAAAAGTAGTTGCTTGACTATTAAAAGCAACTTGCTAAAAATACCTTATGTGAGAATCCCCACTAATAGTGCCACAATTTATAAAGACATACGGAGGTCATTACTAGATTTTGAAGACAATTCTTTGTTGTGTCAAGAATTACCTTTTATATCATACTTCACATAGACTTGTAGTGCCCAACATTATTTGTAACGATCAAACCATATTGAGTATGCTTGTAACCAGCATTGCAGTATTCTGTAATTGTATTGCTAAAAATGAATCATGGACCTAATAAACAGAGTGTTCCTGCATTTATAAAAATAAAGTATAGTAGATGACAAAGAAAAGTTATATTAGGAAAAATGAATACTATACCATAAATAAATTTATTCCATCTATGTATAATGGGAGAGGCAGTGTGGTATAGTAGAGAGAAGAACCCTGGAATGTGGAACACCTGTGTCCAAGTCTAGCTTCTGACATCTGAATTACCTTTATAACCTTGGGTAGATAACAATCTCTCAATGACTCAAGCAGTTTTCTAAGATTCCAGGCTGAGAAAAGGTGCTGACCTACATCAATAAAAGGAAAATTCCTCATCATGAATTTCCCACATTTATGAAATCACAGGCCCAGTCCAATTTTTTTAATGTGTAATAGAACAGTGTTTTCTGACCAGTCATTCTTACTCCTAAGCCACATCTAACTCAAAGGTATATATTTTTCATTTATGGGATTTATAGATGTGGGCAAGATTCATGCAAAATAAGGAGGCACGGAAGAGCCACATTTTGCACCATTGGAAGCGATACCCATGCTACTGAGATCATAGTTTCATTCAAGTATGTAGCTGATGTCTCTAAAAACAGATGAACAGATGTGCAGTAACAGATGTTACTGTATAACATCCCTAAAAGATAATGGTGTTATGATGTCATTAAAATTAATATTTAAAAATAGATGGAAAAATAAATGAAATAGAATAATCAAAATAATAAACATTTGCATTTGAAAAGCACCTTGTATTTTTCAAAGACTTTTATATATTATTATATTTATTTATTATTTGTTATAATTGATACCTTTAACGTTTTTTGTGAAGTAGATGGGACACCTATTATTCCCATTTTAGAGATAAGGAAATAAAGGCAATGAAAGTGACTTCTCTTGTCTTACACAAGTTAAAAATAGAGCTTCTATAAGAACTTAGATCTCTCTTCACACCCATTCAAGACCTTTTCCCACCATCAGTCACTATACATTTTTTCTTCACAAAACCTCAGAACTGGAAGGGATATCAGAAGTTATCCACTCCAAATAACACATGGACAATCTTCCTACCTCCACCCTGCAAGTGGTCGTTTAGATTTTGCTTGAAGACTTCCAGTGACAGGTAAACAAAATACTGCAAACAAGCAATAAGCCACAAGCATTTATTAAGTGCTGACCATTTGGCAGGCACTGTGATAAGCACTGTGGATACAAGTACAAGCAAATATGTTTTAATGAGAGAATACACACAAAACAATACACAAAAGGAGAACTGAAAAGCAGTTGGCTCAAGGGGTACCTGTGCAGGCATATATTGACCAAGTCTGGAGAATCAGGGATGGCTGGTTTGGGACCTTTTCCCAAAATAAAGGTTCCAGAAAGGACTCACCAGTTGGAGATGGTGCCCACAAGCAAAGAGTCAAAAGGCAGCTGAGAGGGGCACCTAGGTGGCACAGTGGCTAGAGCACTGGCCTTGGTGTCAGGAAGACCTAAGTTCAAATCCAGCCTCAGACACATAATATTCACTAGCTGTTTGAATCTGGGCAAGTCACTTGACCCCAATTGCCCTAAAAAAAAAAAAAAGACAACAACAACAAAAAACCCTTATAGGAGCAGCTAGGTGGCATAGTAGATAGAGCACCGGCCCTGGAGTCAGGAGGACCTGAGTTCAAATCCAGCCTCAGACACTTAATACTTAGTACCTGTGTGACCCTGGGCAAGTCACTTAACCCCACTGTCTCGTGAAAAGAAAAAAAAAGAATCATTAGATATCTGGAGGCTATGACAAGCAAATAAATAAATAAACCTGGACAACATGTTTCAAGAAATCATGAAAAAAAACTTTCCAGACTTTTTAGGAAAAGAAGGAAAAGTGAAAATCCAAAGAATCTACCAGTCACCTCCTGAAAGAAATCCCCAAGTGAAAACTACCAGGAACATCATTGCCAAAATCTAGAGCTTCCATGTCAAAGAAAAATGTACTCATGTAATCAGAAGGAAAGAGCTCAAGTAGTAAGAAACTATGGTCAGAATCACACAAGACTGGGCAGATATGACTATAAAGTGGCAGATAGCTAAATGTATATCTTTTGGATCTAAACAAATCTAAAAATTAAAATGAACATAAAAGAAGTTAAGAACCTGAATAGGATTTTAGGAATGTTAGGCATAAGTTTCTGCTGATAATTGAATACAAATAGAAAAAGTATACATATTTCTCAACTGTATGTGGAAAAAACTGGCCATGTATCTTGGCATAAACACTTCACAAGCAAATGCATAAGAGCAGGAATATTACTGGCAAGGATTCAATAAGCATTATGTTCAATAAAGGGTTATTAAAGATTACAAAATAATTGCAGACTAAGTAACTTAACCCTAAGGGATTAGTGGATTAAAAATCAATCACAAAAACATTAGATAATTTCATTGAAGATTATGGGGAAAAAAGACAAATTACAAAAGACATCAGGAAAAAGAAAACTAAAAGACCTTGAATATAAACAGATAAATCAACAAGAAAAACAGTAACCATACAAAGAAATATGGCCATCAGACCTAGTAAACAAGGTCACACATTTATGAATACATACTGCAAAACAAATGAAAATGATTCAATTTTTGATGAGACAGAGGACCCTGTGAACTGTGAGAACATGGAACAAGAATATACTGTTCATGAATGGTTTAAAAGAGAAATGAGAATTATAAGAACAGAATTTTTATGTCTTGCACAGCAAAAATAATGAACAGAATCAAAAAACTTGAATCTGCAATAGCAAACTTTACCAAAGAAACAAAAGAGAGAAAAACAGATTAGGAATATAAATAAACAGAAGGGAAGGACAATTTAAAGGAAGAGAAATAAAAAACAATAACATTAAAAGAAAATATGCTCACTATTGAGTGAGACAACGTGAGATCTCTCAGATAGACTGAATGTAACAGTTTTGTAGACTGTTACAAACTCAAGGTTGGTTACACTAGCCTGAATAGGCCCAAGTTTCAAGTTCCTAGTTCCTAGAAAAACACATGATCTGTACTGTTAACATTAGTATTAGGTAATGGCTAATGCTAACCAAGGATAAAATAGCTAGGATTGGTAGTATTATAATGAGATTCCTTGTTTCTGGGGTAGATTTTCGCGTTTTAGATTGTAAGGCTGAAATTCCTGTCCAATGGGAATTTACAGCCAGTGGTGGGTGGGTGTCTCTGCCTTAGGACTATATAACCTTTATTCTGACCTTTGTGCCTCGCCTCGCCTCGCTCCGACTGCCAGAAGAAGCAGATGCCCGCTTCTCGCGAGAACGTAATAATCTTTCACTTTATACCTAGAAAATCTCCGAGTGTTATTTTTGGGTAACTGTAGCACACACTATACTATCAAAACATATAGATTTTGAAGACAAGGAGTATAGAGAAAACCTAAGAATCATAAGTCTCCCAGAAAAACATAACAGGACAAAAAAACTTAACACCATAATGTAGGAAACAATAGAAGAGAACTTCCTAGAACTTCTGAACATAGAAAATGAAATTCCAATTGAAATAATTCATAGATTGTCTCCAGGAAGGAAAACAAAACAAAACAAAGCTCAGACTTCAATCTCTTAGACACAGAGCAGTTAAATATAACAATTAAGTTCAGAAACAAGTTATACAAGCCATCAAGAGAAAGACCTTCATATACAAAAGAAAGGACATTCAAATAACACAAGACTATTTTTCACTCACTTGAAAAAGGAGGAGAGAATATGACAATGTGTTCAAAAAACAATAGAGCTCAGGAGGCAGGCCAGGTTGACCTATCCGGCAAATCTGAGACTTATAAAATAGAACAAAAGATAGATGTTCAACAATAAAGAAGAATTTAAAACATTTTTAGAAAGGAAACTAGACTGCAGAATTTATTTGCCTCTCATCCCCAAAAACAGAAATGCAGGAAGAGTGAATACATTCAGTAGTCAAAGTCAGCAACAGCAACACACAGACCAATAAGAGACTTCTAAATGGACACAAGAAAACAGGAATGGAAATTTGGCAGAGGTAATAGTGGGAGGTGGACAGGAAGCTTTATGGACAGATTTGGGGCACACACTGCCTAGAGGCAAATCAATACATTTTTGTGGGCTGCAAGAAAACATAGGAGGGTATGTTAAAGGGGAGAAGGATAGCAAGGAACATGTGAGATTGCTGGGTCAAATCAAGGCCTTGCAAAGAGGGGAATATGATCTCTGATTTCAGAAAGAAAGGTTCCTATAGGGGAGTGGGTGAGGAGAAGGGAGGAAGAATAGAAAAGGAGGGGGAAAGAAGGCAGTCTTATTTTGATGGTAGCAGGGGACTCCACTGATGAAATGCTCTTATGGGAAAGAGAGATGGCCCCTGAAGGAAGATGGGCACCTTACTCTAAATGTTGCTTGTGGGATTTGGTGATTTAAAAGTCTGCTTCACCTAAATTGGGAGAGGGGATTTGGAACCCCTGAGGGCAAGCAGTAGCTCATGGAGTTGGAGAGCATGGACCCAGGGAGGAGAGATTTTGAGGCAAATAGGGAATAAAGGTAAACAGGGGTGGGCATACATCAGTAATGGGCTGCATAATCAGGAATGAAGTATGGGATAGGCCTTACCATAAGTCAGTGTACTCTCTGACACCTACAGTAATTGGCATTGTTCTGGGAGTGAGCCACAATAGAAAAGGAGAATTCACAGGGCAATCTCTGCAATGCAGTTGCAGGAAACCACCTAAATGGGGGAGCCTAGAATGGATACCTTGAAAGCTTTGATTGCATGAGGAATGTAGAGAAAAAAAAGAGACTCAAAAATCAGAGAACGAGGGTCTAGGGTAGACAGGACAGATAATAAAGCGAGAGAAATCTTTTTTAGAAAGGGACACAAAAAATGAAATTTTAAAAACTAATGAACAGAACTAGTTGAAGGGGAGGAGAGAAAGAGTCAATCTATCTGACTAACTAAGAAGAAAGACACGGGAAAAAATTATAAAAACTAGATAAAAGCAGGAGAGAAAAAGGAACTAATAAGCAAAACCCCACAGAGGAGGGGGTAACAAATGGGGGGATCAGAGATGAGGGAAAAAGAGCCAGAAGGAAATGGGTCACCTTAAAAAAAATTAAGGTAAAAATTTGGTAGGACTCTTTATTTTTTCAAATAGTTTATACAATATTGAATTAATTGTTCTTTAAATGTTTAGTGGTAAATCCATCTACTTCTGGGGATTATTTCTTAGGGAGTTCAATTATGGGTTGTTTAATTTCTTTTTCTAAGATAGAATTATTTAAGCATTCTATTTCTTCTAATTAGAGCAACTTATTTTTTGTAAATATTCATCCATTTGACTTAGATTATTCATTTTATAGGCACATAATTGGGCAATAATTGCTTTGATTTCATCTTCACTGGTGGTGTATTCAACCTTTTAATTTTTGATACTGGTAATTTGGTTTTCTTCTTTTTTAAATAAAATTAACCAATGGTTTCTCCATTTTATTTTTTTCACAAAACCACACCCTAATTTTATTTAGTTCAATGTTATCCTTAACTTTCAGCTTTATTAATATTTTCTTTGATTTTCAGGATTTCCATTTTTGTGCTTGATTAGGAATTTTTAATTGTTCTTTTTCTAATTTTTTAGCTACATGTCTAATTTATCGATCTGTTCTTTCCCTTTTTTATTGATGTAAGCATTAAGAAATATAAAATTTCTTCTAAATACTGCTTTATCTGCATCCCACAAATTTGGATGTGTTGTCTCATTGTTGTCACTATCTTTAATGAAATTACTGTTTCTGTGATTTGATCTTTGATCCACTCACTCTTTAGGATTAGACTAACTTCCAATTAATTTTTAAGCTATGCTTCCAAGGCTCTTTATTGAATGTTAACTTTAATTGCATTATGGCCTGGAAAGGCTGCATTTAATATTTCTTATTTTCTGCATTTGTGAGGTGTTATGTCCTAATATATCATCAATTTTTATGAAGATGCCATGTATATCTGGGAAAATATACATATATATATATGTGTGTATATGTGTGTGTGTGTGTGTGTGTGTATATATATATATATATTCCTTTCTATACCCATTCAATTTTCTCCAGAGGTCTCTCATTTCTAATTTTAATAAAATTCCATTTATCTCCTTAACTTCTTTCTTATTTTGTGGTTAGATTTATTTAGTTCTAAGAGGGGAAAATTGAGGTCCCCCACTAGTATAGTTTTGCAGTCTATTTCCTCTTATAATTCAATGTTTCCTTTAAGAATGAATGCTATAGAGGAGAAGATTCTGGGAAGATGGCAGAATAGGCCAGAAAATCCCAGGCTCTCCAGATTTCCTCCGCAAACAAGATAAAATAGCACTTCAAGGTGAATGGAGAGTGGCAAAAATAAACAAGAGCTGGGGCAGGACAGTGGTATTCCTGGGACAACTTTGGCCAGCACGAAGGGTAAACACCTCCCAGCTAGTTCCACTGAAGCAACAACCAAGGAGCCCTGGGGTGGCTGCTTTGGGAGATAGCCTCGATAGCCTCAGGAATTTTCACAACTTGGACAGTGTGTGGAGTCAGGTGTCTGAGCAGGGAAGACTGAGAGAGCCTCTGCTGACAAGTGACACCAGGACTGCTGAGACATGGTCCTGGGCAAGAAGGAATCAGCAGACACCCAATAAGTACAACAGCAGTTGGGCAGGGATGCTGTGGCTGTGGGTACTTAAAGGAGAGCTGAGTTCTTGCTCTTGGTTCCAGGCCAGAGGGAAGAACTGAAGGTCATAGCCACTGGAGGATTCCCAGGGAGCAAGAGCATTTCCAGTATAGTGGGCCAGGGGGCCCTAGCTGTGGCTTGGAAAGGGAAAGGAGTGCAGAGGTTGGACCCAGGACAAAGCTCAAAAAGTAATGGTAAGAAGGACTTGGGGCCAGAGACCCTATCTCCCATACCCCAGGGTTAGAGGGGATTATAATGATAAACCGCCAAAAAAAATTTTAAAATAAACAGGCAAAGGAGAAAGAACCCAATCATAGACAGTTACTATGGGAATAGAGAAGACTGGGGTTCATCTTCAGAGGAAGGTATTGAAGCAAAAAATCCTCTTCTGCCTCAAAGAGTAACATCAAAGGGTCCGCTGCCCAGAAAGAACTCACAGAAAAATTCAAAAAGGACTTCAAAAATCAAGTAAGAGAGATTGAGTTTTTTTTTAAAAAAAAGGAAGAACAATCCAAGAGAAACAAGAAGATTATGAATGTCAACCAACTGAAAAAGGAGATCCAGAATCTTAAGGAAGAAAACAAATCCTTGAAAATTAGAATTGGGCAAGGGGAAGCCAGTGAAGTTACAGGAGAACAAGAAATAATAAAATAAAACAAAATATAAAGAATAAAAAAATAGAAGAGAGTGAAAAACATCTTATAAGCAAAACAACTGATGAGGAGAACAAATGAAGAAGAAAAAACATAAGAATAACTGGACTACCTGAAAGCTACAATCAAAAAAAAATAATCTTGATATAACACAAGAAATAATTAAATTGTCCTGAAGTGTTAGAACAAGAGGGGAAAGTAGAAATAGAAAAAAATCTACCCATCAGCACCTGAAAGAGGTCCTATGAAGAAAACCTACACGAATATCAGAACCAAATTCTGAAATACCCAGGTTAAGGAGATAACATTATGAGCAGCAAGAAAAAAAAAAATTAAAACATGGCAGAGCCACAATTACAATTATACAAGACCTAACAATGGCAACACTAAAAGACCACAGGGCTTGGAACGGTATATATAGAAGAGCTAAAGAACTGGGGTTGCAGCTGAAAATATCATACCCAGTAAAGTATAATCTTGAATGAAAAAAAAATGGATATTCAATGAATTGACAGACTTTCAGAATTTTATTGCAAAAAGACCAGAACTAAACAGAAAATTTGACATAACAAGATCCAAGAGAAATACAAGGTAAACATCAAAGACTAATTACAAGAGACTCAATAAGGACAAACTGTTCACTTTTTATATGAGGAAATACAAACTATATGCCTAAGATTGTCATTAGTAATTAGCTAGTTCAAAAGAAAGAATGAGGTAGAACTGAGTATGATTTGATTCTAAAAAGCAAAAAAGACATAGGAAAAGGCAAAAAGAGCAATTATTTCACACAAATGAGATTTGAGAGGAAGAACTGATACAGAGGTATGAAATAGCGGAGGTGGGCAGGTAGTTCTGGAACCCTACTCTCATCAGGAATGGGTTAAAGAGTAAACAATATGTGTGTGTGTATATATAGGTATAGATATAGATATATGTATGTATATGTATAATAGTCTTCTAAATTCAGAAAGAAATAAGAGGGCAAGGAGATAGGGATAGAGGAGAGGATAAGGATGGGATAGGGAATAGGAAAGGTGGGATATAGAAGGGTGTGTAGATTAACAGGAATGGGATGAAGAGGGAACAACATACGTATTTAGAAGTGTATAAAAATCTTCTAAATTCAGAAAGAAATAAGAGAGTAAGGGGATAAAGTGGGGGGAGAGGATAAGGGAGGGATTTTTGGAGAGGTGGTAGGTTAAGGAATAAGAGGGCAAGGTAGTGGATAGAAGTAAAGTAGAGGAATGTGGAGAGATAGGAATGGGGTGAGAACGATAGTGAGGAAAATAGGAAGGAGAAAAATATACAAGTATTACAACAAAATATACAACAAATAATTACAAAAAGTAATTATAGTTCAGAATGTGAATGGGATGAATTTCTCCATAAAACAGAAACCGACAGCAGGTTAAAAATTTGAATTCAACAATATGCTGCTTTTAGGAAATTCTATACATATGAGAGATACACACAAACATAATATAAAGGTCAGAAGAATAATTGATTATGTAAAAAAGCAGGGCTAGTAATCATGATTTCAGACAAAGTGAAAGCTAAAATCAGATTTAATCAAAAGGAAAAACTGGGAAACTACACTACATGTCAGTGATATTAATCAATAGTTTTAGACCATATAAACATATAACTAGACATTATAAAGAATGAATGCTATGCCATTTGGTATATATATGTTTAGTACTGATATTGATATTGATATTGATGTGTATGATACCTTTTAGCAAAATGTAGTTTTCCTCATTATCTCTTAATTGGGTCTATTTTTTGCTTTTGCTTAGTCTGAGATCATGATTGTTGTCCCTATCTTTTTTACTTCAACTAAAATGTAACAGATTGTGTTTCAGTCCCTTATTTAAACTGTGTGTGTGTTTCTATTTCAAATTTATTTCTTGTAAACTACATATTGTCGGATTCTGATTTCTAATTCATTCTGCTATCCTCTTCAATGTTATGGGTGAGTTCATCTCATTCACATTCACAGTTATGATTACTGTGTATTTCACTCTAACTTACCTTCTTTTGTTTGTCTTTTTTTTTTTACCCTGGCCCTCTTCAAAAGTCTCTTTTGTTTCTGACCACTGCCACATTTAACTTGCCCTTTTCCTTATCACTCCCAACCTTTTGTGTTATCCTCTTCCCCTCCTATTTCCCTGTTGGGTAAGATAGATTTCTAAGCCAACTAGGATTGTAAATATTTTCTTCCTTCTTTGAACCAGTTTAGATGATAGTGAGGATCAAGCATTGCTGACCCTCCCGTTTTCCCATACATTGTACAAATTCTTCCTTGCATACCTCTTTTACATGAGATAATCTTCCCTTTTCTACCTCTCCCTTCCCCCCTTCTTCCACTGCATCCCTCTTTCTCACCCCCTCATACCAATACAATCAACTCACACTCATAACCGCTGAGTATGTAAACTCCTCCTAAACTGCCTTAACAATAATGTTCTTCAGAGTTACATATATCATCTTCCCATACATGAATATAAACAGTTTAATCTTACTAAGTCCCTTATGGTTTCTCTTTCATGTTTACCTTTTTATGTTTCACCTGAGTCTTGAGTTTGAGTGTCAGATTTTACATCCCACTCTGGACTTTTCATCAGAAATGTATGAAAGTCCTGTATTTCATTATATATCCACCCCTCCCCACCTCCTCCTGGAAGGATTATGCTGAGTTTTGCTACGAAGATTATTCTTGGTTGCAATACTAGCTCCTTTGTTTTCTGGAATATATTACAAACCTTCTACTCCTTTAAAATGGTAGCTGCTAAATCTTGTGTGATTCTGATTGTGACTCTATAGTATTTCCAAGATGGTAAGATCTAGGGAGATGCATGGTCACTACTCTCCTGGTCTTCACTCTAGTCCTTAACTAGGTAGGACCCCTGCTTCCTTGCAGCTATAAGAACTTTTTCCTGCTTGTCAACTCTACCCTTCACAGCAACACCCAGTGATGTTATACATAGGATATCAGTCCCTGAAGAAATAAGCTTGTGGGACACCCAAAGTACAATAGAGAGGTCATATGATAGCCATGAGTAGGCTACAACAAAATACCAAATAGGAATATGGAAGAGAAGCAGCATATAAAATCTCTCATCAGAAAAAAAAAGACCAAAAAAGAAAAGTGGGCCACACATTTATTCCAGAGTAAGGGATATCAATAAAAAGTCTAAACGACGCATTTCTATCCAAAGTAGGTCAAGAGAACTAGGAAAAGGCCATTAGAACAGTTGGTAGACCCCTTATTGGAGATTTATTGAAGGACACAGACAAAAATTTTTCAAGAAAGCATGAATAGATTGCAATATGCTTTGCGGAGGAAGTACTATTATCAGTGATACTGCAGATACATTGATATAAAAAACTATGTACTATTGGTCTTCCATGACTTAAATAATTGAAATTCACATAGCTTTATGGTTTATAAAACACTTTCGAAAGCCATTATCTCTTATGAGGTGGGTGATAACACACAGTATGATTTCATTTTTAGAGTAAAGAAACCAATGTTCAGTAAGCCTTGTCCAATGCCACAGAGGTATGAAATGGCAGAGTTGGAACTCAAACACAGGTCCTCTGAATTCAAATCCAATACATTTAAACTACATTTACATCAATTAATATTTTTGCTTTTAAATACTTTATTATTTTAAATGTTATGCCATAAACACATTAATCTCATGTCAGAAGAGCATCAGAAGAGAAAATCTACCTCTTGATGTGTCTCCACACACTTTTTTCCCAAGTACTTACTACTTTGCTATGTATACATGGTTCAAATATCTGTTAAAGGTAATATTTTAAATTTTCAAATTTCATGTTCTCAAAAAGGCAGAAATCTGACGTGAGGGGATCCAAAGTAATAAAAAGGATATGTTATCAATCCAGAAAATTTTAAAATTCAAATAATAAAAATATTTTCCTGTGAAAAATGAGTTTTAGTTAATGGATATACCTAAAAGGAATATGAACTAAGATATGAGGTGAAAGTAAAGTTAACCACCTACTTTTGTTTTAGGAGCAAAGTATATGTCTTCCCCTCTATTGTAATGACATAAGATACCTGTCATAAAAGCATATAAAAATAAATGAGAACAATTTTAATTATAATTTTTTTTAATTACTAACACTATTATTACTCTTAGGGAAAAGTACAAAATATATTTCCTCAATACAAACCTGGAATTTTGTGCTAAGTATGTTTAATGTAATGGAGGTGAACCTAGAATGATTGTTTTAATTTGTTAACAATAAGAAACAAATCCATCAATTCTACATTATTTAGTATTAAAACATTATTGAATGGTTTTTCAGCCCACTTAGCACAGAGACAAATGCCACAGAATAAACACTTGGGTCAAAATTTTGTGTCCACTCATTTACAATGACTCAAAAAAGGATATTCAATGAAGTCAAGAATTATTTTAATGACCCTTTTTAATGCCTACATAGGGTCTCTAAAATTTGACTGAATACAGCCATTTTTAACACCTATAATCCTGTAGACTCCAATTTATCTGTAGTATTTGGAAAATAAAACATTTCATTTAATTGAATATTTGGGTTCACAAAACCTATAGGGATTATCAATTTTCCAAAGGATTAGGATAGAGTAAAATACAATTAAAACTATAACACAATAATCTCTGATGACTCATAAACCTAGAAAGACTAGACTGAATACTAAGGCATAATCCATAAATTGGATTTTTAAAAATAAATGTTAGTGACTTTTGTTTTATATCACTTACATTTCTCATTAATATCCCTCCCCATATTCCATCCAACTCCCAGGGAGTCATTCCTTATAATAAAGAATGAAAAAGGAAAAAAACTTTTCTGAAACAACATATAAAAAAAGTCTGACATTATAGGTAGTGTTCTATAGGGCATAGTACCCTGACTCTTCAACAAAGCAAAGCGAAATGTTTTCACGTATCTCTTCTTTGATCACTATACTTTTGTAATATTCAACTTTGACTGTTTGGGTGTATTTGTTGTCTTTTTTCCATGTATGTTGCTGAAGTCATTTTGTATATTGTTTTCCTGGTTCTGACTATCACATTCTGAATCAGTTTGTAATTATGAATCATTCCATGCTTTTAGTCATTAAAATATATTCATTCATCATAATAAGAATTTATTAAGAGCTACCACGTGCTGACACTGTGTTAAGTGCTAAAGATACTAAAGAAAAAAAAGAGCAGCTATTTCCTGCCCTTAGGGAATTCACATTCTAATGAGAGAGACACGTAAATAACTAGGTTCATACGAGAGGAAGACACTTGCAGCTGGAGGTACAGGATCTAAAGAAGATAGGATATGAGATCTGAGACTTCAAGGAAGCCAAGAAATTAAGAGGTGGTGGTGAGGAAGAAGAGCCTTCCACATATGGGAGACAGTACAAAGGCAGGCTTTATTGCAGTAAGGGTCCACATGAGATTTTTTAAAATCATTTTTCAGTTGTGTCTGACTCTTTGTGACCCCTTTGGGGGACTTTTTTGGCAAAGATACTGGAGTATTTTGCCACTGCCTTCTCCAGTTCATTTTACATATGAGAAAACTGAGGCAAACAGAGTTACACTATTTGCCCAGGTTCACACAGCTAGCAAGTGTCTGACGCCAGATTTGAACTCAGGAAGATGACTTTCTGACTCCAGACTCAGAGCTCTATCCATTGAGCAACCTGGCTGCCCAGATTAGATTATATAAATTTGTAGTGGGTCAAATCAACATGCTTTTGTGATTTCTTTCAGCTCCATTCAACAACATGTAAATAAGAGAAAAGGAGATGGATGGGTGTGAGTAATCCAGTTTGTGGGGCAGGGGATGGAGGATGCGGGATAATATAGAGTTGAGATGGTTCATAACGTGAGAAGTAAGAAACTATAATATTTCCATATAAGGAAATAGAAAAGAAAGGAGCTTTGGGTCAGAAACCAGCTGAAACTGGTTGTCTGATTAAAGAGGCTGGAAGGAGGACAAAGGTTAAGCTTTACTTAGAGTGCACATGCTTGAAACTTATGTAGGGGAACATGTGGTGGGCATTTGGGGAAGTCTGTGACCTGTGCAGACTTCTACCTATGAAAGTCAGCTAGGAGGGACTTGCAGTGGGGAATGGGAATATAAGGTTTGTTCTCACTTGTGTAGGGGGTGTGTGTGCTCATCTCGACTTCCACCCGCTTCCTGCAGGAAGCAGATTAAAGGTTTCATTACTTCACTCATCCTGAGTCTGTCTAACTTACTGTGCCTATTTGGGCACCAGAGGTTATTTCCAACAATACAAGGGTGTAGATAGGGAAGAGAAGAGAATGTAGCCAATACTGGGGTGATGGCCTGGGAAAGAACTAAGAGCCTTGAGAAAGGAGGTCGTGATCAAGATGAAGAAATGAATTAGAAGTCATAAGGCATAGGGAAAGACAGAATGACAAAAGGTAAAGATCAAATAAAGGAATTTCCAAGTTTGTAAACTAGGAAGGAGAACAATTAGAGGTGTTGGCAAGAACAAGGATATGACTGTCCATCTCTATGTGCAGCTGAGATAGAGTGGGTACGACATAACTACGTAAAGATAAACTGGAAAGTTAAGGTATTTCAGGGCATATCACTACATATATTAAAGGCCCTTAATATGAAGGCAAGAGATGAGGAGGAAAGACTGAGCTAGGCACTCAAATCACTGAGAAAGAAAGAATGAGACAGACTGGATTGGCATGAGGCTTAAGAGAGGTAGAACAAACATAAGACTCTTCAAGTGAGAAGAAATGAGGACCTAAATTAGAGTGGTGAGTATGTAAAAGTGGAGAGGAGACACATATAAAAGATCTTGTGGAGATATAAACAAGATTTGGCTATTGACTGAGTACATGGGATGACACGAGAGTGAGGAATTGAGATCATCAGGGTTGCCAGCCTGAATGCCTAGGAGGATGCTGATTCCTTCAATAGTAAGAGGGAAAATAAAGAGGTGTAGGCTTACACAGAACGATAATGGCTTCTGTTTTTGGATATGTTGAGTTTGAGAAGCCTATGAGATATGCAGTTTGAAATGTCTATCAGGTAGTCAGAGATGAGAGACTACAACTCATAAGACAAACTAGATCTGGATAGATAGATCTGGCAGTCATCAAAAGAAATGATACCCATGCATCCTAACGAAGTCACCAAGTGAGTGTGAAGACAGGGGGGTCCAGGACAGAGATTTGAGATGGGATACGGAGCATTACAGGAAACCAAGCAAACTCAGCAAATATGCGCCTGTCCAGGAGGCCTGTGACCAATCTGATGTGCAAATCCTCCTGAGTACTGCTGAGGCCAAAACAGAAGATGCAATGAACTCCAAATTAATAACTGATCAAAGATAAGGAGACTAGCTGAAGCTGAAATCTCAGTGGACAACAAGGAAATAGAGACAGAAGCTAGGGACTTAGGCAAAGCATAGATCCCTGAATCTGCTACCTCCTCCAGACTGGCAGTGGCAACAGCATCCAGACTCCGGAAGGGAAAGAATCAACCTAGGCACACTCAGCCTATTCAAGAGCACAAGAGGAGACTGACTAGTCCCAGGACAAAATCACAATCCAAGACCTGAGGCTGAAAATCAGTAAAATAAAAAATCTCTGAACAACATACTAGCAATTCTTCCCCCCTCCCAGATATATCTGAATCATCGAAGTCGATAAACATACCTTCTATGGTTTCATCCCTGGTATTGATTTTTTTTAAATGTTGAACAGCACAGGGCTGAAGGCAGATCCCTGGAGACTTCCATTAGAGACCTTCTTCGAGGTCAAGACAGATTTATCAATTCTTTGTACTCAATCATTTGACCAATTCTGAATCAATACAACTACATTATCATCCTGCCTTTATCTCTTCATGTTATCCAGTAACTAAGCTTGAGAGATCTTTGTCAAATATGTCTCAAGTCTAAGTATAATAGGTCTAAAACATTTACTCCATCTTCCATTTATTTGTACCATACAAAAAAAGGGGGTTAGTCTACAACATCCTATTCTCAATGAAGCCATTTCAAGATTTCAGTGATTACTGTTTTCCTAAGTAATCCCAAACATTTCCTTAAATAAGTATTTCTCAATTGTCCAGAAACAAAAGTCACCCTCACTGATCTATAGTTTGCAGATTCCATAATCCTTTTTTCTTTAAAAAAAAAAAAGGAGTGGGCAGCTAGGTGGCACAGTGGATAGAGTATCGGCCCTGGAGTCAGGAGGATGTGAGTTCAAATGTGGCCTCAGATATTACTAGCTGTGTGACACTGGGCAAATCGCTTAACCCCATTACCTAGAGGGAAAAAAAAAAGGAATATTTGCCCTCCTCCAATCCTGAGGCACCTATTCTGTTTACTAACGGCCTTTACCAACCACTTATAGTAATAAAGAGTCTCAGCAGTCACATTTACCAGTTGTAGTCTTAATGCTCTAAGGAATACAGCATCAAGCTCTTGTAACTTGAACTCACTGAGGGCAACCAAATGCACTCTCTGATAACCATGTTCATTCTGTGTTTTCCATTACAAAGAACATTCTCCTTGGAAGAGGAAACACTCATCATATGCTCAATAATCACAAGACTCTAGAGGATAGAGGCCATGATAATAGTCCAACTCCTTAATCTTATTGATAAGGAACAGAGAATCAAGGTGGTTGTGCATTGCCCCTGGTCACATACAGTAAAAGGGTCAAGCTAGAAATCTGAACTGAGGTCCTCTGATTCTTCTTACTTAAATATAGCACTTTCCATGGTACTACAATTAATTGCTTCTTTTCTCATTCATAGCTGGTAAATTCCTACTTCTAGCTTATTTTACTTCTATAATTTAGAGTCACACCTTCTTCCATTCCTTATTCTCTGATTCTCATACACCTCAGTCTTACCCTTCCAATGTCCCTACCCTACTTGGTCCTTCCACAGTATCATCTGAAATTTCTGCTCTATGATAAGCAAGCTTCATTTTCACCTATACCTCTTCATCTCAATTCTTCATATATGTTTGCACTCACAGAAACCTAGTACCCTCCATAAAATACTACCTATTCTCCACAATGTGAATTGCTTATTCTCTCTTTATTGATAAAATGAGATGATCAATCATAAGCTTGTTTATCTTCATTATTTGACACCTCAAAACCTGTCAACCTCTTCACATGTCCCTGCTTCCTTTGTACAACTCTCCAGGAAAAAATACTCCTCTTTGTCAAGAGCAATGTTTCTGCTTGAATCTCAGCTCCCATTCCCTCCCAACTCCTCTGGGAGCTTTACCACGATGATCATCCCTGCTGTTTTGCCTTCACTTTATCCCTATCTACTTAGCTCACTTCCCATAGCCCACAAATATATCCAGGTTTTCTATCCTAAAAGATTTGTCCTTGGCCCACCCATCCCCCCAGAAAAAAACAAAATTATCTTCTATATCATCTCCTAAAAAGAAAAGCATATTCTCACTTCCTCAAACTCCTTACTGCATTATTTTTCAGCCTATCACTTTACTGAAACTACTTTCTTAACTGTTATATCCAAAGGCCTGATGTACACTAAGAAGTTTACGGACAGAAGAAAGGTCCTACATACAGCAAAATATTCACAGCAATATAGTAGATAGAGCAATGGACTTGGAGTCAGAAAGACCTCAAGTTGAATTCTGCCTTAAGCACTTATTACTTATGTGACCCCAAGCAAATCGCTACATGTATATATTGGAGATACTGTAGATTTGGTTCCAGATATCACAATAAAGCAAAAATCACAATAAACTGAGTCACATGAATTTTTCACTTTCCCAATGCATGTAAAAGTTATGTTTACATTATACTGTAGCCTCTTAATTGTGCAATAGCATTATGTCTTTAAAAAAAAGTGTACATAGCTTCATTTAAAAATACTTTATTACTAAAAAGTGATAATATCGGGGCAGCTAGGTGGCACAGCGGATAGAGCACCAGCCCTGAAGTCAGCAGGACCTGAATTCAAATCCAGCCTCAGACTAAACACTTGACACTTATTAGCTGTGTGACCCTGGGCAAGTCACTTAACCCCAATTGCCTAAAAAGAAAAAAAGTGATAATATCATGTGAGCCTTCAGCAAGTCCATCTTTTTGCTGCTGGAGGGTCTTGCCTCGATGCTGATGGCTGCCGACTGATCAGGGGGTAGGGTGATGGGTGAGATGGCTGTGACAATTTCCTAAAATAACACAACAGTGAAGTTTGCTGCATTGATACACCCTTCCTTTCACTTGAACTTAGAGGCCACTGTCGGGTTGTTAATTGGCCTAATTTCAAGATTGTTGTGTCTCAGGCAACAGGAAGGCCCAAGGACAGAGAGAGAGATGAGGGAACAGCTGGTCAGTCTGTAGAACAGTTAGAATATACACATTAATCGATCAAATTCACTGTCTTATATTGTAATTATTTTCAATTACAATACTAACATCAAAGATCACTGAATCACAGATCACCATAACATATATAAAAATAAAAAAGTTTGAAATATTGCAAGAATTACCAAAATGTGACAGAGGTACAATGTGAGCACATGCTGTTGGAAAATGGCACCGATTGACTTGCTCTATGTAAGTTTGATACAAACCTTCAGTTTGTAAAAAATACAGTTGCAAACAGCAATAAAATAAGGTATGCCAGTACTTTTCTAAGCCTCACTTTCCTCATCTGTAAAAGCACCTATTTCACACAGTGGTTGTAAGAATAAAATGAGATTATATGTCAATTGCTTTGAAAACCTTAAAAAGCAACATAAATGTGAACTTATATTTGTGATAGCAAAGAGCTGAAAATGTTCCGATTATAGTCATTACTTAGGGAAAACCTCAACAAATTATAGCATATGAATGCAAGAAATAAATAATATAATGAATTCAGAGAATTATGGAAAGATTTCTAAGAATTAATGCAGAATAAAAAGAATCAGGAAAACAATACGCTCATAACTACAACACAAATTTTAAAAATTCATCTGAGTGCTATGTGATTAGAATCACAAATCCTGGACCAAGAAAAGAAATGAAGAAATGCACTTTCTTTATTATGCTGCAAAGGCAGAGGACTGTGGTTATGAAATGTTGCACTGAAATGTTGAAAGACACAGTGTCATGTGTCAGTTGGCTTTACTTAACTGATTTTTCTTGTCATAAGGGAAGACTAACAACATTGGAAGGGAATGTATGTTTGAAAATGACTAATATAAAAAAAAAACAGTAAAACTTTTTTTTTAAATCCAGCACCCTATTCTGAGTCTTCATCCTCCTTAACCTCTTTGCAGCTTTTGACAGCTGACTACTCCCTTCTTCGTTCTCTCCCCTAAGGTGATTTCAGTGGCTCTGCTCCCTCCTCAGTTCTCCTCCATTCTGATAACTACTTCTCAGTCTTCCCTGCTGGCTCATTATTTTTCTCCTGTTCCCTAAACATGAATGTCTTCATATCTCCATCCCAGACCCTCTCTTCTTCTCAAACTATGCCTTGTCCCTTAGTGATCTCATTAGCTCCAATATGTTCAGTTATCCCTATGCATAGAGTTCCCAAATCTACTTGATCTCCAAATCTATGCCTGAACAAGAGTGTTCCCACCTCATTTCCACCTTTTAAGAATCCTTAACTTTCTTCAAATCCAGCTTCCTTCTCTTCAGGTAGCATCTTATACAATGAAGCTTTTTCAGTCCTTCTTTATATTAATGTACTTTCTTCCTCCTCAGATTATCATAGGACCATAGATTTATATTAGAAAGGATCTCAAAAACCATCTAGTCCAATCTCTCATTTTAGAAATGAGGAAACCGAGTCCCAGTGAGGTTGTGACCTGTCCAACGTCACAAAAATAGGAAGTTTTCAAGGTCGGATTTACCCCTAGGACCTTTGACTCCACAACCAGCACTTTCTGTGCTGCAACAACAGATCCCATTGCCCAGGGGACTGGGGTACACTCTCTCCCAGTAAGGGACTCTAGCCTCCCATATGGACAGAGTTAAGGCCTCGGGGAGTCTGGTCTCTAAAGAAAACGATTAGGCTTTTTCTCATTACCTCTAGACCTTCATGCTCACAACCCACCTGGAAATTCTGTGAAAAATCATTTAAAGTAAGGTTTGGCTTTACAGGTTTGACTCATATATACAGTCTCCCCAAAAGAAAGTATTAATATACAATGTATATCACCACATAGAGGGTAAGTATATCCTCCACAGAAAATAAATACTTTAAACACAAAAGACTCATAAGCACACACTGAAAGAGACTAAAAAGATTAAAACATAAGACCTAGACTGAGCAGCTAACCAGGTACCTGTGACTACTCCAGTTACCCAGCTATGTACATGAAGTATCACAACACCCAGTACAATGTCAGTTCCCTAAAGTCAATATCTGTTTTTATTTTTGATTTTGTATCCTCCTGCATGTGATATGTCATTGGCACTTAATACATACTTGGTGAATTTAATCTATAAATCGAACCCCAATTACTCTCTCAAACTCCTGTCCTGGATCAACAACTGCCAGCTAAAATCAACATTTCCCAAATGGAATCTTCACCCTCACATACAAATGCTGGAAAAAGCCCTTGAGCTATTAAGTTAGGTAGCTTTATTTTATTTTTAATGGGTTGATGTTATTTCAATTTTGTATTCTGTATTAAATTTTTATTTCTTAATTAACACAAAGTGCTTTCTCTTCCTTACACTCCCCTTCCCCATTGAAAAAGAGAAAAGAAATACCAATTAAGCACAGTTATGCAAAATAAATTCCCTCACTTGTCATGTTAAAAAAGTTTCATTCTGCACCCTAAATCTGTCACCTCTACATCAGAAGGTAACTAGCATGCTTCATCATAGGTCCTCTGAAATAATGGACACACCCTGCATTTAATCATAGTTCTTACAGCTTTCAAAGTTGTTTATCTATATGCTGTTTTTGTTACTGTATAAATTGTTCATCAGGTTCCCTCATTCTTCATCAGTTAATAAGTGTTTTCAAAATTATTCATTTTTATAATATTGATGTGATAGTATAAATTGTTCTGGTTCTACTCACTTCACACTGCATCAATCCATACAAATCTTTCTAAATCTCTTTGAAATCATCCTTCATTTATTGCCGTATTTCTCATAACTCAACGGTATTCTATCACATTTCCATACCATACTTTGTTCATCCATTCTTCAATTAATGGGCATAATAATAAATAGCATATAAATATAAATACAAGGTATACAAGCAAAAAACACACTCCTAAATGGAGACTTGTCCTAATGAGTGAGTTAAAGATAAAATCACAGAAACATTAATAACTACATGAAAGACAATGAGAATGATGAAACAAAATAAAATTTCTTTTGAGCAAAAAATAATCCCTAAGGACATACATTAACAAAATAAAAGAAAAAAACAGAAAGATTAATGAACAAAACACACAATTTAAAATTCAGAAAATCAACAAGTACACAAACCCCAAGAGGAAGCCTGGAAATCAGAGGAGAACAATAAAACAGAAAAGGAAAACAGAATTAACAAACAAAAATAAAAGTTTTTTTTAAAGACTAAAAAAGCAGATAAACTTTTAGCCAATCCAAAGGAAAGGAAGAGAAAATCAAATTATGAATATTTAAATAAACAAAGTAAATTCACAACAACAGCAAAATCATCAGTTATACACATAAACTGAGAGTTTGAAAATAGATTACCTACAAAAATACTCTAATTAGCAGAATTAGTTATTAAATAATATAATTTCAATCATATTGAATTGAAATTGAATTAGATATAAAGAAACTACCAAAGGAAAAAAAAACTCCTGGCCCAAGTAGATTTACAATAGAATGCTATAAAATGTTTAAAGGATAACTAATACACACACACACACACACACACATAATACGTAGTCCTCTAAAAGCTTGTAAAGCTCTGAGAATCTTTACCCTAACCCCTACGAACGATGAGGAACGGAATCTCTGAACAAGCTGGTAGGGATACCTCCTGAGGGGTCAAAAGAGTCTTTTCATTCCAGTGCATTCTCTCAATATTAGTCACAAATTACACTTATCTCCCTTATATCAATGATCATTTCTAGTGATTAGCACCTATTATATCAATGATCACCTCCAGTGATTAGCACCATTATCATTTGACACATTTAAATTTACTTGTGAACACAATGTGGCTGCTAGGTGAGTCAAGCTACTGCTGGCCTGGTGTAAGTTAGTAGCTCTTCAAGGCCTCTGCTACTACTTCTCCCATATTTGGCCTCTTTCAGCATGAACTCCAGCTCCTGGACATCTGATGCCCACTATTCCAACTTTTCAAAGACTACAAGAATGTAGTTATATCCAATACTCCCTCACTTAAAAGCAGGAAAGAACAAATGCAAACAGGCAAAGAAAGTATTCATGGGCTATATGTCAGGACAAAGGGAGAAATCAGCAGCTGGAATCAAGCCGCCATGGTTGCCAATACTATTTGTCTCAGCAACAATAAAACAATGCTCTCGTGGCTTCATGGTGGGTAAGAGAGGGTCCAAGGCCTCTCTCCAACCTGGAGAAGATCAGTAGCAGCTTATCCTTGCTCATCATCACAGTGGGAAAAAGTCTGAACTGCTCTTTCAGGAGTCTCTTCTATGCATACCCACTTCCAGGTCAGCATCCGGTAAAAAAAAAAATAAACCAAAAACAATCTGTTTCTTCATCACATAGTTAGCAAACTCAAAATAATCATAGCTGCAAATATTCTTTGAAACCCATGTGGGAACTGCACCAACTAAATATATTGTGCTTGCTCATAAAGGCTGGGCTTGGCCAGTCAGTCATTACACATACAAGTTATCCTCAAAAATTAAGACAGCTGTGAGCTCTTCTACCCAACATGCACTTTCCTCCCCCTGCCTCCACATGTGGCACTACCTCCTCTCTTTCTTAAGGGTTTAAACCTGCTACTTCAAAATTCAACATGGATGGTGATATTGCTGTCCTCACTGTTGACAATGGCTCCAGAATGTGCAAAGCTGGCTTTGCAGGAAATAATACCCCTGGAGCTGTCTTCCCTTCCATTGTTGGGAACCCCAGATGTCAGAGTATGATGATATGTGGGGGCCAAAAAGACAGCTATTGGGGACTGAGGCCCAGAGCAAGAAAGGTATTCTGACCCTGAAGTACCCCACTGAACATAATATTGTCACTAACTGGGATGACTTGGAGAAGATCTGGCATCATACTTTCTATAGTGAGCTCTACGTGGCCCCTAAAGAACACTCTGTGATGCTCACAGAAGCTCCCTGAACTCCAAAGCCAACAGAGGAAAGATGACACAGATTATATTTGAGACCTTCCACACTCCAGCCATGTATACTGCCATCCAGGCTCTGCTATTTCTGTATACTTCTGGTCACACCACCGGCATTACAAGGGACTCCAATGATGATGTAATCACTTTGTTTCCTTCTATGAAGGTTATGCCGTTCTCCATGCCATCCTCCATTTGAATCTGGCTGGCCATGATCTGACAGACTATCTCATGAAAATCCTGAGAGAGGGGACAGTTACACTAACATGGATGGGACGGAAATTGTGCATGACATCAAGAAGAAGCTGTGTTACATAGTTCTAGACATCAAGCATGAGATGGCCACAGCAGCATCAAGCCCTTCTCTGGAAAAGACAGGATCTCCCTGGTGGTCAGGCCATCACCATCACCAATGACTGGTTCGCGTGCCCAGAAGCTCTCTTTCAACCATCTTTCTTAGGTAGAATCAACAAAACTACCTTCTATTCAATCATGAAGTGCACTGTTGACATCCATAAGGATTTGTATCCCACTACTGTATTGTCTGGTGGTACCACCATGTACCCAGGCATTTCTGACAGGACACATAAAGGGTATTTATAGCTCTATTCCCCAACACAAGGAGCACAAATACTCTGCATTGGAGGCTCCATCCTGGCCTCTCCACCTTCCAGCAGACGTGGATCAGCAAGCAGCCGTCTAATGTCCACCACAAATGCTTCTAAATGGACTGCTTGGCTATGTTTTGTTGTTTCTTCTTTTTTTTTTTTTTGTAAAGGAGTGTCACATAATTGCTCCCAACAAGAGAGATGTGATTGCCATGGCTTTATTTGTTTTGGAGTTGTTCTTGGCACTTTATTCAAGATTTAAAAACTGGAATGGTGAAGATAATGATCAGTCTCTCAGTATGCTGGAGGCAAACATACCCAAAGTTCTACAGGGCATCTTTCAGGACTGATAATACGTTTGTTTTTTTGTTTTGTTTTTAGTTATTCCAAATATTGTATAATGCATTGTTACAGAGAGTTATTTGCCTCTCTGCAAGCTGTCCTGCTCTACACAAAGGAGTTACTTAACATAAATTCAGAGCAAGTACAGAGAGGGGAGACAGTAACATTGCTTTACATGTAAATTACGTAATCCTTTAAAAAAAACCTTTTTGTAACTTGTTCCTTTTTTTTTTGTCAGAGCCGTAACGGCCTCCTAATTTCCCTCCCTGCCCCCAACACAGATTGAATGAAGACTTTTTACAGTCTCCCTGAGGGTTACATGAGATTGGTGCCAGTAACTGGGGGAGGGGAGGAGCTTTACCTGTACACTGACTTAAGACCAGTTCAAATAAAAGTGGACAAGTTAAAGAGAAAAAAAATTGAGGAAGCGCACATGCACACACCCACACACACATACAAATATCTTTTATAATATGATAAAATGTATCTACCTAAAACCTAAACTAACATTATATGCAATGAGGAAATACTAGAAACTTTCCCAATAAATGCAAGAGTAAGTTAATTTGACACAGTCCTAGAAATTCTAGCAATAGCCATATGAAAAAAGAAATTAAAAGTACAAATATAGACAAAGAAGAGACAGAATCATCCATACTCCATACTGTCTGATGGCATAATGGCATACTTAGAAAATCCTTAGGAGTAAGCAAAAGGATTCATTGAAAACTTCAGTAATGTTATAGGCTACAAGATAAACCCACCAAAAAAAAGTCAAGAACACCTCTATGTAGCAGCAACAAAAATCAGAAGGGAATGATAAAAAGAGAAATCTCATTCAAAGTAACTACAACATGCATAAAATACCTGGGAATCAATCCACCAAAGCATACTCAATAACTATATAGATATAATTATAAAATGATCCTTAAGGGACTATAGAACAATTCTAAAAACTGGTGGGATATGCCAGTACTCATGCTGGGTTGTGCTAATATAATAAAAGTGACAACACAATATAAGTTAATGTACATATTAATACTATATCAAACTACCAATGAGATGCTGTTCAGAGTCAGTCAAAATAATTTCTGAAATTTTCTTTGGAGTAACAAAAAAAATCTAAATATCAAGCAAAGCAATTTTTAAATGTACACATAAAGAAGGAATGGCATTATCAGATTGAAAACTTATTATAAGCAGTAATTAGTGAAACTGTTTAGACTAAACAAGGAAAAATCATAAATTACCAGGCTCAGCAACCTAGTGTATAAGCCACAGAACATAAATTACCTTGGAAAGAACACCCTACTTGAAAAAAATTCCTGGGAAAACTGGAAAGCAGATGTTAAGAAATTTGGTTTAAATACCACATACAAACACACACACACACACACACACACACACACACACATATAATATGCACACAAACATCTATGTATACACACATATACATAGGATGCCTTATGTAGGATGAAGATAGTCAAAAGTGTCATAAATGTGTATATATATGACAGTTCTAGAATGGTACTTATATACACACACACACATATATGCTTTATAGTAAGGCATATATGCATATATACATATATGACAAAGTTCTAGAATATATGTGTATGTGCACACCGTAGCATGACACTTTTGACCATCTTCTCATACTACATGCTCTCTTTGGATTTTTGTGACTGTTCTCCCTTGATTCACCTTCTGCTTGTATGACTACTCCTTTCCTGTCTCTTTTGTCTTATTCTTCATGCATGTCATGGCCACTAATAATGGATGTTCCCCAAGCTCTCTCCTGGGCCCTCTTCTCTTTTCTCTTTATACACCCTCAGTGATTTCATCAGCTTCAAAGAGTTCAAATTATCATCTGTATTAATAGAATTCCTAAATTTATATATCTCCAATCCTAGACTCTCCTCAGCTCCAGTCTTAAATCAACAACTGGTCCTTGGACATCTCAAATATCTGGTTGTCTTGTAGGTATCTCACACCAAACATGCCCAAAACAAGTCAGAATCTTTTCCTCAAAACACTCTGTTCTTCTGAAATTCCATATTACTACTGAAGGTACCATTGTCTTTCTAGGCTTTCAGGTTCACAGTCTCAATATCATACTAGATTATTCTCTTTCTCTTCTCACATATATAATACACTGTCAAATCGTGTAACGTCTGTCATAACATCTGTTGCATATATCCCCTTCTCTAGGCTCACAAAGCTAAGTACCTTATTTCAGGCTTTCTTCATCTGTATCTTAGACAACTGCAATAAACTTCCAACTGGCCTTACTGCCACATAGCCTTCATTCTCCAACCCATCCTCCACAAGTTGCCCTATACTTGCCGACCTAATTGCAGTTCCTCACACAGCATGCCATGTCTCATCTGTCTTGTCACTGCCTATCCCCCATGTTGTAGTGTTCTTTGTTCCAGTCTCCAACACTCAGAATCCTTGACTTCCTTTAAAACTCAGCTCAAGCACCACCTCCTCTAGGAAGTCTTTCCTGCTTTCCCTGGGGACTCATGTCATTCCCTTCCACCTACTTTATATTTCTCTTGCATGTTCTGGTTTTATATGTTGTCTCTCTAACTGTAATGTAAGCTCCTTGATGGTGTCTCAATTGAAGGACAGCTTAGTGGCTAGCAGGCCTGACTCCCTTGTGTTCATATACATTCTCCAAGGTCAGTTATATAGAAGATAAAAGCAGCTACATGACAAAATCAATTATAGCACAAAATCAATTACTTGTAAATAAGATCAATAAGAAAATGACACAGGGGAAGCAAGGTGGCAGAGTGGATAGAGCACCAGCCCTGAAGTCAGGAGGACCTGAGTTCAAATCTGGCCTCATACCAAACACTTGACACTTACTAGCCGTGTGACCCTGGGCAAGTCAATTAACCTCAATTGCCTAAAAAAAAAATGACACAAGATCAAGCTTAATCTTCTCAATGGCAAGAACTAGTTTTGCTTTTTCTTTGTATCTGCAGCACTAAGCACAATGTCTGGCACATAGTAAGTACTTAAGAATTTACTGATCAACTGATTTTTAAATTTTTATATTTATTATATTTTTGTAATTTTTATTCATCTTAAATACAAAATGAGAAATGTAAAAAGAACATTTACATGTATAGCAGAACACAGGAGAGGATTCAATATAAAACAATGAATTTCCATTTCAAGAAAATCTATATAATAAATACTACACATTGTTTTCAGAGACATCCGACTTTTCTTTGTTTCCTTCTAGGTTTTCTTTTCTTCTCTGCTGTGTACTTTTTATTTTATTTTTTTCCATCCCTCCTCACCCCTGCTAAAGAAGGCTACAATTAAACATGGATATATACACATACATATAGATATCTATAAACATATATATACATAAATACATATATAGATATAGATACACACACACTCATATACACATGTATGTAAAACCATTCTACTTTTCATCTCTTTCTCTGGAGGTAGACAGCATCTTCCTTCATTAATCCAAGTCTTTCCATGTTTTTCTAAAACAAGCATCTCATCATTTCCTACACCACAGCAGTATTCCAACAAAATCACATCCTGAGAGCCTGTGAAAGTTTCTTCCCAATTTTCTGTATTCCTTCTATTCTTAGATATGTTGGTTTTATTTATACTAGAAATTTTTAATTTAAAATAATCAAAATTATCCATTTTACACTTCAACAATACTCTCCCCTTATAATATAGTTCAAGGTCTGATCTTTTTTCCTGGTTTCTTTGAAATTACTAACCTTTTGTCTTCCCAAATGAACTTTGTTATCATTTTTCTAACTCAGTAAGGTAATTTTTCACTAATTGGGATGACATTGACTAAATTGATTAGGTAAAATGGTCATTTTTTTATTATATTGGCTTTACCTACCCCTGAACAATAAACATTAGTCCAATTATTTAAGTCTGACTGTATTTGTATAAAAAGCATTTTATGTTCATATTAGTGTATTTTTTTTGTCTGTTTTGGTAAGTATACTCTCAGGTATTTTATACTTTCTAGTTATTTTAAATGGTCTAAAACAATACTGATGACAATAGTGTAGTATTCCTATTTTCCCTTTTAATTAAATCTATTTTAACTTTAACTTTGTCTGAGATCATGATTACTACCCCTACTTTTTTACATAATAAATTCAGCTCCAGTCCTTTTTTTTTTTAATCTTTGTATGTAGCTCTCATTTTTATTGTTTCCTGAATACAACATATTGTTGAATTCAAATTTTTAATATGCTATTTCTGCTTATGGACGAATTCATCCCATTCACAGTCTAAGTTACAATTACTTGTGCATTTCCCTCCTTCCTGTTCTTCCTCACTATCCTTCTCACTCTATTTACCCTATCCCTCCTCACTCCTCATAAAATACTTTTTATACAAATAAACTCAGACTTAATTGGAGTAATACTTATTGTTCATGTGTAGGTAAAGCCAATATAATAAAAACATGACAATTTTACTTAATCAATTTATTCAATGCCATCCCAATTAAATTACTAAAAAATTATCTTACTTCTCTAATCTACTTCTATCCACTACCTTGCCCTCCCATTCTTTGACCTACCCACCCCTAGAAGAGTCCCTCCCTCATCCTCTCCCCCCAACTTATCCCCTATCCCTCTCATTTCTTTCCGAATTTAGAAGACTTTTATACTCTTCTAGATTTATATGTTGTTCCCTGTTTAACCCATTCCTGATGAGAGCACAGTTCTAGCACTACCCAGTCTCTATCCCCACTTGCTTCTTCTGTATCAGTTCTTCCTTTCATGCTTCATTTGCATGAGATAAATACTCCTTTTTATTTCTCCCTACACATTTTTATTTTTCTAGAATCCCTCCATTGTACACAGCTCAGCTGAAGCTTTTCTTTACAACTACCCAAATAATAGTGACAATCATAAAAGTACTGATAACATTTTCACATATAAGAAGCAAACAATTTGACCTTATTGAGTCCCTTACGATTGGTCTTTAATGTTTACATTAAAGCTGCTGTTTTGGTCACAAATACCTAAAAGTCTTTCAGTTCGTTAAACGTCCATTTCTTTTTCATTCGGGATTATATACTTAACTTTGCTGAGTAATGCCAGCTCTTTGCTCTATGGAATATAGTACTCCCAGACCTATGATCCTTCAATGTAATAGCTGCTAGGTCTTATGTAATCCTTATTGTAGCTCTATATTTAAATTTAAATTTCTTGTTACTTGCAACATTTTCTACTTAACCTGGGAGCTTTGAAACTTGACTATGACATTCCTATAAGTTTTCCTTCTGGGATCTCTTTCAGGTGGTGATTAGTGGATATCTTTTTCTATTTCTGCTTTAGCTTCTTGTTTTAGAACGTCAGGACAATTTTCCTTGATAATTTGTTGTAATACTGATTGTATCAAGATTCTTTTTTTTCAGACATACCTTTCAGGCAGTCCAACTATTCTTATACTGTCTCTCCTTGATCTGTTCTCCACATCAGTTGTTTTTCTGATGAGATGTTTCACATTCTCTCCTTTTTTTTTTATTCTTTTGGTTGTTTTATTATTTCTTGGTGTCATAATGTCATTAGCTTCCCTTTGCCTAATTCTAGTTTTCAAGGAATTATTTTCTTCCTCAAGTTTTTGATTCTCTATTTCCAGTTGGTTGACTTTCTTTTCATTATTTTCTTTATTTTCTTGGATTGCTCTTATTTTTTTCCCAATTTTTCCTCAATCTTGCCTATTTGATTTTTAAGGTCCTTTTTAAGTTCGTCCAAAAACTCTTTTTGGGCTTGGGAAGATTTGACATTTCACACTGAAAAATGAGTGAATTTTTTAGCTCCACTATCTTCCTCTGAATATGATCCCAGCTCCCTATCACCATAGTAGCTGTCTGTGGTTGGGTTCTTTCTCCTTTGCTTACTCATGTTTATTGTTATTTTGTTTTATTTTGTTTTTAGCAGCTATTAATATGACCAAGTTCTAGACCTGAGATATAAGGAATGATGCCTCAAGCCTCAGGTCCTTCTTAGTATTATTTCTGGGCTCTGTCCTGAGGCACTTTGGACACTCTTCTCCACAGCTAGGGCATCCAGCCACACTGTCACACAAACCAAACACTCTTGCTCCTTGTAGTCCCTCTGGTGGCTACAAACTACAGCTCTCCTCTCTGCACTGGAACTGAAATCAGGGACTTCGCTCTCCTGCAAGTGTCCACAGCCAGCAGGGTCCCCACCCTTCTGCTATGCACTCACCAGGCCTATGCTAGCTCCTCTTGGGATGGGTCAGGTCAGCACAGCTGTGCTTGGCATCCCCCTACAATTCAAGTTCCTTCAATCCTCTCCTACTCAACTGTCAGACCCTCCACAGTGTCTGTGAGGTGAAAGTTCCTGAGGCTGAGACTGCCTCCCAACCCCAGATGGCCCCAGGGCTTGTTGTTTGTTGATTCCCTAGAGTCAGGAGGTATTTGTACTTCACTTAGGCCCAACCTCTGCCCCTGGAGGCCAACTCTTTCCTCAGGTCTTCTCAAGTTGTCTTAGGAGGACATTGCTTTGCCCCAGTCTCCTGTTCATTTCTGCTGCTTCATGTTCTCTCTGAGGCAATGTTCTGTCTGTTTTTGTGAGAAAATTTGGAGAGCCGAAAGTTTTCTGACCTACTCTTCAATCTTCCCAGAATCCTGATTAACTGATTTTTAAAATAGCTCTATAAGGTTTGCTTGTCAAATTCAACCCTGTTCAGAGATATACACAGTTTTAGAGTTTTTTTTAAAATATAATTGCTGTTTATGTAGCCTTTTTAACATATTTTTCATCAATATGGTTTGGAGTTACTATGTTCAATAACTTATGAAAGAAGGTTTAAAAAAAATAATGTGTAAAATAAGCCTTGCCTCATTTGGACCACTTACTATTATCCTAATAGCAGCTTATTCCTAATTACAGGTGAAATACCCAAGAGAAAATAATTATAGATTCTTAAATATAAGAATGGCAAACTGAAACATAAAGTAACAACAAAAATATAATGATTTCATTTGAATTTCAGTTTTCTTGTAACTGTTTGTTAGGTGGACTAACTAGTCACAATGCAATTTTCCTACTCTTCTACTCATGGGGAAAAAATTTCTGGTTATTGAACTTTCTCATTCCTTGGATTCTGGACAAAAGGAAGTATACTGCACATCAATGTTTCAAGTGCTGAATTATTCTAAAAGAATATATTTTATAATGTCTCAAGTTTCTTTAATAAGTGTCAATAAACAACTTTAGTTACTCCATAATTACCAAGTTTCTTTGATGTAAAACAAAATATATATGCAACTCATCACAAAATATGTATTCTATAAATTATAATAATTCCATTGCTTAATTACATATTTTGGTTCCAAAAGTTCACTTGATGGTGGTGAGATCTTTAGTGGAACTGTGATTGATAGAAACGTCTGATGAGAACCTAAAAGAGGTTAAAAGAAAACAACTGTTACTTTTTTGTACAGTAGAGAAGCATCATGGAGTAGCAGAAAAAAAGATTGCTGAAATCATGGAAGATTTGGTTCAAGTTTCACCTTTGTCTCATACTGGTTGTGTGACCCTCGGCAAGTCACTTAGAGTCATTCGAGTCTCAATACTTTAGGCCACTCTCTAAGACTAGATGTTGCAAAGAAGGTATTGACCAGCTTTGGGAGATGGAATGAACTCACTTAGAAGGTTAGTATAACAATGAAATCACAGATTTTGTTTCTATCCCTAATTGTATAACAATATGATCAATAACTAATGATTTTGCATTTTCCTTTTTCTAAAAACCAATTCCAGAACTATTTAACTCAATTTAGTTTTGTTTTGTGCAGGGAAGGAGGAGGGGATGGAGTTGACCTATTCTTTTGATTTCATTGGCACAGGGACCTTTGCATAACTCCCCTCCACTAAAATCTAGATGCAACTGTGCTCCAATTCAGTCTTAGAGACTGACAGACTTGCCTAACATCATCCCATATGTGTGAAAGGTAGAACCTGAACCCAGATCCTCTTCGGTGGACAGAAAGACTAGCACTCTCTCTTTTCTCTCTCTTTCTCCTGTTCCATCTCATGTCATTGTTCAGCTCAATTTCAAAGCACCCCATCAAAAAAAGTCCCTTTGGTCTCACTCTCATTCTTTCATCAGTCTTTGTATACCTGGGCAATCTTAGGCAAGTCATTTCAAAACTCTGGGCCTCAGGTTCTTCATCTCCAAAATGATTAGTCTGGACCAGATGATCTCTCATTTTTTCCAACTCTAAAATATTATAATCCTAGGCTTTTCTGCCTTTTTAAGACCTGTTTTTAAATATATGTTTATAAAATGAAAAGTTTCTTTTTCCCTTCTGTACTCTATATCAAGTAATTTATTTCTTATTAAGGAAAAAATTGTATTGTCTTAAAGATTTCCTCTATGGCTACATGCAAAATATGTACCAGTTTTTATGACAGAGAGAATGACATGTACATTTTCAAAGTGAGGCTGTAAAGCTTTAGGATTCCTTTAATTCTTTTGTCTTTTTCTATAACCATCAGAAGCCTTAATAGAATAGTCTGCTTACTTTATAAAATGCACTAAACATTCCCAAAAGGCAACAACTAGCTGCTTCTGTCTCTTTATATGTTGCTTTAACACTTTTCTCTGGGCTTTCTATACTGTGAGGTTCTAAAGAAATACTGGCTGCTTTTTTTTGGGAGGGGTGAGTGGGGGACTGCCTTTTCTGAATGAAAACATTTTTGTTACAGTAGAAGCTAGACCAGGAACTTGCTAGAGTACCCATTTGTGTGCTCCAGTAACTCCTTAATAGGGCTATAGATACTCTGTAACCAAATAAAACAGCCCCCTCAGGAAATTTAGAGGAACAGAAAAGTAAACAGATATGAAGAAGGAAAAAAGAAAGACCAATAAGTAGAGACAGAGGAGAGCTAACCAATTTTTCTCCCTTCTCAACCCGGCCTAGTGGAAGCAAGTAATGCTCCTTCCATTTTTACCATCCAGGAATAAGTAACCTTGGTCTCCTATGTGATGTTTTCTAAAGTCCCAAAGCCACTGTTAGCAATTATGGTTGGTGTTTCAAAATACTGCTCCAACTTTGAAAAATATATGAAACAAACAGAATTATGGCAATACCTAGGACTTAAGAAAACTCTTTTTGTATAATTTGAGGGACCATGAACCTAACATAAAAATTCACAATGAACTTCTCAGGATTATTATGGGATTTCCTAAAATGGAATTTTGTAATTGTAAATGAAATGGAAGAAGGGGCAGCATTGATCAAAGAGGAACTTATCAATTGAGTGCCCCCCTCTTCCTCTCTCCACTGGTTCATCTGATGGTGTAAGTAGCAGGTAACACAAACAACAAAGCATTATGGCCTTAAAGGAAATGAAAAGCAATTACACTTCATAACTTCTCCAATTTCTTGCACTAGAGGGGGGCAGAGACTTTGATTGCCTGAAGGACCAGCCATGACCCTGGTGCCTTTAAGAGAGCAACACATTCTCCAAAAAAGTCAATCAAGGCAGAAGACAAGTATGAGGAAAGTAAACTCTGGCAGGAGAGATGGTAGCTAGCTTTAGAGGAAGAACGCAGCTGTTGAGGGAAACCCTCTTTGCCATTTTCCTTGTATCTCTACCACATGGTAGCATCCTTCCATTCAGAAGGTATTAGATATTCTGGTCATATGTGTTGCCTACATGTAAGTCATATTACCAGTGTAATCTACTTATGTGTTACTCTTCCCACTGATGCTATGTATATTTATGGGAGACCATACCCAGGATTATAGGGAGGATGTTTTCTACTGTTTTTATAATACCATCTGTAATGGGTCAGAACTGATCCAACCAGTCAAGTGACTGAGGTCTAAGAGTAGAACAAAATGAGACACTCTTAGGTCATTCAAGAGTTAACAAAATGAGATTTACTTAACTATAGCAGAGAAAGGACATTCAAAGCAGGCAAATGAAATTCACTGAGGATACAGCCTTGATTCATCTAAGTCCAGCTCTCTTCTACCTCTCTTGGTTATTCTGGTCTCTAGAAATTTAAAGAAAAAGCTCTAGGCCCTCATCTCATGGCTGTTTTTGCAGTCAGACACAATAAGCCCTTCAATATTTTTTTAAGGAAAAACTAGTCTAATTTGCATAGCATTAGGTTTTAGGATATTGCTCAAACCATACCAAACTCCTTGGTGGCAAGGTCTAAAGTTCTTTTAGAGCAAGGGCTCTTAACCCTGGTTCTTAACCTAGATTTCACAGTGGTTCCATGGACCTGAGTGAGAAATAATACATCTTTATTTCCTCTAATACATAACTAAAAGTTAAGATTTCTTTCAGTTATCTGAATACATTATTCTAAAAGGGGGTCTACAGGCTTCACCAAACTGTTCAAGAAATATATGACACAAAAATATAGTTCAGAAATTCTTTTCTAAAGGATCTCCTACCACTTAACTTGACTGTAGGTCTTTTGCTAGACAACCTCAACCTCAGGGATGCAAAAAGCCTGACAAACTCACTCCCTCTAGAGCAGGGAAGGGAAAGGGTAACCAAATCTCTACTCCTTTAGAAGTCTCTACTAAGGGGCTGCCCCAGTTTATTCTCCCCCAAAGCACATCACTTTCTAAAACAGCTCTTTGGTATTCTAAATCCCTTCTGGGGAAGAATTGTCTAGTGACAACTGGGTACTAATAACAGCTAACGATGAAAGTTTACAAAATGAGCTAAAGAAGGAAATGGCAAAGGACTCCAGTATCTTTGCAAAGAAAACTCCAAATGGTGTCACAAAGAGCCAGAGTGAAATGACCAAACATTTATATAGTACTTTGTATGTGCCAGTCACATGTTGAATCTTCACAACAACCCTGGGAGGTAAATGCTATTTATCCCCATTTAACAAATGAGTAAATTGAGACAAACAGAGGTTAAATGATTTGCCCAAGATCAGTCATACAGTTTGTAAGTGTCTGAGGCTGGATATGAACTCAGGTCTTCCTGATTCTAAGCCCAGCACTCTGTACACATAGCAACCTAATTACCATACTGACAGTAATGTAGAAAGCCCCCATCAGTTCCTAGTAAGCAGGTTATGCTCCTGCCTTTGCCACTGTTTATTGTCTGTGTCTACTCTGCTGGGGTATGTCTCTGCCCAGAGACACTCAAATCCTATACAAAAGCTACCCAGGGCCTGAGCACCTGTGACAACCACTGTTCCAATGTGAAGGAAAACGCTGTTAGAAATTGGCTACCCTCCTATGCCAGGGACTCAGTGCTCATAAGCTACTACTATTCCTCTGTGCTAAGGCAGAGGCACTGTCATGCCAGGCATCTGACTCTGCCCCTTATGCTAAGGTTAAGCTCTGCCATCGGATTAACAATGACAATATGGGGATCTGATTATTCCTGCACACCAGGGGCCAGTGCTACCGAGGCCTGATTCTCATCCCTATGCCAAAGACAAGCCTTGTCACAGGCCTGAGATCAGCCATGTTGGTCCAAATTTCATCCCTGTCCCATTCTGGGGCACGAATGCTGCAATATGTTATTCTCCCCCCTTATACCATGATCAACCTTTTACGCTTTCTACTGGTCCTGACTCTGCCCCCTGTTCAAGATGCCATGTTGCCCCATTATACCACGGCTGAGCATTGCCACAGATGTGAACATGGCTATGCTGCCACTTCTGCCCTGTGCTAGGGCAAGAGTGCTGCCAATGGCACTATTGCTTTTGGGCCTTGAGCTCTGACCCTCCAAGATGGAGCCTCATGATGACCACTGAGGCAGAGCCTGAGCACTGCTTCTCTGTCCTACTCCTACCTCTACGTCAGAGCTTCCAGAGCTAAGATTTCTTTATTAACCATTATCATTCAATATTTCTCTATCACATATAACCCGAGAACCAATTCTTATTTTTTTAAAGGCATTTGGGGTAAGTGACTTGCCCAGGGTCACAAAGCTAGTAAGTGTCAAGTATTCAGTCTGAGGCCAGATTTGACACAGGCCTGGTGCTCTACCCACTGTGCCACCTAGCTGCCCCTCCAGAAGCAATTCTTGGCCCTCACTGGGAATTGCAATCCCTCTACCGTTCACTACTTTCTCAGATTATCACTCCTACTCTGGCTATACTTTTTTCTCTTTCCAATCTTGGTTTAATCATTTTTTTCAACTTGAAGCTATTCTCTACTCTCAAATCCCATCATCTTGTCCTATCAAAGTTTATGCCTTGACAAATTCTGTTGCTCAGTCATTTCTTTGGGTCTGATTCTTCATGATAACATTTGGGGTTTTCTTAGCAAAAGATATTGGAGTGGTTTGCCATTTTTTTCTCCAGCTCATTTTACAGATGAGAAACTGAGGTAAATAGGGCTAAGTGACTTGCCCAGGGTCACATAGTAACTGTCTGAGGCTAGATTTGAACTCATGAAGATGAATCATCCTGACTTCAGCTCCACCAAGCTATCCCTTGACAAACTCTAAACTTTGGATTAATCATGCCATATACTTCTATTGTTACTACTCACACGCTAAAAGAACAGAGCTAGAGGAAGTCATGAAACCACAGGCTGGATCCACTACAAATCTTTCTTATCAAATCTCAACTAGGTCCTCTCTACAACTAGGCAATCCTTTTATTCCTCCCTAATTAATTCATTATGCCACTAACAACAGCAGCTGTTCAAAACATTCTCTTCTCTTTTCAAGTCACCCACAGTATTCTCTACCCCTCTGTCCCTCATTTTGTATAACTCTGAGTTGAGGACCTTGACCAAAAAATCAAGATCATATATCATACTACAAGCTCCCTCTTCTCCCATTATTTTCATCTCACATTCCTTTGACTTTATACCCCACTATCACCATCTTATTTCTGGTTACTGATTGGGAAGGTTAGCCGTCTCCTTGCTAGACAAACACTTACAACATGTACCCTTGAACTCATCCCTTCTAAATATTCTCCAACAGATTTACTATATCATCATTTCTCTCTCTTTCCAATTTTCAGTATCTATTAACTATCTCTAAAGCCTACAAACATGCCCAAGTTTTCAATGTCATCAAAAGAATGTCACTATATATTTTCTGAAGTTTTGATTAACAAAAATATTTTCATTCTCTCCTGATTCCATTACACTGGAAAACAAAATAAAACAAAACTCATAATAAACATGCACGCTTATGTAAAACAAATTCCCTCCCTTTCTCATTTCATATAGCACAATATTCCATGACATTCATATGTCATTTGTTCAGTACTCCAATACCCAGCTGATAAGCAAACCCTTAGTTTTCATCTTTTCAGCTACAAAAAAGATGAAGTAATTATTTTTCATAATATGGTTCCTTGTCTTTTTTCTTTGAATTCTTTGGAGAAGATATAGTAGTGGTATAAAAGAGTATGCATAGTTCAGTGATTATTTTTAGGCAAAGTTTCAAAGTGCTTTCCTGAATGGCTGTACCAACTCACAGTTATACCAAAAATGTATTAGTGAGCCTCTTTACCCACAGCTTCTCCAACACTTGTATTTCTTTCTGACACCTTTACCAATCTTATGGGTGTGAGGTGAAATGTTAAGAGTTGCTTTAATTGGCATTTCTCTAATTATTATTGATATAAAACATCTACAATACATATATATAATTTACACATAGATAGCTTGGTTCTCTTCCTTTAAAAAAATACTTTTTTTTTATTATTTTACTATTAGGGAGTGATTTTTTTCTTATAAATTTGAATCAGTTGCTTATATATCTTAGAAATCAAAACCTTAGCAGAGAAACTCTTGCTGTGGTGGCAGACATCTATAGCATGTGTAGCTGGAGAGGCTGAGGCTAATAGATCACTAAATCTGGCACAAATATGGTGAGCCTTCAGAAGCAGAGGGCCATCTGGCAGCTTAAGAGAGGAGAAACCAAGCTTCTGTGAATGATCAGATTAGGATCAAGGCTATGAGTGGTTGCTGCACTTCCAACTTAGGGAAAAGAGGGAGTGAAAGAGGGAAGAAGAGAGAGAAGAGGAGGAATAAGAGGAGGATGCAGAAAAGCAAGAAAAGGAGAAGAAAACATTTATTAAGCAACTATGTCCTAGGTACTAGGGATACCAACACAAAATTGAGGCAGTACCTGCACTAAAGAGAGAAAGAAGGGAGAGGAGGAAGGGAGAAAGAGTTATTTCAAAGGTTCTTTTCTTCCCTGCTCCTCCCCTCCATTATATGCCTAATTTCTAGTATCAGCTGTATCAGTTTTATTTGTATAAAAAAAAACTCCTAATTTTATGTAATTAAAATTGTCCATTTTGTCATCTGTAATCCTTTCTATTCCTTATTTGCTCATTAATTGTTCTCCTAGCTACAATAAGATACTATGTTCATTTACTTCTGCATGTTTTTTGAATAGTATTTTGCCCCAAATTACATGTCAAGACAATTTTTAGCATTCATTTTTACAAGATTTTGTCGGGTATGATAGATTTCTATGTTCAACTGATTGTGTATATTATTTCATCTTTCAGACAATTACAATGAGAATAAGGTCCAAGTGATGCCCATTATCCTCCCTCCCATCTTTCCCTCCACTGTACTAGGTTTTGTGTACCTCTTCTTGTTAAATAAGTTATCCCATTATACCTCTCCTTTCCTTCTGCATCCAGTGCACTCCTCTTTCTCATCTCTTAATTATTTTTATGTCATTCCCTCAAATTCACCTTATCCTCTATGTATATTCTTTCTAGCTGTGCTATTAGTGGTACAATTTTTAAGAATTACAAGTATCACCTTGTCATGTAGGGATGTAAACAGTTCAGCTCCACTGAATCCCTTATGTTTCTTTTCCCTTTTTTCCCTTATTAGGCTTGTCTGGGGTCTTGATACTGGAGATCAAAATTTTTGTTCAATTTTAGTCTTCTTAGGTAAGTTCGAAATCCTTCTATTCCATTGAGTAACCATTTTTTTCCCTTGAAGTATTATGCTTAATTTCACTGCGTAGGTGATTCTTGGTTGTTGTCCTAGCTCCTTTGCCTTCCAGAATATCACTTTCAATGACCTCCAATCCTTTAATGTTGCAGCTGCTAAGTCCTGTGTAACCCTGGTTGTGGCTCCCCAATATATGAACTGTTTCTTTCTGGCCACTTGCACTATTTTTTCCTTGATCTAATAGTTCCATAATTTGGCTAGAATGTTCCTTGGAGTTTTTATTTTGGAATCTCTTTGCTGAGGTGATCAGTAGATTCTTTCAATGCCTATTTTGCCCTCTGGTTTGAGGATATCAGGGCAGTTTTCCTTGATAATTTCTTTGGTTTTCTTCCTTTTTTTTCCCTTTTTTTTTTCTTCCCTTGATAACTTCTTCAAAAATGCTCTCTAGGTCCTCCTTTTGATTCTAGCTTTCAGATAGTCCAACGATTCTGACATTGTCTCTCCTGAATCTATTTTCCAGGTCAGTTGTTTTTCCAAGGAGGCATTTTATATTTTCTTCTATTTTTTCTTTCTTTTGAATTTGATTCTTGATGTCTCATAGAAATTAGCTTCCACTTGCCCAATTCTAACTTTTAAGGAGGTGTTTTCTTCAGTTAGCTTTTGTACTTCCTTTTCCATTTGGCCAACTGTACATTTTAAGGATTTGTTTTCTTCAGTGGATTTTTGTATCTCCTTTTCCATTTGGCCAATTATACTTTTTAAGTAGTTGTTTTCTTTTTCCAAGCTGTTGACTCTTTCTTCATAATTCTCTTGCATCATTCTCATTTCTTCTTCCAATTTTTCTCTACCTCTCTTATATGATTTTTAAGATCCTTTTTGGGCTCTTCTGGGCTTGAGACCACTTCCTGTTTTTCTCTGGGGTTTTGCCAATAAGTGTCTTAACATCATTGCCCTCTTCTGAGTTTGTATCCTGATCTTCCCTGTCACCACAACTTTCCATGATCAGATTGTTTTGCTATTTTTTGCTCTTTTTTTTTTGGCCTTTTTCCCTTTCTTTTAAATTTCATCTTTGTTCCCTAGGTATCTCAGGCTTCTTGTACCAGGAGCTTCAGACTCTGGCTGTTCACCTGGCACTACAGTGATGTTACCCTGAGACCCACGGGGGACCCTTATGTCTGGTGCTGCACTGAGGGGGTTGCTGTCACTACTGGATGCCATAGAGATCTGGCAGCTTACCTGGTGCAAAGGCTAGAGTGTGCTGAGGCTGGTGGGCCATTTCTGTGTTTCCCTGGGGCTACACTGAAGCATATACTGGTCTGGCCACTGATGGCTGACTGCTTGCTTAGGCACCTGTAGGGTCGGCATCTACCTGTTTGCCCAGAGCTATGCTGAAGCATGCAGTGGTTCTCTGGGCTGGAGTCTTCCCGTTCCCCTGGCCATGCTGAGGCATTTCTTCCCATTTGCCTCAGCACACACAAGGGAATAGGCAGACTCCCTCTCTGAGAACCTCCACATGTTTCAGTGTAGCCCCATGCAAACAGGCAACCTCTAGAGGCCATGCCTCTGTATATTCTGCATAAAATTTGTTTCATTGATTACTTTTCTATTTTTTAAACTCCTCCAGATTGTTTTGATAATCACCACTTTGTAACATAAAAAATGGTTCTATCAGGCCCCCTTACATCTTTTTTCTTTTTAAGGCAATTGGGGATAAGTGACTTGCCCAGGGTTACACAGCTAGTAAGTGTCAAGTGTTTGGTCTGAGGTCGGACTTGAACTCAAGTCCTCCTAACTTCAGGGCCAGTGCTCTATCTACTGTGCCACCTACCTAGCTGCCCCATCTCTTACATCTTTTAAGAATTATTTTTCTTAAGATTCTTCAGTTTCTGTTCCTCCAAATGAATTTCATTATTTTTTCTTAGGTTTTATAAAGTAATCCTTTGCTAGTTTGATAGGTTGTTGTTCAGTTGTTTCAGTCAGGTCTAACTCTTCATGACCCCACATTTGGGGTTTTCTTGACAGACTAGAGTGGTTTCTATTCCCTTCTTTAGCTCATTTTACAGATTAGGAAACTGAGGCAAACAGGATTATGTGACTTGCCCAGGGTCACATAGCCAGTAAGTATCCGAGTTCAGATTAGAACTCAGGAAGATGAGTCTTTCTGACTCCAGACCTGGTGCTCTATTCACTGTGTGACCTAGATGCCTACTTGGATTGGTACAAAACTGAATAAAGAAAATTAACTAAGATAGTATTGTCATTTTATTATATTGCTTCTGCCAACATTTAAGCAATTCATATTTAGTTACTTAGGTCTGTCTTTATTACCATAAAGTTTTATAGCTGTATTTATATAGTTTCCATATATATATATATATATATATATATATATATATATATATATATATATATATATATATCTCAGTAGATAGACTTCCAATTGCTTTATATCTTGTACAGTCATTCTAAATGGAAATTTTCTGTCTCTTCTGGTGTTCTGTTTGTAACACCCAGAAATGCCAATAGTTTATGTGGATTTAATTTGTACTTTGAATCTTTACTGGTTACTGTTTCAAATAATGCTTAATGGACTCTCTAGTGTTCTCTGAGTAAACCCCCATATCATCAACATACACAGTTTTTATTTCTTCATCTATATTTCTTTAATTTTTCTCATCATTGTTATAATGAACATTTCTAATACTATGTTAAACAGTCATGGTGATAATGGACATTCTTGGGTTAACCCTGATCTTACTGGAAAGACTTCGATTTCTTTTTCTGAGCTAGGATTATTTAAATTCATTTCTTTTGCTATTAAAATCAAGCATTTTATATATACTTATTGAACTATTTCATTTAAATTGTCTTATTTGCATATAATTGGGCAGAATATTTTCTAACTTTTTATTTCTTGTAAATTTTTTTTCCATTTTTGATAGTGGTAATTTTGTTTTCCTCTATTTTTCTTCATATTTACATTACAAAGGAATTTATTAGGATACCTTCTTTTCCAGTCTTTTCAAATAGCTTTAGTAGAATGAAGTTAAATGTTCTTTTGACTGTTCAACAGAATCCACTCATAAATCAATTTTGTCTTGGGTGTTTTTGTTCCTGTAGAAGTTAATTTGTGACTTGTTCAATTTATTTCTGTGATTTCTATTTCCTTTTCTGAGCATTTCATATTTGTGTAAAATACATTCATTTCATTTAATTTGCTTGTTTTATTGGCATACAATTGGGCAAAAAAATTTCTAATATCCTGTATATATTCTTCATTTGTTGTTAAGTTCTTTTCATTTTTAATCCTGATTTCTCTTTATTTTAAAAATGAATTGACTGATGAATTTTCTAAATAAATTTCTAGTTTTATTAATTCAAAACAGTTTTGCTTTCAATGTACTGCTATCTTCATCAACTTCCAGAATATCTATTTTTTAAATCTTTTTTTTTTATTTTAATGTCTTGATCATTGTTGACGAAATTGTTTAGAGATTTTCCCCTAAGGCCTGCTTTGCCTGCATCCTCAAATGTTGTCTGATGAGTGTAATTATCTTAATGAAATTATCTATTTCTATTACTTGTTCTTTGACCCACCTAAAATGTTTTCTCCAATGGCCCATTATTTAACATAAAGTGTATTGCACCAGTAAAAGGTGTGTTTAATTATATCTGTTTTTCTCCATTTGTTTGCTTTTGTAACCTTATATGGCCAATTTTTTCCTGTCATGTACAATATTAATATGTATAGTCCTTTTTATTCCCATCCAATAATCACCTCTCCATTCCTATGAGAAGTATAGGATCAGTTTCTCTTCTAATGTTTTTTATGGTAAGATCTTTAATATCAAGGGTATATCTCCATTCAGAATGTATTGTGGAGTATGGTGTAAGATATTGGTTTCAGCCTAATTTCTGCCAGACTGCTTTCCAGCTTTCGCAGCAGTTTTTATCAAATAGTTTTTTTTCCTAAGTAATTTATGTTTTCCACTTTACCAAACATTGGATTGAGTTCTATTGTTTCTGAATCCCTCTTATCTAGTTTGTTCCACTGATTTAGCTCTCTAATAATTTAACCAGTACCAGATGGTTTTGATGACAGACTGTTTTAATCTAGTCTAAGGTCTGAAAGTGCTATTCCCCCTTTGTCCTTACTTCTTTTCATCATTTCCCTTGATATTTCAGATCTCTTTGTTGTTCTTGTTGTTTTTTTCAATGGTGTTATTATTTTCTCAAGTTCTACAAAGTATCCCCTTGGTAAACTAATTCATATAGCATTAAAAATATAAATAAATTTTGGTAGTACTGTCATTTTTATATTGGAATGGACTCACCATGGGCACTGAATATTCTTTCAGCTCTTCATTATTTCTTTAAGGGAAGCTTTGTAATTTAATCTGAAAAAGTCTTTTGCATGCTTTGTAGGTTGATCCCCAGGTATTTTATGCATTGGCAACACAGCTTCTTTTGCTCTGAGCTACAATTACGGCTTTTCATGCTATTTAACAAGTGATGTTTCTAACTCCTAATAATGGCTTTAATTTCATGTTAATTGGTGATACATTGACCTTTTTCATTTTTGATACTAGTAACTGAGTTTTTTTTTAAATCAAATCAACTAATGGTTTATCTATTTTATTGGGTTTCTTTTTCATGAAACTAGCTCCTAGTTTTATTAATTCAATGGGTTTTTAACTTTCAACTTTATTAATCTCTCCTTTGATTTTTCAAGATTTTCATTTTGGTGTTTAATTAGAGATTTTTAATTTGTTTTTTTTTCTAGTTCTTTTGTTGCAATGCCCAATTAACTTACCTGCTTTGTCTCTCTTTTATTGGTGGGCACACTTAAAGATATAAATCTAAGCATTGCTTTGGCTGCATCCCACAAATTTTGGAATGTTATCTCACTGCTGTCATCCTCTTTAATGAAATTGTTGTTTTTCATTTGTCCTTTGACTCATTCATTCTTTAGGATTATTTTATTTCTAATTAGCTTTTAATCCATCTTTCCATGACCATTTATTAAAGGTAATTATTACATTATGGTATGAAAATGGTGCATTTAATATTTTCACTTTTCTGCATTTGGTTGTGAGTTTTTTATGCCCTAATACATGGTCAATTTTTGTGAAGGTGCCATATACAGCTCAGAAAAATGTACACTTTTTTGTATTCCCATTCAGTTTCCTATAGAGGTCTAACATATCTACCTTTTCTAAAATTCTAGTCATCTCTTTGATTTCTTTCTTATTTATGCTTAAATTTTTATGGTTCTGAGGGGAAACTTGAGGTCCCCCACTAGTATAATTTTACTCTCTATTTCTTCCTGTAATTCATTTGACTTTCTAAAAAATAATTTGGATGCTAAGCCATTTGGTGTATATATGTATTTGTATTGTTCATTGTCTCTGATGCTTTATAGCAAGATATGCAGTTTCCCTTCTAACACCTTTTAATTAGGTGTATTTTTGCTTTGGGGCCCCTAAGGGGCACAGTAGATATAGTGCTAGGCCTGGAGTCAAGAAGACTTGAGTTCAAATCAGCCTCAGACACTTACTAGCTGTGTGACCCTGGGCAAGTTACTTCATTCTGTTTGCCTCCGCTTCCTTATCTGTAAAATGAGCTGCAGAAAGAAATGGCAAAGCACTCTAGTATCTTTTCCAAGAAAACCCCTAAAGGGGATCACAGAATCAGACATGAATGAAAATTAAATACTTTTTTGCTTTTGTTTTGTCTGAGATAAAGATTGCTACCCCTCCTTTTTTTTTTTTTTTACTTCAGCTGAAGCATAACAGATTCTGCTGTAGCCCCTTATTGCTACTCTGTGGATTTCTGTTTCAAGTGTGTTTCTGGTAAACAACGTATTATAGGATTCTAGTTTTTGATCCACTCCACTATCTATTTCCATTTTATTGGAGAGTTCATCCCATTCACATTCAGTTATGATTACTGTGCATTCCCTCCATCCTATTTTCTTCTGTTTATCCTTCTCTCTTTTTTTATCCTGTCCCTCTCTAAAGCTTGTTTTGCTTCTGACCACAGCCTTTTATCTGCCCTCCTTCTATCATCTATTTCCTTTCCCTTGTCCCCCTCCCCTCCTACTTCCCTGATGGGTAAGACAGATTTCTATTACCAACTCTGTGTATGAACATATATACACACACACACACACACACACACACACACATACATATATATATATATTCATATTCATATATATGTGTGTATAAATACATACATATATACACACACACATATATATATATATATGTATATACCCTTTTCGAACGAATTTTGATGTGTTATGTTCAAGCATTGTTCACTTCCTCCATACCATTTTCTCCTCCCTTGTAAAAGCTCTTCCTTGTGCACCTTTCATGTGAGATAATTTTTCCCATTCTTCCCCTCCCTTCCCCCTTCTCCAACTGCATCCTTTTTTCTTCCTTATCCATTTTTTTACATCATCCCAACATATGTGACTCACTCCTGTGCCTTCTATGTAGAATCTTCTAACTTCCTTACAATAAATTCTTAGAAAATAAATGTAGGGAACTAATACTAGAATTTATGGCCTTCACAATAATAGTCTTCACACAAATTGTTCCATACAGAAAGGTGAACAGTTTAACCTTATTGAGCGCCTTATGACATCTCTTTTATATTTACCTTTTTATGTTTCTCTTAAGTCTTGTATTTGAAAGTCAGATTTTCTATTCAGCTCTGGTCTTTTCATCAGGAATGTCCAAAAGTCCTTTATTTCATTAAATATTCACTTTCATCCCTGGAAGAATTCTACTCCATTTTGCTGGGTAGGTTATTCTTGGTTGTTATCCCAGTTCTTTTGCTTTCCAAAATATATTCCAAGCCTCTCTACTCTTTCAATGTGGTAGCTCCTAAATCTTGTGCTCTTGGGTGGCTCCACACTATTTTGATTTTTTTTTCTTTCTTACTGCTTTTGAAGCATTTTCTCTTTGACCTGGGAGCTCTGGAATTTGGTTATAATATTCCTGGGAGCATTCATTTTGAGATCTCTTTCAGGTGGTGACTGGCAGATTCTATGATTTCTATTCTAAGATTTCAGGGCAGTTTTCCTTGCTCCCATTTCTGTTAATGTGTACACATAAATTCTAGTATTTGTTCCCTATTAAACCTCTTTCCTCCTTCTATTCTGATTTCTCTCTTGAACATTCTGTTGCATCTCATGCTCTCTGGAATCCACAGGATTCTGTTTCATCAGGTATTGGTTGAATTTCCTTCATCTTGCAATATCTTTTTGAAGAAATGTGTAGTCATTTAGATGTTTTAATAGCATCTTCCCATCTTTTCTAAAATATCCCCCTTGCTGATATATTTCAGTGACTCCCTAACTTTACTAGGAACAAACATAAATTCCTCTATTTGACATTTAATGCTCTCCACAATCTAGCCATTTCTCACATCTTTACCATCTCCTTAAATATTACTGCTTTTGGGGCAGCTAGGTGGCTCAGTGGATAGAGCACCACCCCTGGACTCAGAAGGACCTGAGTTCAAATCCGGCCCCAGACACATAACACTTACTAGCTGTGTGACCCTGGGCAAGTCACTTAACCCCACTGCCTAGCCAAAAAAAAAAAATTAGAAAAATAAACATTACTGCTTTCCATGCACTCTTTGGTCTAGCCATACTTGCCTACTTAATGTTCCTTACACACGGTATTACATTGATGGACCTACTTGAATGCTGTCTAGAGTGCTTTCTCCTCATTTCTTCTCTCTTAAACTCCATGTTTCTCTCACGACTGAGCTCAACCACCACCATCCATCCACAGGAAGATTTTCTCAGTACCCTTAAGCAGCTACTGTATTTTTTTTTACTAATTTATTTTGATTTATCAACAATCACTTCCATATGCTTCTGAGATTAAAATTTTTCTCCCCCTTCCTCCCCACTACCCTCCCCACGACGGTGCACAATCTGATATAGTCTATACATATACATTCCTATTAAACATTTTCACATTAGTGATGTTGTAAGTAAGAATTAGAACCAATTGGAGGAACCAGCAGAAAGAGGAAACAAAACTCACAGGAGAGAAAAAAAATAGCAATTCAACTGCCATAGTTCTTTCTTTGGATGTGGATAGCATTTTCCATCACGAGGCCTTTGGAGATGTCTTACATCCTTGTATTGCTGCAAAGGGTTCAGTTTATCAATATTAGTCATCGCACAACCTGTCTGTTATTGTGTACAAATGTTCTCTTGGTTCTGCTCACTTCACTCAGCATCAGACCATATAAGTCTTTTTCTGAACTCAGCCTGTTCATCATTTCTTATAGCACAACAGTATTCCATTACATGCATATACCACAACTTGCTCAGCCATTCCCCAATTGATGGGCATCCCCTCAATTTCCAATTCTTTGTCACCACAGAAAGAGCTGCTATGAACATTTTTGTACATGTGGGTCCTTTTCCCATCTGTATGATCTCTCTGGGATATAGCCCTAGAAGTGCTACTGCTGGGTCAAACGAATGTATTCTCTTTTAAGAATGACTTATGTATATGTGACTTCCCCATTGGACTATAAACTCCTTGACGGCAGAGACTATTTTCACTCTTTAAGTACACATTACGTACAGCTGTAACATTCTGCTATTAGAGTCTAAGAAGAATCTTTTTTTTTAAAGAAATAGAACTTGCATTTAATAGACTTACAATGGTAGAGACAACATAAAAATTATATCAATAACGAAACTTTAAAGCATGACCAAGCAGTGAAAAGAACTGCGAATATAGTCTGGAGAAGTGATTTTCCTTAAGCATTGATGTGACCGTATCATTACTCTCCTCAATAAATTCCTATGGCTCCTTTTTGCCTCTAGGACAGGAGTTCTGAATTCTTAACAGAAGTCCGTGAACTTAAAGTGTATATATATATATATATATATATATATATATATATATATATATATATATATATATATATATATATATATATATATACATACAACATATATACACACACACGTATATATATGTATATATACATACAAACACATATATACACACACATACATATGTACTTTGATTACTATACTTCAATATAATTTCTTTCCTTTGTATTTTATATGTACTTTGGTTAGTATACTTCAATATAATTTCTTTCCTTTGTATTTTATTCTATGCCATTAGAAAAAGTTATCCTGAGAAGAAGACCACAGGTTTCACCAGACTGCCAAAGTAGTCCATAGCACAAAAAAGTTTGAAAAGCCCTCCCTGAGGATAAAATACAATCTCTCCTGCTTCTTTTTCAGAGACTTTCACTCTATTCCCAATCTATCCTTCTAACCTCATTATAAACTACTCCACTTTTGCACTGGTTAGTCCTCATACCTAGAACGTATTCCCCACCCCACCCACGACCTCTGCCTCACAGAATCTCTTTCTATCAAGATCTAACTGAAGACTACCTTTTAAAATTTTTATTTTACTATTTGTATTAAAACTCATAAAAATTTCCAAATATTCCAAGCCACGAAGCCCATTTGAAAGACTCATTGGTGAAGACTGATTACTCTATGCCTGCTTGAGTGGTTCAGATAGTGAGAGCTGGTAAAGAAAGATCCTGGTCTTCTTGTTCCAGCTTCAATAAAGACGATGTGCAGGTCCAACCTCCCTTCAAACTGAAGGGAAAGACTGGAAAGAAGCCCACATGTAGAAAGCGATCCATTCAATCATGCATCTATTTCCAGTTTACTACACTAGACATTTTGGAAAATTTCCCCTTGTTTGAGATCTGGGACTCTTTCTCTTCATTGAGCTATCTGGCTCCCAGAGGCAGAGCTCATTCATCCTGTGGATTATCTGGTATACAGTCTCATGTATATTTTCTCTGATTTCTGTTTGCTATCTGTTTGTATATATGGATTTATCTGCTAGTTGTTATGCATATTCATTATGGAACCAGCATTTGGTAGGAAGGGAGTCAAGCCCTGGATATATACCTTGGGGCACTCTTTCCCTGTTAAGGGATAGTGACCAGGAATATAACTTGAACCTGAAACTTATTTCTCCGAGACTAACAATATTTAAGAGAGCAAATAAATATAATAGTCTCCTAATAGCCCCTCTCTTTGAGAACAGCAGAGTAGCCAGCTTCTGGCCTCAAACTCCTGCCTCCCTTCCTGGCAGGAATCAAAGTCTCCCTTGGAGAAGAACTGGGGGAGAAGACCAGATGCATCTATTCTTGCCTCCCTTCTAGCCACATCCAGACAGACTCATGTAACCAACATGATCAAAACAACACAATTTACCATACATACCCCTGACATGTATACAAAGAATAGGGGGAAAACAAACAGGTTGAATAGAACACCATGACTATCTTATATACACCTTAATGGGGGTTAAAAAGTACATATTAAATATATCAAGGCAGTTCCCACATTGCCCTGCTTTTTAATGTCCTTTTCTGAACTTTCCTTTCCCCTATATCTTTGTTTCACTGATGCTTTCTTTTGTTTTGCTTCAATGTTACTGCCTTCCCCTTTATTCCACTCCCCACAACACTTCCCCTACAAATAAAAATCCACCCTTTATATTATAAGTTTAATTAAGCAAAACAAATCAACAGAATGCTCATGTCTGAAATGTTCTACTCTGCTCTTACAAGTCTATGTTCTCTACGAAGAGATGGGAAGGATGATTTGTTTTCAGTTATACTACTATTTCCACCCAAAAAATCCTGCTACTACCCTCAGTCTGTAAGTAGGAGGCAGCTAGGTGGCTCAGTGGATACAGCTGTACACTTGGAGTCAGGAAGACGTAAATTCAAATGCATCCTCAGATGCTTACTAACTGTATCACCCTGGGCAAGTCACTCAACCTCCCTTTGCCTTAATCTACTTAAGAAGGAAATGGCAAGCCATTGCAAGAAAACCCCATGGACACTGTGGTCCGGAATCACGAAGAATCAGACACTGAACAACAAACTCTTTAACTACCTCGTATTTATTTTCTATTTATCCTGTAAAAGTACGTGTTATTCCCTCCCTCAAGGAAAACGTAAATTCCTTGAGAGCAAGAACTGAGTCAATGTTTAACTCCGCACCCCCAGAGCCTGATACAGCCTGGCCACAAAGCAGGCACTTAATAAATGTCTGTTGTCTGTCACACGAGAATTCCCCCAGTCCCTTGGTCATCAATATCCCCTCTGAAAGTATCTGAAGGTCTTCCACCTGAACATAACAACACCACCTAGCACTGATACTGCAAGGATACCAATGTGCTTTACATCTACCAGGCTATCACATCCTCACCACCTTAGACCAGAATGCAGACCCAGGGGCAGTAGGGGGAAGGGGGAAAGGGGCATTAAGATTTAGGCCCGTGTCAGGATACGATTAGGAAACAGGTGTACCCATGGCAGCTGCGTGCAAGGGGTAGGTGCTGCTTGGGAGATAACTTTTCCGTTATCAGGTCTCAAACAAAGAAGGGTGACGGGCCTGGGGAGAGGGGTAGGGAGAGGGGGAGGGCGACGGATGAGCCAAGGATATCCATTTGTTGCACTGACCAAGACTTCACTTGTTTCCAGCCCTCCCCCCATACACATACATACAGAAACACGCACTACCTCTTCCCCTCCCCCCACCCCCCAAAAAGTTGCCCCGCCCTTGGGCGGGAGCTAAGCCCAGGCCGGGTCGCTAGACTTACCTAAGTCCGTGAGCAGCCCGGAGAGTAGCAACAAAAGAGGAAACATGGCGCCTCCTTCGGACAGATCTGAGAAAGCCACCGTTGTGTGTGTAAAACTGGGCGCGGGGTGGGGGGAAAAAAAGCGGCTTCCGGTGGTCTCGCGAGAGCACGTCGGGATGGGGGCAGGGCGAGCCCTGGAGGCTGCGCGGTGTGGACTTTGAAACTCCCAACTCCCGAGCTCATGCCGCACATGCGCGGTGTGGCTCCCTGCGAAATGGATGGGCTGCTGCTGAGAGTTTTTAAGGTCTGGCTTCCAGGGTCTCCGAGGGGCTGGGGAATGTGGAGGGAGTGCTGTGCTGGAGCCGGTTCAAACGAGGTTGAGCAGGTCGTTAAATTTTCAACATGAGCATTTACCCTGGGAAATCAGGTATATGTAACAAATCACGTAGACTTTACTGCTTTATTGATTGTCTAGACTTCAGAAAGGGATGTTAGTGGTACCATGTGTTAGTGATGCAGATAAAGCTTCAAATATGCCCTGCACTTTCTTTTTTTAAGAAGAACTTGTCAAATGTTTGCCAGCACACCTCTGCAAAACCATTCCTATAGAACTCCTTTAATTTATGAGGCATCTGAGACCCAGAAAAGTGAGGGATGTGACTTACCTAAAACACCAGTGTGACCATGTCACCCATCACTCATAAAGTCCAATAACTCATCATCATCATCATCATCATCACTAGCATCTATATAGAACTTTCACCTTTGGAAGGTGCTTTACAACTACCTCATTTGATCCTCACAGCAACCCCTAGAGGTAGATAATATTAGTATCCCCATTTAAAGATGAGGAAAGTGAGGCAAAGCCTAGCTCACAAAACAGAATTTGAACTCAGGTCTTCTTGACTCCAGGTTCGGCACTCCTGCATCACCTAGCTATACTACCTATTACTTCTAGATCAAATATAAACTCTTATGGCATTTTAAAATCTCCACAATCTAGCCACTCCTATCCTTAGAATCTTCTAACAGGTTATCCGTACCTCCTGACACCACTCTATAGCTATGCTGACTTAATTGCTGTTCTTCACATAAAACACTCCATCAGCCTTCTTCATCCATTTACACTAGCTAGCTATCCCCCATGTGTAGGAATCTATCTTTTCTTAGCTCTGCCTCTCAAAATCCTGGTTTCTTTCAAGATTCTTCTGCAAAGCACCTTCTGTAAAATGCCTTTCCTGATCCTCCAGCTGCTGTTGTCTTCCTTCTAAGTTGACTTTATTTATATATTTTGTATAGAACTATATATGTATGTGGCAAATTTCTCCCCCATTAGAATATAAATTCATTAAAGATATTTTTATATCCCCAGAGCTTCCAGCAGTGCCTGGCACATAGCAGATACTTAATGAATTCTTAGCTGACTGATTTCCACCAAGGAAAC